>NC_141138.1:45339247-45649716 GCF_053477565.2 Lygodium microphyllum
TAGCACTCTTCGACAATCCGCATTCCGCAGCAACTCCGCAAGCATGTGCCATCACTTTTGTCTTGACAAACAGTCACCTCCCTTGAATTGTCTACTAGGACCTCGGGCACAACATCTACCCATTTGACTGTTGTTTCTTCCGCTTTATTCACCAACTAATGAGGAATTTTAGGAACCTTCCCATAAAACATTTTCAAGCGAAATCCATTTACCGGCTTCAAAACTGGAGTCCCAAACACATCTTGCAATCTGAAAGTGCCTTGCCCCAATTCTTCCACAATCTAATAAGGCCCAAAATACCTCAAATTCAATTTACCAGGATGTGGTCCTAACTTTGAGTTATAGAGCATCACCCAATCCCCTTTCTGAAATATCTTAAATTTCACCTACCTTGAAATCCATGCTTGCCTTCTATTTTGATTTATTTCCACTGCATATGCACTCTGAATCTGATCTTCCTCCAACTTCAACAACTCCCTTTGCCTATGAAAAACTGAATCCTCTGGGCTCATCCTATGCTGTACTACTAGCCTCAAGCTGGGAACTACATACTCCATTGGAACAACAGCTTCAATCCCATAAACTAGTTTGAAAGGTGTCATCCCAGTTGCAACTTTGTATGCTGTGCGGAATGACCACAATGCTGAATCCAACTTGTCATCCCAATCAGATCTATTCTCTACCACTATCTTTTTTAGAATCCTCACCAGCACTTTATTAGTACTTTCCGCTTGCCCATTTGCTTTGCAGATGATATCGGGTTGACTTCTTGTGCATGATCATATGCTTACTTGTCAACTCTTCAATAATTGAATTCAGAAAATGCACACCCTGATCAGACACCAGCTCAATTGGACATCCAAATCTTGTCATAATGTGCTTGTACAAGAATCTGGCCACACTTGCTGCTTTGTTATCTCTCAAAGGTATTGCTTCTACCCACTTTGTGGCCTAGTCCATTGCAACCAGAATATATCTTTCTCATGTCTTGCTAGCTTTTGGCTTTATGGGACCTACAAAATCTAATCCCCACTTCTGGAATGGCTCAAGTGGCAACATAGGATGATCTTGCATCCTATCCATTGAGGTTGGTTGCCTAATCTTCTAACATTGCAAACATTCCCTAGCAAACTGATATGCATCCTTAAGCAAAAATGGCCACCACAAACATGCTTGCATAATCTTTCTTCCTGTAATTTCACCTAAAAAATGTCCTCCAGATCTTCCATGATGTGCTTCCTACAAAACAACCTTTTGCTCCTCATCCAGAACACATCTTTGAATTATATGATCCGCTCCTTTCCTATACAATGCTCTGCAATTATTAAGAATGGCCTACTCCGAAAGGCGAACTTCTTCTTCTAGTATGTTGACATATCAGAAGACAACACTCCATTCATCAAAAACTGCATCATTTGTCATACCAATTGTCAAAAACTTGCAACACTCCATTCATCAAAAACTGCATCATTTGTCATACCAATTGTCAAAAACTTGCCCTTGTATTTGAAACAATTTCGCATCTGGAAGTTGATCTGACACTCTAGGTGCCTCTTGCACATGCTCCAATCTGCTAAGATAATCCGCTATTGCATGTTTGTTGCCTAGTGTATGCAGTAGTATAATCAAATTCTTGTAACAAAAGCATCCATCTAGCAAGGCGACCTTCCAGCTTTGGTTTCTTTACCAAGAAAATAAGCACTTGATGATCCACATGAAAGATCACTTTCTTTTCTAGCAAATAATGTTTGAACTTTTCCAATGCAAAAATCATCCCCAAAGCTTCTCTCTCAGTGACCGTGTAATTCTTTTTAGTCTATTTCAACATCTTACTAGCATAATACACAGGTCTGAACCATCCTCAGATCTTCTCCTGCGTCAAAATTGTTTCGATCGCCATATCCGATGCATCCACAAACACATGAAATGGTAGCTACCAATGTGGTGGTTGGATGATAGGGGAAACCACAAGCATCTTTTTCATAATCTGAAATGCCATCTCCTGAGCATCTCCCCACACAAACTCAACATATTTCTTTGTTAGATACGTCAAATGTGAACTGACATCTGCCAAATACCACAAACACCGATTATGCCACTTTATTTGCCCCATGAATCTTGACACTGCCTTCATGTTGTTAGGTGCTATTTCCTTTTGGATTGCACTTATCTTGTCAGAGTCAATTGACATCCCTTCCTGTGAGATGATACGACCCAACAATTTCCCTTGCTGCACTGTGATTGCACACTTGTAAGGATTCAAAGACATTTGAAATAGTCAGCATCTCTCCAAACATTTCCTAATATACTCCAAATGCTTTGCTTTTTCTCCAAACACAAAAAAATCATCCATAAAAATCCGCATAAATTCCGTCAGGTACGGCTCAAAAGTTTTGAAAGCTGCCTTAGAAAATGATGGTGGTCCATTCTTCAATCCAAAGCTCATCACTGTATATGCAAATGCTCCCCATTCAGTTATAAAAGTCATCTTGGTGACATCCTCTTCTGCCATCTGGATCTGATTGTACCCTGAAAATCCATCAAGAAAGGTGTACATCTCATGCCCTGCGACATCATCCAGAATTGAATCCTCAAATGGCAATGGAAATGGATCTACAATTGTTGCTACATTCAGCTTCCTACAATCCACACACACTTGAATTTTTCCTGACTTCTTGGGAACAACCACTATCGGTGACAGCCATTCGGCCTAATCTAATGGGACAATGAAACCCACTTGCAAAATCTTATCTAACTCCTCCTTCACCTACTTTGCATAATTCGGATTCATCCTATAACATTGCTGAATCACTGGCACTGTATCCTCCTTCAACTTGATCTGATGCTTATAAACTCCTGGATCCATGCCTTTTAGGTCAGAATAATCCCAAGCAAATACATCCATGAACTCCTGCAACAACTTCTTAAGATCCTCCTTAAATTCGTCATCCAAATTGACACTAACTTTAACAACTTTTGGAGTAACTTCAAATCCCAAATTGAAATCTTGCAAATCATCCTCTTTGACCCGTGAAACCTTTTCCATCAACTTGTCATATAAGAATTCAACTCTGGTTATTGCCTCCTTTGGTGCAACCTCCCCTTCTGCATATTCCAAATCCTCCTTCAGCTTTAACTAATGAGAAACTATTGACTCCTGAGTCGGATTCTGCTCTACATTCACATCCTCTGATTTACAAGATGACTCCTTAATTGACTTCCTAGATTCCTCCTGACATACATATTTTTGCACAATCCTTTCCACATCAACTTCAAACACTGGTACCACACTGGGATTGGCATCCAGGAAACATGCTTCCTCGTCATCTTCAACATCCTCAACTAAATTAATAGTCTGAGCCATCATTGGCTTTATTAATGTTGGCAATCTCTTCATAGATGTCATTGGAATCCTTAATGAATTATTTCCTTTCTTTAAAACCACTTCATTTCATTCCCAATCCTACTTAAGCTTTGCTGATTTGAACCAAGGTCTTCCCAATAGCATTGAATAAGCATTACATGCATCTTGCATTTTCAAAACAACAAAATTTGCTTGAAATAACAACCCATGCACTTTGAGGGTTTGCCCTCTCAGCATCCCTATCGGTTGCACTCTACGTTGGTCCGCCATCCTTACTTGAAACGTGCCGGTTCAAGCTTTGCATTTTTCAGCCTTGAAAATTCAGCCTCTGCCAAAATATTTACCCCAGATCCTCTATCTAGCAAAACATCTGAAAATGTGCGACCATAAACTCAAGCTTAATAGTTGGAATGGTAAAATCAACATCATTAGGACTGATTTGATAGCTTCCAACATTCTCCTTCAATGCACTCTGAATCTTTGGAACATTTGACATCCTTATAACTGAGTAAAACCTATCCCTGAAAATCGAGACCAATGAGAGCAACTTGATCTAATGTAAAATGCATAGGAGTATTCAACAATTCTTCAAACAATGCTCTTGATGTCAATTCAGAATTCTCCACTTCCTTCAATTGCTTTTCCTTCTGTTTGGATGTCATCTCTTCTCCCTCTAACTTCTCCACTTCTTCAACCACGTCATCTCTGACTTCTTTCTATTCCTCCCAATCTAAATGTGATTCTAGCTTTGCTTTAGAGCATGTGACTACCAATACTTCTGGTTCACCTAACTTGCATTGCGAACAATCACATTCTAGATAACAATCTGCTGACACTCGATTTGCCCCATGATCCTTAGAAATCTCCACATCAATTAAATTACTTTGAGGTGCTTTCTCTACTTCCCTCAGCTGCACAGATGGGGCAGGTAGATGTGGTAACTACTCATTTGGTGGTTGCTAAATTGAGCCTTGTGAATTCCACCCTTGTTGATTCCAATTCTGCTGATTCCAATTTGATGGCTATTGCCATCCTTTTGCTGTTGATTCCAATTTCCTCCCCATGGTCTAGAATTCTGAAATCCACCAAATCTTAGTCAGAACACTTGATTAAAATTCCCTCTGAATGGCCTATCTTGATTGAAAGGTGGTCTCCATCCAGAGAAATGTTGTTGCTGCCTTTGCCATCCCGAATTGTTAAATGGCCTCTGCTATCCTGGAGCATCAAGAAATACTCCACTTGCCTATTCCAAATTTTGTTGAATCTTTTGCTGAACCCGCTCCGGAATTTGTCCTTGGAAATTTGGGTTATACCAACAATTAGTTGTTGTCAAGAATTGCGTGGTGGGGGGACTTGCTCAAGATGCTGCGCCGAACACACACAGAATGCATAAGAAGAAGCTCACTCAAGAGACAAGAAGAGAGATGGAGACCAAAACGTTTTCTTGTTGGTTTCTTCTTCTTCTTCCACATACTTTACAATGTACACAAAGTATAGATAAGATACAACATAAAGGAAAGTGGCCTACTAAGTCAAGCAATGCATAACCGACTGCACTAGTTGACTGGTCCTATAACTATGCCAGTTGTAAATAGGTGTAACAACCTGAATATAATAAGTAGTGAGTCAGTGGCTATGTGAGAGTCATAATGACCACCGACGTGCTAAGTGTAGATGTGTGGACCCATCTAATCAGGCGGTCCATTACATCAATGTCTACATGTGTTGAGCTTGTCATCTCAACACTCCCCCTCAAGCTCAACTGCATCTCTGCAACTCCAAGTAATCTTTGAAACTTTTGAAGCTTCTCTATACCCAATGCCTTCGTGAAGATGTTAGCTATCTGATCTTGTGTGCTGACATACACCAAGTCAATCTCACCTGCTAGTACCTTCTCTCTCACAAAGTGGTAGTGTACCTCAATATGTTTTGTCCTGGCATGGAACACAGGGTTCCTAGCCAACTGTATACTACTCATGTTGTCACAATAAATGACAACTGGACCTTCCACCTGCACATCTAAATCAGTCAATAACTTTTGTAGCCATACTACCTCACATGCTGCAACATAAGCACCTCTATACTCAGCCTCTGTACTCGACAAAGCAACTGTAGGTTGCTTTTTGCTGCTCCAAGTAACTACTGCATTACCAAGAGAGAACATGTATCCGCTGGTAGATCTTCTATCAGACATACTACTAGCCCAACCTGCATCTGTGTATTCAAACACCTGTACATCTGTAACTTCCTCATAGAAAAATCCATAATGTAATGTGGACTTCACATATCTCAATATGCATCTGACTGCATCCAAATGTGGCTTTCTAAGTACTTGCATAAACTGACTCATAAGACCAACAACATGTCAAGATTGTGGAAGAGAAGGAAGGAGTCTCACTTGTAGCTTTCTCACTTACACAATGGGAGAATACACACAAAGGTGGAGGCTGAAAACAGTTTTCCTCTTCTTAGTTGTGTAAGCCAAAAAGAACACACGTACAGAGAAATAGAAGAACCCTATATATGGGTCTTAAACCAAACTCAACTAACTAAGGTGGCATACTAACTGAGCCACGAACTAGCATTGCTTTGAGGAGATTCTCCTGATCTCAATCTGCCTGTCCATGGCGAAGAATGTGAACCATTGCTAGAGGACACTCTAGGTCCACTAATATCTTGTGACTGCTGCTGTGAATTCTGTGCAGCATTATCATTTTGTGCATCTACATTATCAATCACATTTACTGGTTTATACCAGCTACTCATCTCATAAAAAACAACATCTCTGCTCACTGTAAACTTACGAGTAGAAGGGTTATAGCATCTATACCCTTTCTGCTATGCAGAGAGTAACCAATAAAGATGCACTTCTCAGCTTTTGGATCCAACTTGGATCTCAACTCATCTGGCACATGAACATAGGCAATGCAACCAAAAAATTTTAAATGAGAAATATCTGGTTTCCTACCAGTATACCTCTCCTCTGGAGTCATGCCATGTATTGCTGCAGTGGGAGTCCTGTTCATTATGTAGACTGCTGTAGCAACTGCTTCAGCCCAGTAAAAATCTGGCAGGTCTTTTTCATTGAGCATGGCACGAGATACCTCTCCAATATGCCTGTTTTTTCTTTCTGCAATTCCATTTTGCTGTGGGGTATGACTACATGAATATTGATGCTTTATGCCATGCTTCTGCAAGAACCTTGCAAACTCATTTGAGAGGTACTCTCCCCCTCCATCTGACCTTAGGCATTTTATTTGCAGGTCTGTTTCTTTTTCAACCATAGCTTTAAGAGTTTTGAAATGCCCAAAAACTTCACTTTTCTTTTTCATAAAATACACCCAAACTTTTCTGCTATATTCATCAATAAAAGTGACAAAATAATGACAGCCTCCAATAGATGCAGCTTTAGTAGTCCACACATCAGAGTGGATTAATTCCAATGGCTTCTTACTCTCTTGAACATGTCTAGGAAATGATTTCCTTGCTTATTTTCCAAATTGACAGGCTTCGCATACCTTATGCATTTCTGCAACCTTGAATTTAGGCAATCCTGCAATAATATTTTGGGCTTGCATTGATTTAAGTCGATGTACATTAACATGACCAATGCGTTTATGCCAGATATCAATATCTGCAACTACACCGGTCCCATGTGCAAACATTGTTGCACTCAATTTAGGCATGTCTGCATCCAACGTAAACATTCTGTCCTTCTTCTTTCCTTTTGCTATCAAGCGACCTTTATTTTTCATATCCTCATCAAAGCATCCATGAGGATTAAATCTGACCTACAAGCCCTGCTCAACCATTTGACCAACAGAAACTAGGTTCTTGGTGATATTTGGGACATGAAATACATCCGACAGGTATTTCTTTTTCCCATCCTGCATAGACAAAGGAATTTTTCCAATCTGCACAATAGGATGTGCATTATCATCACCAGTCTCCACAAATCCTGCTTTTTTCATTTTCCTTGCATCCTACATCCATTCTGCATGACCTATCATGTGGTTTGATGCACCTGAGTCAACATACCACACATTGTTGTTTTCTTCTTCACTTGTCACAGAATTGGTCATGTGCTGCACCATAAATAAATGCTCATTTCTATCATCACTCTGTCTACTAGAAGATGCATAATTCTCTTGTTGCAATTTTCCATTCATGATGTCATTCTGCTTTTTATAGCAGTCTTTAGCCATATGACCCATTTTACCACAGTAGTAGCATTCAACATTGCTGTTTGCATTTTGGCCTCTTTGCCATCCACCACGACCTCTTTGGCTCCCTTGCCTCTAGAGTTACCACGTCCTCCTCCATAGGACTGGTTTTCTTGAGTTTGCTGCATATTCTGATTTCTACCACGGCCTCCAGATCGGCCTCCTCTACCTCTGCCTCTACCTCTTCCAACATTTGAGTAGAAGACAATTTCTTTTGAAGTTCCTCTTGAAGAAGATGCACCACCATTTCTCTACTCCTTAGAAATTAGAAGAGCAATCAACTCCTCAAAATCAGGAAATCTTTCACGGACGGAAATGGATGTTCGGAACTGTGCATAATCCTTTCCTAGACCATTCAAGGTCACAGAAACTAAATCATCATCTTCCATTGGCGACCCAATGGAAGCAAGTGCATCTGCAATCTTCTTCACCTTCATGTGGTAGTCATTGATGCTCATACTTTCTCTTTGCACATTGTGAAACTCTTGCTTGAGCTGCATTTTCCTAGCTTGCATATTTGTGCTATACATTTTTGACAAAGTATCCCATGCCTCCTTTGGTGTACTTGCATCCTGAATATGCACAATCATAGAGTCTGAAATACTGATAGACAGCCAGTACATAACTTTTCTGGCTCTCTCATGCCATCCTTTAAATGCTTGCATTTGCTGTTGATTGGGAACATCAGGAAGAACTGGTTCTTCTTCATTTCCTGCAACGAATTCCCAATATCCTTTTCCCATAAGAAAATTCGTCATTCTAAACTTTCATGCTTGGAAGTTGTTCTTGTCAAGCTTTTCAGTGACAATCTGTGAAAGAGAATCAGACGCCATTACAAAATACTGCAATAAATTTTGTCACTACAAAAAACACAGCTTCAGCCTCACAAGGGAAAATCTGCAAAACTAAAGAAAGTGGTATTTGACCACACAGTCACTTTCTATTGACAATTTTTCATCAACAGGCAATAAGGATGATTCTGTAACTCCCAATGTCTCTGCACACAGGCATATGATGCAATTTCTATGGTAACTTTTCACCGACCTGTAGAACAGTGGTCGCACAGCAAAAAACAAGGCCTTCTCTTGAGTGCGTGCAGAAAACTTCCGCCTCCAAAACAGGCCCCGAAATGGCCTCGAATCAAAAAAACAGGGCAACCGAGGGGTAAAGCCTCTTCCCGTAGCATATACCGCCCTCTTGCTACACCGCGAAGGGCATCTCAATCTGAGACAATGCACTTTTGCACTTTTCGGCTGTGGTACCTGCAGAGACTTGCTCCCAAACTCGAAAAATGAAAGCAACACTGGTCCTCTTACCAGAACACTGCGAACTTGGTTTGCTTTCTTGAGCTCCTTACCACAAACCAGGCTCTGATACCATGTCAAGATTGTGGGAGAGAAGGAAGGAGTCTCACTTGTAGCTTTCTCACTTATACAATGGGGGAATACACACAAAGATGGAGACTGAAAATAGTTTTCCTCTTCTTAGTTGTGTACGCCAAAAAGAACACACGTACAGAGAAATAGAAGAACCCTATATATGGGTCTCAAACCAAACTCAACTAACTAAGGTGGCATACTAACTGAGCCACGAACTAGAGTAGATAAGGATAGCTGCCATCTAGCTATTATTCATGGGCGGTGTACCAACCGCATCTGCAGTTAACAAGTCGGTGACATAAATGCACAACGGTCACCCTGGCATATCACAAGTGGAGCTCGATATCTCAACACATCGTAGCTCAAGTTTGGCCTTGTAATGGTCATGTAGATCAAACTCCCCACTATCCTCCTGAACATAGTAGGGTCTTCTATCTCATCCCCAACATCAGCACTCAACTTTACATTCTGCTCCAATGGGACTGAAAGTGGTTTGCATGCTGTCATACCATACTTGGACAACATATCCAAGCCATACTGTCTTTGGGACAGCCATATACCATCATCACATCTAATCACCTCAATGCCAAGGAAGTACCTTAGCTCACCTAAATCCTTCATCTCAAACTTCTTCTTCAAAAAGTCATTGACTTCATCAATCCCACTATCACTATCACCTGTAATAATCAAGTCATCCACATAGATGACTATAATGACCAAACCTGCATCTCCCTTTCTCACATAAAGTGAGTGATTAGCATCAGAAACATAAAAGCCAATATTGACAAGATACTCTTTGATCTTGTCAAACCATACTCTAGGTGCTTGCTTGAGCCCATAGAGCGCCTTCTTCAACCTGCACACATACGTGGGATGCTCTAAATCTTCATAACCTGTTGGTTGATCCATATACACTTCTTCCTGCAAATCACCATGCAAGAAGGCATTTTGCACATCCATTTGCTGCAACTTCCAACCTTTGGATGTTGCCAAAGCAATCACACATCTGACAGTTGCCATCCTAGCAACTGGACTGAAGGTTTCTTCATAATCTATGCCATATGTCTGGGCATAGCCTTTTGCAACCAGCCTAGCTTTGTACCTACTAATAGAACCATCTGCATTGTGCTTAATCTTATAAACCCACTTACATCCAATAGCTTTCTTGCCCTTCGGCAATGATACTAGATCCCAAGTCTTATTGGCCTCTAATGCAGCCATCTCCTCATCCATTGCTGCATCCCAATGAGTATGACCAACAGCATCCTCAAAACAAGTGGGCTCAACAACCTCAACTAGTTTCACCATATAAGCATAATGGTGAGCTTCATAACCTTCAAAACCAAATCTTTTAACAGGGTATCTGACCCTGCTAGATCTGCGTACCACCGAATCACTCAATGGAGCCTTTACATTACTATGAGCTCTCTATACACCTGGTGTCCTGACAGAAGGAATGCCAAGCTCATCATCCAAGCTCTCTGAGCCACTAGAGTCTCCATCAAGAATTGCATCAATGCCATCTGACACTTTACTCTTTCCTTTGTCTTTACCTGTAGTGCTACTAGATGCACCTGAAGATGTAGAGCTACTCCTTAGTCTCCCAGACCAAGGACTACCAAATGATGTCTTTGGTCCACTAAGAGTCCGTGATTCTTGCTTTTTAGCCTACACATGAGTGTCATGATCATCATCATCCAATGCATCACCATTAGATGCATACCAATTGCTCATTTCATCAAAGATGACATCCCTGCTCACTCTGAACTTACATGTGTCAGGGTTATAACAGTGATACCCTTTCTGCTCTAAAGAGTATCCAATAAAAACACATTTTTCTACCTTTGGATTAAGCTTCTTCTGTAGCTCATCTGGCACATGAATGTATACAACACAGCCAAATACCTTCAAGTGTGATACATCAGGCTTCTTGCCAGTAAAGCATTCTTCCAGGAGTCATCCCATGAACTGCATCTGTGGGAGTTCTGTTCATAATATAAATAGTAGTATGAACAGCCTCAGACCAAAAATGCTTAGGCATATTCTTTTCAGCCATCAAGGCGCGTGCAACTTCTGCAATATGCCTGTTTTTCCTTTTTGCAACCCCATTTTGCTGTGGGATATACCTACATGTGAACTGTCTCTTTATCCCATGAGACCTCAGAAAATCACTGAACTCATTTGAGAGGTACTCTCCCCCTCCATCTGACCTCAAGCACTTTACTTTCAAGCCTGTTTCTCTTTCAACTACAGCCTTGAAAGTTCTAAAGTGCTCAAACGCTTCACTGTTTTCCTTCATAAAATATACCCACAGCTTTCTATAACAATCATCAATGAATGTGACAAAGTATGAATTGCCTCCAAGAGATACATTTTGTGTAGGCTCCCAAATGTCTATATGTACAACATCAAGGATATTTCTGCTTACATCTCTGTCATGTGAAAAGGGTTGTCTTGCCTGCTTACCAAACTGACATGCTTTGCATACCTTATGAAATTCTGCAACTCTAAATGTAGGCAAACCTGTAACCAACCCTTTGGACTGCATTAATTTCAGCCTTTGTACATTTGCATGTCCAATGCGTTTGTGCCAAATTTCAATATCTGCAACAACACCTTTTCCTTTAGCATACATAGCAGCATACATAGTAGGAATTCCAACATCCAGAGTAAACATATGTCCAACTCTACTTCCCTTTCTTCAATGTATTCAACTCTTGCTTGAGTTGAATCTTTCGTGCCTTTGTATTTATAGAAAACATACTTTCAAGTATGGTCCAAGCTGTATATGAATTCTCTGCATTTATGATATGTCCCAGCATATTATTGTCAATTACTCAGACAGCCAATACATGACCTTTTTGTCTTTTGCATTCCATTCCTTCCGTGCCTTTGTCTCTTCTGCAGTTGGAGGATCACTCACCTCCTACTCCTTTTCTTCACCTGAAACAAACTCGTAGAGGCCTTTTCCAATAAGGAAGTTCGTGATACGGAACTTCCATGAAGGGTAGTTGTTCTTGTCGAGCTTCTCAATGATGGGGTTTCCACTATTCTCTGCCATTATCACAAAACTAATACCAAACAACAAGTAAATCTTCTGCAACCCTCGACCTATAGTGCATAGCAATATACCAGACAGCCTTTTTCACTATCTGCTCAACAATACATGCAATCTGCAACAACCAGTTTGCAGATAAACCTTGTGTTTATTCGTTGATAAACACCTTTGCACTTACAGATCTGAAATCTGTAACCTGTGCACCCACGTTCGATCAATACAGCCGAAGTCACACTGTACCCTGAAACTGTTGTCCGCAACCTTGCGGCTCTAAAACGGGGCTTGAAATGACCTCGGATGGCCAAAATAACAGCAGCAAGCCCTAAAGGGTTTTATCTGTAGAATAGACAATGCTCTTCACACACACCAAATCTCACTGCAATCTGAGATTTTTGCTCTGCCCTGCTTCTGGTGCCTCCACAAGCATTGTCCAAGAGAAAGAGCGGAAGAATGGGAGAGCTTCTTACCCGTGGCTTGCTTGCTCGAACCTTGCTTCTTCTCCTTCACTTCAACCTTCGAAATCAGCCTCTCTCAGTGTGGCGCGGCTCTGATACCATGTTAAGAATTGCATGGTGGGGGGACTTGCTCAAGATGCTGCGCCGAACACACTTTCAAGTGAAATCCATTTATCGGCTTCAAAACTGGAGTCCCAAACACATCTTGCAATCTAAAAGTGCCTTGCCCCTATTCTTCCACAATCTGATAAGGCCCAAAATACCTCAACTTCAATTTACCAAGATGTGGTCCTAACTTTGAGTTATAAAGCATCACCCAGTCCCCTTTCCGGCTAAGAAGAGAGATGGAGACCAAAACGTTTTCTTGCTATTTTCTTCTTCTTCTTCCACACACTTTACAATGTACACAAAGTATAGATAAGATGAAACATAAAGGAAAGTGGCCTACAAAGTCAAGCAATGCATAACCGACTACACTAGTCGACTGGTGCTATAACTATGCTAGCTGTAAATAGGTGTAACAACCTGAATATAATAAGTAGTGAGTCAGTGGCCATGTGAGAGTCATAATGACCATCGATGTGCTAAGTGTAGACATGTGGACCCATCTAACCAGGCGGTCCATCATCAATGTCTGCATGTGTTGAGCTTGTCATCTCAACACTTATCAAATGACCATCCTTTGCACAAATATCACAATGAGCTTTCTTGCTAGTTGACTCCTGCTTGACATCCATTTCCTTTAACTTCTTCTCCATTATCTTTTGAACTAAACTCCCCTTGATCTTTTCTTTACCCTTCTTCTTATGCTTCCTCTTATTATCTCCTTTATCTGAATCTGAATCTAAATTTGAGTCAGAATCTGAACTGCTACTTGCTTTTGAATCGGAATCTGAATCTGTATCTGTATCAGAATCATCATTACTGCTGTCATCCAAATATTTCTTCTTCTTCTTCCCCTTCTTTCCCTTCCTTTTCACTCGATAACTCTTCCTTGAAGAACTCGGACTTGTAACTCCAAATCTCTTTTTTGCTCTTGTTGTAGTGTCTACCAAGGCATTAAAACTAGCTCCGACATCTACACCTGCTACCGCATTTCGCAATTCTTTCCGCAGACCATGCATGTAATATCCAACCAACATTTCATTTGTAGGCCTTTCAGTATTTGTAAGCCTCTTCAAATATTGATTGAATTTTTGAACATAATCCTCCACAAACATTTTTCTTTGCTTAATCCCTTTGATTTTTGTAAGCACATCATTCAGAGTTTTCTCCTTTCGGAATCTATTTAGAAATGCATCCCTTAATGTTGTATAATCTGCAAAATGCCCTATATTGAAATTACTCAACCACTGCATGGCTCTTCGCTCAAGTGTCGGAATTATCACATCTTGGCTTGTGTGTCATACAGTCCATCAAATCCTCTAGCCTACCACCTTGTCTCAAATTGAGCTACGTGGCAATCGGGGTCTTGTTTGGACTTCCCGAAAAAGGTCCCGAACTTGATGCATAAATCTGCTCTAGCCGCTGCTACCATATTCCTTTGCGTATTTGGGGTCAAATTCCCTACTGAAGATAATGTTGATGATGTATGTATTGAAGGACATATTGATACGCCTCTTCGAATTCCCATTAAACTACAACTGTCTACTCACCACAATGCATGCTGCAATACTACTTCTCCTACAAAAGTCAGATCCAATTGCCCAACTCCTCTATGTTAATTGAAAAGTCCTCCATAATTCTCTATATCCTCCAATTCCTATGCACTTTGATTTGACTCACCCTCCGAATTGTCACTTTGTATCCCACTATCTTCACCACCTTCATGCCCTTTTGCATGCTGCTGCACACCACCGCGCTGCCCACCTTGTGAAATATGGGTGAACATGTTGCTGTAAATTCTCTAGAATGAAAAATCATTCAGCATCTGACTTCCAAAAACATAACCGCCAATGTAACTACCCCCAAAACCACTGCTTAGCATGGAACTCATCCCTCCCACAGAAGAGAGCAAACACGACCATGAACACCCTTCATAAACACCGTGATCGCCAATGTATTATGGTTACATGGCTGAGCATCAACTACACAGTTTTACTATTTCAAATGACATTTTGACATTCAATTTGAAAATTGATAAAAATCTGAATTCACACTAAACTTCATCTTCACATCACAGGCATTTCACTTTCTACATCACTGCTTATCTCACTATGCTCATATATAAACTCACAAAGGATCGGAATAGAGGAAATAAGACAATACAAGTTGACAAACTGCATCTGCATCTTTTATTCAAAAAATCCACCATAGTTATATAATGATCCATTTGAGCATACATCGAACATATCTGAATCCCATGCGTGCTATGAAAAGCTACGACCTTCCATTTTCAAGATTTCAAAAATCATCAACCTATAGCCAACTGTTTTCCACAAAACTAAAGAGAAAAATAGACAGAATGAGTATGAATGGAAGATTTGGCTTTCATTGAAGAATTTCCAAATATCATCAAGGGGGAGATTGTGAAGAAGCTTCAAGAGTCATGGTCATTGGAGGTTTACAAGAATAAGAAGGAAAAGAGCTGAGGTTTGTTCATGGATGTACAATAGTAAGATATGTGGGATGCATGGTGCACTAACAACCTTCTATTTGTCTAATTGGCAACCCATTGGCAGCTTTTAGATAGAGTGCTCTTCACAATTTATGCTATTAAGACCCTCCAAAGTTTTTACTATCAGGACAATGACATTGCATGAATTTTGATACCTTCAAAACTGAATATCTTCCCCTCTATAGTGCAATAAAAGTAGAATTCAGAGATGTTAAAAAGAAGAAAGTAGAAGAAATGTTGACAAGAGAGTCCTCTAGAGGCTAAAGTCCCTCTGATTCCCTTCTGTTGAGTACAAATAAACTAGGTGGAGCCAACTCCTTAATGAATGACACAATCAAGAGGAAAGCACTAGAACGAATCTAGAGGTACATGAGAAGAGAGAAGGCAAAAAATCAAAGTTAGGAATAAGCTAGCAACTGAAGCCTCCTTTGATGCCCTTATAACGCTTTTTACAGAAGTCCCAATAGTAAATCAAGGTCCCCTTCCTAGCTAGATCCATCCTTGAAATATTGATGACATGCCAGCAAATGTAGTCACATTGCCAATCTTCAAGGGAGAATATAATGAAGACCTCAATATTCATGTAGCCGAGTTCATGGTACCATGTGTAGCAAACAATGCTAGAACCCATGAGCACTGGTTGACAATATTTTCTACCACTTTCAAAGGCATGGCATTTCAGTGGCATGAAAGACAAGCAGCATGACCTTATGGCACATGGGATGACCTAAAGGTGTCCTTTCTCACCAAATTCAGGTGTGAAGATTTTGAGAGTGGATGTGAGAGGAGTTCATATCCTCTAGAGAATAGTTGAAAGCATATGTCTCTAGAATTGTTACCGTGTTTCCCACAGCACAGAGGAGCGGAAAACGAAAAAAAGGAAATAGCAAAAAAGGCGTAGGATAAAAGCAGAAAAAGGCGCCTTGACCGGTAACTAGACCCTAAAAAATTTAAATGTGCGGGCACGACCCTCAGAAAGTCTCAGTCTCGCCCCGAGACAACAAAAGAGTAAAAGGCGCACCATTAAATATGGAAAGCGCTCCCGAATCCTTGTAAAAGAGCGCCAGGCTCGCTCCTGTGCAAATTGTATACAGTAGTTGGGAATAGGTTGAAATTAGAGTGGTGGGAAATGGGAAAAAGGGCCTAGGCTACAACCGGCCATGTAAAAAAGGAAAAAAGGGGATGACCGCCCAAAAGAGATTTAGGGTTTTGTATAAAAAGTTAAAAAGTGAATGAGAAGCTCATTCTTTGGTATGTGGCAAAAAGAGTCTTCTTCTTCCTCTCTTCTTTTCTCCTTCTTGCTTGTGTGTGCTCTTGAGAGAGGGAGTGTGAGAGTGTAAGGGAGTGAGTATGTGTGGGAGTGAGGGATCAAGAGGGCGAAGCTCTTCACCATCTCCTCTTCTCTTCTTCTCTTCTCTTCTCCTCTCTTCTCTTGCGTGCGGCTATGGAGGATGGAGCGTGGAGATGGAGGAGGCTTGAGGATGCTTGAGCTAGCATCAAGAATCGTGGAGCGACCGGAGTGCAAGAGAGAGGAGGGTACTCGATCAATCATCAAGGTAAGCTCACTACACTCGTAGGATCGACGACGCATCGACTAGGTGAGAGATAGCCATTAGAGCTCGCTTGGAATGCTTGAAACAATAAACGGTCCGTGGGTCTTGGCGGTTGAGTGAAAGCTCCCACTTTTTGGTTCCAGTGCCGGGACAAACGGATTCAAGCTTGAACACTTGCGCGCCTCATATCGAGCATCGAAGTAGGGGATTCATCCCCAAAACGGAGATAGGTAGGAAGTTTGGGTGTTTTTGATCTTCAAAACATGTAAGTATTTTGGGATATTTTGGTTGTTGATGATTGGAAAGCATGGAAAATCTATTTCAGTTTTTTGATTTCGATTTTTGTTGCATTTAGCGTAGGTTAGAGTTAGGAAATCGAACTCGAAAAGGAGGGTTTACTATTTCAAAACAGGGCAAAAATCGTGCAAAATGGGTAAAATGCTCGCTAGTGATGCCTAAGATCGACAAGTGAGTGATTTGGGACATCAACACCACATTTGGGAAGGCATATAAGAGCCAGGAGGCCAAGGGAGAGCTCATTCGTGCCATTTCAATGAGAGATAGAGAGCTTCACTCGACAACAGAAAGGGAGGGATTAGCCATGGTGTTCACTGTGAAGAAATTCCGGCATTATCTATTGGCCACACCCTTCATCTTTTTCGTGGACCATTAAGACCTGCTCTATTTAGTAAACAAACCTTGTGCTTCAGGGCGCATAGCTCGATGGCTCCTCCTACTTCTAGAGTTCAATTTCTCTGTGGTGGTATGAAAGGGAAAACAACATTACATGGTTGATCACATGTCACGCATCCCCACAGGAGAAGCTACTGGATAAGGCATCATTGAGAGTTACCCGACGCCCACCTATTCTACCTGTCTAGCGAGAGAGATTTATTTAAGGCTGATCTAATGCCATATTGGGCGGACGACATAGTCCAAGTGCTCGAGCATGCACTAGCCGAGCGACCAATAGAAAAAGCCCGAGTTAGGCACTTGATCTTGAAGATTCAGCCCTACCAGATGATTGCAGGACAACTCTATAGGCTGGGGCAAGACGGATTGCTGCGTAGATGCGTGTGTGAGCATGAGATGCGCGATGTGCTCTCGGAGGCACACAACGACATTGCGGGAGGACACTTTAACGGAGACACGACAGCACGGAAGGTGCTACAGTCTCAACTATGGTGGCCCACACTTTTCCGTGATGCAGCACGCTTCGTCAAGCATTGTGACGAGTGCCAATGGACAAAAGTCCCGATTCACAAGGATCAGATGGAGTTGACCCCAATTATTGCTCGACAACCATTCAAAAAATGGGGAATCGACTTCATAGGACCCATCAGTCCTGCGGCGCAATACTCACAAGCCAAGTACATCATTGTAGCCACGGATTACCTCACAAAATGGACAGAGACAAGAGCGACACGTAAAAACAACGCTAGGACGACTGCCAAGTTCTTATGGGAGCAAGTGCTCTCGCGATTCGACTGCCCCATCAAACTGGTTAGTGACCAAGGCACGCACTTTGTCAACGAAGTGATAGTGTATCTCCTGTCCACCTTTCTCATTATCCATCACAAATCCTCACCATACTACCCTCAGGCGAATGGCCAGGTAGAATCAACTAATAAGATTCTTATCAATGTCCTGACTAAAGTACTTTCAGCCTCACGTAGCGATTGGGACAACAAGCTGATGGCAGCCTTGTGGGCCTACTACACAGCTTATAAAACGGCTATCGGCCAAACCCCCTTCAGACTGACCTTAGAATTCTTCGTTCCTAGCCTGAGAATAGCACTTCAAGAACGATGGGAAGGGAAGGAGGCATGGACGCAATGCCTGGTCGAGCTGGAACGCCTATCAGAAACTCGTCTTCTAGCCACCCACACGTTGATTAGTGAGAAAGCCCGATGCAAAAGCTGGCTCGACAAGAATGTCAAGCAGCACGAATTCGAACGGGGTGACTTAGTGCTCCTTTACTCAGTTAAGGGGCATAAGAAAAAAATGAAATTTAGAGGTCTCGGGCCCTTCAAGGTTCGTGCAATCAGCTGATCCGGCAATGTCGAGCTTGAGACACTAGATGGTGAGGGAATAGGCTTCTTCAATGGCAGTCGGGTCAAGAAG
Organism: Lygodium microphyllum; assembly: GCF_053477565.2. NCBI lineage: Eukaryota > Viridiplantae > Streptophyta > Polypodiopsida > Schizaeales > Lygodiaceae > Lygodium > Lygodium microphyllum. Next base: position 45,358,021 of record NC_141138.1, read on the forward strand.
TACTACCCTCCCACGCATCCTTGGATGAGCCACCATTGTTAGAACAGCCGATCAAAGTACGGGTAGCTACAATCACTGAAAGCAACGAAGAGGATGAGGAAGCCGTAGAACCCGCTTACCTCCATATCAGGGTCACTGCCAAGCAAACATGCACTTTCAACGCCTTGATCGACGAGGGAGCAGACTTCAATGTCTTAACCCACAATCAATGGATCCAACTTGGCAAACCACTACTTCAACCCACAACTGCCAAATTAAACCCATATGGGGCTCAATTATACGCACTTCTTGGCAAGTGCAGAGTCGCTGTTTCTATCGAGTCTGAGACTATTCCAATGCTTTTTTACGTATTGCCAAGTGCTACAGATGCAGACACGGAGTCACTGCTAGGGCGAACCTTCAAAAAGCAGACTCACTGCAATGTTGATTATGAGTCGCAGCGCATCCACCTAGCAATAGGCAACGTGCGCATTGTCACAGCTTTCAGCCAGGGCTGTGCGACACCATCACCGTCCGCAAAGCCACTGGTAGAAACATCCGTAGGCAAGAGTAAGGAGAGGGTAGTGCGTGGCTGCCACTCCTCGACTTCCATAAACCGCAACCCGCAACAGCCAAAGCTAAGGCCCAGCAGCCTCGCTTTCAATGGGTGCCTAAACAGCCGCAACAACCGCCTAGGAGTCGAGGCTCCTATCCTCATAAGACCCAGAACTCTAAACCTAGGAAACCAAGATGCAATCACAGGAAGCGCCGCGTGATCATGCAAAAATGGGTCCCTAAATCCCTCTTGCATGCGCAAGGCTATTACGAGGGAAATACCTGGCTGTGGATCCCTAAGGTCCCCATGGCCAAAGGCACTATTCATACACCACCTTCAAGCTTGATCAGCCCACGTCCCATAACACCTCAAAACCATAAGTCACAGTGCTCTCCAGAGCCCCAGCCATCCAACCCATCTACGCTTCGGCCCAAGAGAGTCGCACAAACCTATCGGCCCAAGCAACAGCCACCGTCACAGGAGGCATCATCCGACCAAGTCAATCTGACTCCCCAAAGCAAAGCTAACTGTAGCAGTCCATCTGTTGTGGCTGACTCTAATCCATCTATATTCCAAATAGCCCAACTACAGGCTCAAGGAAACTCCCAATCGCAACTATGTATTGTTAAGGCCTCTAGTTCTAACAAACCTCGGCCACTTGTCGGCCTTACACCCTCCTATGAACGAAAATCCTTTCTAGCGCTAGCCGTTGACCTTGCGGAGGACACCGGGGATGATGTGGTGGAATGCATTAAATGACTCGATGCCACCTTCGTGTCGCTAGCCCTCAGCTACGACCGCTTGGACTTAGGTCTATTGGAAGAACCCCTTGCAACGGAAGTGCGTAATATGCCTTGCTCTTGGGAGACCTTTGAGTTCGCATTTGCAAAAGCTTCTCACTCCGCTGCTAAGTTGATTCACAGCGAGATCTCGCGGAGTTATCACACCTAGCTGATACTGGATCACCTTTCTTGAGGCAGTGGTACGCTCTTAGGTTGCAATGGGAAGTTGAAGGATGTCGCATAATGACCAACGCCGAGCAACGCCGTGCTATCAAAATAGCAGAGTATGATCCCACTTACGTCGCGCCCACGTCGTATAGAGTATTAACCACTCTTCGGGGTCGACCCATGGAAGAGCACATCAAGGGGCATCCCTACCTTGACCGCCTCTTAATAGAGGAAGAACTCCACATTGCCAGTCGGGTCGACTCTGGTGACTTCCTCACAGATGTTCTCACATACATCACGCACGTGGGAATTCAACCCTTTGATTTGGACTGCGCCGCTCAACTGGAATACAATCCAAATTTCTATACTTGGCTCCTTCACAAGTAACTCCCATCCCAACATGCCGAAAGCCCTTAACCTTTTGACCCTCAATCCTAGGAAGGATTCTTTTCAAGATGGAAGGGGAGGGGGTAAAGTGGAATGAAGCAGATGAGAAATGAATCAAAGGGGATAAATCAAAGTAAAATTAGTGAAAAGCATAAACAGGTAGTATTAAAAAACGGATGGGGTAGGAAAATGGACAGAAAAAATTTGAAGTAAAGGGCAAAAAGTCCAAGTCTAAAAAGGAAAATCTACATGGATCCCTAATGAATTCATTCAAAAATCGTAGAGTTTTTCTGTTCCAGGAATCAGCGAATTGATAGGTGGAAAATACTAATGAAAGTTACGATTTATGGTAGGAGCATAAAATGTCGCAGCAAGACCGCGCTCATCGACTCCCATTCACAGACGAGGAAAGGGAGCAATACTGCATCCATCTAGAGAACCACGCCTTCAGCCAGCTCAAATTCTGAACCATCCACAACATAGAAGTCGTGGTGGCCAAGGAGAAAGCAGCCAGGAGGGTGGTTGAACAATGCAACCTCACAAAGTATCTTGAAAAGTTCTCGCAAGAGCCAGACCGCCTAAAGTGCATGGAGTTCCTCAGAACATACAACCCAGACCAAGAATGTGGTATTGTAATAGTGGGTAGAGGAGAAGATGCAAAGCAGGTATAGGTCCGGTTAGATCCAACCTTGGTGGAGAAGGCTTTGGGATTGGTACCAAAGATGGAGAGGAAACAAAAAAGGGATGTTTATGCCATGCTAAAAATGAAGAAGGAGGAGGTGCTCACAAATGATGGCATAAGCATCCAGGACATCCCTGATGCAGAAGCCAGGATGCAGGCCAAGCTGATACATGTGCTTTTCTCCAGCCAGCGTTACAATTCATTGATGCATCGAATTAGTGTACCGGTGCTAGAGAATGTAGCAGCCCATACCCTAGACGAAGTGGATTGGAATGGGTGTGTGCGAAAAATGATTGATCAGGTGGCCAAAGCGTTGGCCCTAGGAAGTGTATCAGCAGCAGTAGGAGGAGAATCTCTGGCTTCTAAAGTTACAGAAAGAAAGAAAGCCTCCTCCAAAGCCTCCTTCATCGGGTATGGAGGCATCTTGACTGCGCTCATCTAGGAGGCAGTGAAGGAAGCACAGGAGGCGGAAGAAGGAGAAGGAGAAATGCTAGAGAGGTCGCCTCCTCACCAGGACAAGGATAGGTCCACCGATAGAACTGAGACAGAAGAAGAAGGGGAGGGACAGACAAGCAAAAAGACAACTAGGGAACCCAAGAAGAAGACGATGCAGAGAAAGAAGAAGGATGACAAAGGTAGAAAGAAGGAGAGAGAAGACTTGGAAAGGGCAAAGGAGTCCCTAAAAGAAGCCAAGGAGAGAGAGAGAACGAAGAGACATGAGGAGGAGAAGGAAAAAGAAGAATTGCAGAAAGAAAAGAAGGCGTCGAAATAAGAAGCAGAGGAGAAAAAAAGGAAGGAAAAAGAAGAAAAAGGGAAAAAGAAGAAAGAGCAGAGAAAAGCGGAGGAGGAAAGGAAGAGAAAGGCAGATGAGGAAGAGAAAGAGCTACGAAGGAAGGAGGAAGAGGACCTGGTGGAAGCCACATGCCGGTCCATTGAGCAACAGAGCCGAGTAGATGAACTGGGAAACCTAAGTCCGCATAGAGAAGAAGGGCCAGGGTCTAGCACACAGGTTCCGGAGTTTGTGCCACCTCCAGTCCCTGAGGGCAAGGGCAAGGCCCCGATTCATCCAATTCCTACCCTCCTGGTGCCTTTCGTTGAACCCACCACCATCACCCCTAGCATCCCGACCAGTGCCGACGTGTCAAACTTCGTGGCGTGGATGCAGTACTTCATCAACAAAGAGATGGACCAGGGACAGAGCACAGAAACCACGGCCACAGGACAAAAGAGGCCAGCTACAGATGTGGAATCTAGGCAAGAGCCCAAAAGGCAGAAGATAGAAGCCTCAACCTCGCCCATCCACACAACGATGACGCCATTGGCTAATTACGACGAGTATGTCGCCGAGCTGCTCTCCCAATTAGAGAAAGCTAAGGAGGAACGCAAGATAGCCGTGGCTGAGTTGGTAGTCGAGAAGGAATCAGTGGCCGCCTTCCAGCTGGATAAAACAAGGATGATAGCCATGCAACAAAGGGAGATCGCAGATCTCAAACAAGAAATGAAGGCTAAGGATGATAGGGAGGAGCACTGGAGACAGCAGCTCGAAAACGAGACACAGGAACTAGTCAAAATGCAAAGAGAGCACAAGCTCCTGATAGTGCAATATCAGGAGCTCACTATGAAATCTGCTCAGTTGGATGTGCTTGTGGCTAAGCTGAATGCCAGGGACGAGGAGAGAAAACAAGGCATAAAGGAGCAGTAAGAGGAGATTGAGCGCCTGACAGATCAACTAACCTCTGGAAAAGAAGAGCAAGAGAGGCTGGTTAGGGAGTTGGAAGACTATGAGCAGAAACTCATGATGCTAACCCTAAAGCAAGGAGAGAGCTTGGAAGTGATGAACAAAAGAGCAGAGGAGTGGGATATGCACAATGAAAAGAGGGTGAAGACACTGGCGCAGCGCCTTGCTCTGGCAGAGAAGGAGAAAATCATCGTAGAGAGCAAGGCAGAAGCAGCCCAAGTGGCCTTCAGCACTCAACAGAAGGCCTTCCTCGACACCATCCTGGACGCCACCCATGCAGTGCAAGAAGAGTCATCGGAGGTGACACAGAGAAAGATCGGCATGGCATAGGGAGAGCCTTACACACTGGATTGCAGATAGCACCCTTACCTGTGGAGGTTAGGTTGAGCTTGGACAAGCAACGAAAATACCTATTGCTGGCCGGCCTAACCCCCCAGGAAATCGACACCCTCGGATTCGAGGAGGAAGCAGCACAGGGAGAAAGGCAGGGGGAGGAAGCATAACTGAAAATCGACATAAACCGATTCAGGGAGGATGTAGTCCCATAACCCCCCTCACCGCAGTCTCAAGAGCCACCACAAGAGGACCCATCTGCGGAAAGAAAAGCCGCCTCTAGGGAAAGACGCAGGAAGCTAGTAGAGGAAGCCAGGAAACAACTGAGAGCCAAACCAGTCGTGCTACCGTCCACACCTCTCCCACCATGCCCTGATGATCTTCTCGCGGGATTCCACGCAGAACTGGTGTTGTGGGAGATACAGGAACAAGGAAAGGATCCATTCACCTTTAGTTTCCTCCTACCCAACAGTCTGTGGGTCCTACCGCTCAAGGTGATGGACGAGGTAATCGCGGTTGGTGGCCGGTTGGGGCAAAGATGGCTAGAAGAGCGAGAAAAGACCCTGACCTCTTGGGGCACAAAAGCGGCTGACTACTGGCAGAATAAATTTTTGAAGTCCCACACATTGTACAAGGCTAAAAAAGCCAACCCCTGTGGAGGAGGCAAGTATACGACATCAGTATGCTCATCTGGATGGCGTTTTGTAACACCCTGCCGTTCAAGCGGAACAACCCTACCTACCTGGCATACCCTCGAAGGGTAGGGGTGGATTTTGATGCCACCCTCCATGGGTGGTACGACTTCCCTATTATTTATAACTCCACTGTAGTATCCTTCGAGCATGCCCTTCTCTTTACCGTCGAAAGCCTAGATGAGTCTATGATGCACTTTCTTGTGGATTTCTCCTCATGTCCTGACCCCGCTTTTGTAACAACATGTAATTATCTTAGGTTACTTAGGCTACTCCTTAAGCAGGACCCGACTCCACAACAGCGCGGCCTACCTCCCCTATTCTTTGACCCTAACGCTATAGACAACTGCGCCATGGCTCGTCTTATGATGAGGGCTAGTCTCCTTCCCTCTTTTTGCCTAGCCCTCCTAAAAGATATGAATGAAAGCCAATTCACTAGGTGCAATCACCCTTTCCTCTCCACCACTTCTCTTCATGTCCGCATGAATCTGAAAGATTACATGCAAAGTCGCCAATTTTTGAGTAAATCTATCCGACCCCCTTTCCCTCCTCATTCCGATGAAGACAATTAGGCCTGGTTATCATTTCCAAAAAAAAAAAAACGAGAAGTGCACCACAGTCACTGCACCTAGGGTTTTCCCTAGCCCCCTCCCCACTTCACACTTAGGACACATCAAGGGCAGGACTTTTAGACCTGTCACCCTAAGACTTGCACCGCACCTCCAACAACACACGAACTGTGGGACATTACCAAGGGCTTGCCCAAGGTTAGACCCATCTCCCAGTTCCACTGCCACGAGCACCATGCACTACATGGAGAAATAGACACACCCCTTAGGGAGTGCACAACTTTTCTTGTAGGTTACGTTCAAGTTTCAAGAACTGGCTACTCCGCTGAAGAGGATCACCCACGGCATCCTTTAATGACCAAGACTTTTTCCATGTGCTGGTGTCCAGCCATCTGCCTACTGATGGCTACCATGATTGAACCAAGTCAAGATAGATCTGCCATTGGCATAGATCTTGGAACCTCATCTTCCAAAGATGCATGCCCAACGTCTCAAGATCTACAGATCGCTTATTGACTCCACAAGCCTGAAGAATTTCAATGTAGAGTTGAAGATCTTCAACGCAGTACTAAAGACCTTCAACTCAAAGACAAAGATCTTCAAATCAAAGACACAAATTTTCAATGTAAAGACAAAACATATCTTTGTCAAGATAGAGTTGGGGGGGGGCTTCTCCAAGATAAATTCCTCCAATACCATCCCCCTAAGGGATTGCTTATTGTTTCAAGCATTTCTGATGCTCAAGGGACGACCGGCTACATAATGGACGCCACAACAGTGTGAAAGATGCCGAGCATCTTCATGGAGCCTAAAAGCACGCCAGAATCTCTCCTGGTCATCGTCATTAAACTCCATCACCTCTCATTCACACAACCACCTTGGAAGCGGTGTCATCCACCCACCAGTTCCACCTAGCAGTAGGCCTAACTAGCCACTACTTCCCACCGCAGTGCCATGGGATTGGCACTTGGCTAGGAGGGGGGTAATGTTACCATGTTTCCCGCAGCACAGAGGAGTGGAAAATGAAAAAAAGGAAATAGCAAAAAAGGCGCAGGATAAAAGCAGAAAAAGGTGCCTTGACCGGTAACCAGACCCTAAAAAATTTAAATGTTCGGGCACAACCCTCAGAAAGTCTCAGTGTCGCCCCGAGACAACAAAAGAGTAAAAGGTGCACCATTAAATATGGAAAGCGCTCCCGAATCCTTGTAAAAGAGCGCCAGGCTTGCTCCTGTGCAAATTGTATGCATTAGTTGGGAATAGGTTAAAATTAGAGTGGTGGGAAATGGGAAAAAGGGCCTAGGCTACGGCCGGCCATGTAAAAAAGGGAAAAAGGGGACGACTGCCCAAAAGGGATTTAGGGTTTTGTATAAAAAGTTGAAAAGTGAATGAGAAGCTCATTCTTTGGTATGTGGCAAAAAGAGTCTTCTTCTTCCTCTCTTCTTCTCTCCTTCTTGCTTGTGTGTGCTCTTGAGAGAGGGAGTGTGAGAGTGTGAGGGAGTGAGTGTGTGTGGGAGTGAGGGATCAAGAGGGTGAAGCTCTTCACCATCTCCTCTTCTCTTCTTCTCTTCTCTTCTCCTCTCTTCTCTTGCGCACGCGGCTATGGAGGATGGAGCATGGAGATGGAGGAGGCTTGAGGATGCTTGAGCTAGCATCAAGAATTGTGGAGCGACCGGAGTGCAAGAGAGAGGAGGGTACTCGATCAAGCATCAAGGTAAGCTCACTACACTCGTAGGATCGACGGCGCGTCGGCTAGGTGAGAGATAGCCATTAGAGCTCACTTGGAACGCTTGAAACAATAAGCGGTCCGTGGGTCTTGGCGGTTGAGTGAAAGCTCCCACATTATGAAATCCACAAAAAAGAGATGGATCAACCATAACTTGGATGAAGGCATCCAAAATGGAGTTTTCCTTAAAGGCCTACAACTAGAAGTTCATAAGTTTGTGGAGCTAAGAAGACCATTTGACCTATAAGCTATAATAGAAGATACAAGACTATATGATGAAGTTGAAGCAAGTCTTAACCTCATAAAGAGGAGTCCTATCTCCTCCAATGCTAGGAATGGTATACCTATCCTAGGGACTGTTTCCTACCCCTATCCTCAGATGCAAATGGTGCCATAATACAATGCATCGAATTCACAATGGTCGCCGTAGACAACAATGCCTCAAATGATGGTTTATCAACCACAACAGCAGTGGTCTCAAACAATTCCCTTAATGGCAAATCAACAATAACAATGGAACCTCATCAGCCGGAATCAACAACCAATAGTCCCAATAGGAGCTTTGAACTAGAGTCAAACCAAAGTCAAAACAAAGGATTCTCCACATTAGCCCAACTAGTATATGCGATGATTACAAAGATGCCCCAAAATCCATCTTCAAGTACTCCAAGAGGAGAAATTTTGAAGGTCTACTCATCCAATTCAATTGCAAGCATTAAGAAAGAGCTGATGGATGTGATTACAAAATAGTTGCAGACACTAAAAGTGAATACTGCTAGCATATCCAATATTGCAAAAGTAGGAAGAGATCTTATGTGATCGAATACATGGTGCAAAAAGTGCTATCAATGTGGGACATTTACCCATTAAATGAACTAAAAAACTAGTTGTCCTTGGAGCCTTTTGTTCTTACTGCCTAAGAAAGAACAAAAAAAAAGACATCTACTCTTTGAAGGAGATACATGAAAGGAGGAAGAAAGATGAGGAAGCAAGGTTCAACCTACTAGAATCCAAGATGACAACCCAATATATTAGCCCAAAGCCCAAAGTGTTTGGTCCTAATTTTGGTCCATGAAATTCCCTGCCTAAAGTTACAGAGGAAGACAAGCTAATGGTGGATATAGATCAGAAGTGAAATGTTACAAATGCAGAGATTCCCTAACTAAAGTTACAGAGGAAGACAAGCTAGTGGTGGACAAAGATCAGAAGTGAAATGTTACAAATGCAGAGAAAAGAGTCATATCTCCCTAAAATTTTCCAAACTTTAGAAGATCCATGGGTTACAAGCCCCTCTATAGCCAATGCAAAGGAGAAGGCCACACTACTAAAGACTATCCCAGTCCACAGCACCTATCAAGGCTAATGCCATAGATAACCAACAGAAGAATCAGGAGCTTGCCTCCAATCTAGTAGAATTGGAGATAGTTGCACTTACACATACCAAGAAAAGAGAGCCAATAGTTTCAAAAGAGAATATTCCACCTGCAAAAACTTTCAAGTTCAAGCTCCCAACAGAGCTACAGAGTGGTATAGTACATGATAGCATAGTGCAAAACAATTCAATGCCATAGAAGAATATAGAGACAGTCAAGGACACAAAACAAGAGATCCAAGAGACAAAAGAAATGGATGTACCTCTAGTTGTAAACAAAGTGGTGATGCAACCCTTGCTTGAAGAAAGAGGAAAAATCAAAGTGATTATTTTCCCATTTCATAGCCGAAGAAGTCAGTGGGTTCCATGAAAGAGTATGACTTGGTGAAGGACTTGGATACCTTCCACCCTAATTTGACATTTTGACAATTGTTGATGCTCTTGCCCAATTGCAAAAATAGACTCAAAAGCATTCTCATATGAAAACATGGCCTAAGGATTGCCAACCTTGCAACTATTACCAAAAACAATAAGGCCCCATAACCTATGAAATAAGTAGAGTTAGCCAATGCCCTCTTGGATACTGGCACACTAGAGACTAGCATTTGGATAGAAGACTACTTCATTTTGAAAGTACATTGATAGATGGAGGCTCTTCAGTGAACATCATGATGGATGTGATGATGAAATATCTAGGCTTGCAAGATATACAATCTACTCAGTGGCTCATCAAACTAGCTAATCAGAGAGCAGAATCAATCCTTTAGGTATCCTCTTGTATGTCAAGATCATAGTTGTAGGAGGAGATTACTTGATGACATACTTGGCAATAAATCCCAACACTTATGGAACATCTTACTCCCTACTGCTCAATAGGCCATGTCTGTTTGAAGCCCAAGAAAGCCTAACCCTAGGTAGGGAGCCCAATAAAGTGATATTGAAGCTTTATGTTTCACAGAAAGGAAATGGATCCACCTCCATAGACTCATCTAACTCTTCCAATGAAGCAATGGGATAGAACATTAGTAGAAGAAGATGTTGTCAAGTAGATTTTCTCAAAGAAAGTAGAGGCACAATCTTTGACAGTGTGGACACTATAACTCAACTTCCAAAAGATGCAACATCATTGTCGATGGGTGAATATCTCCTACTAGAACCAAGAATGATTCCTAAAATTACCTCAGACAGAGAGATAGAGGCATGGATGTACTGCTCTCCCTATTACATGGCCATAGCCAAAGTAGAAACATAAAGCATGTTCTTCTCTTACAAAGCCTCTACAAGAGTGGAGACAAAGCCTGAAGTAGAAAAGGAAGTTGATGAAAGCAAGGAAGAACAAGAATCCCTTCCATTTGAAGAGAATATCTAGGAGGACATTACAAAAGGCTTTAGAGGATAAAGAGTCCTTACTCTTGGATGGAATGACCATGGTCCCTTTTGGGCTTGTTAATGATCCGCAACACATGCAAAGGGGGTAATTGCCTTAGAAGATGAGTCCTCAAGTCAAGAAGTGAGTATCCCACCACTCACATCAGAGAGATAATCATCATACCATTTTGGCATCTAGAACAATCTATAGAGTTGCAGTAGAAAGTAAAGAAAGATGACTCTAGTGGAGCATCAAAGGAAGAAGCTACTCCCCTGAAGGAGTTAGATTTGTACCCAAAAGCAATCCTCGAGACCTTCATTTGAGAAGTGGAAGGTGAAAAGCAATTGAATTTTATTGATGTGTACATGGCACAGAAATACATTTAAAAGTGGGTAGCAACCTTCTAGAACATGAGCTTTTGACCCTTCATAACCTATTGAAGGAGATTTTGGATGTTTTTGCTTGATCTTACAAAGACTTAAAGGGGGTTGATCCCACTATATGTCAACATCACATCGACATGGAGCCTGATGCTAAGCTAGTATGACAATGTCAGAGATGCATGAATCCCAATTATTCTAAGCTAAATGCATCTACCTAATGGCCAATAGTGAATGGGTTTTTCCCATTGCACTTGTATCTTAGAAGAATGGAAAGTTGTATATTTGTGTGGATTTCTGAAAGTCAAATTCCCAAATAAAGAAAGATCATTTTCCTATCCCCTTCACTGTTAGGCATAGTGGTGGGTGTCATGAATTCTATTCCTTACTGGATAGTTTTAGTGGATACAATCAGGTACAAGTCGCAGAAGAAGAACAATCCAAAACAATCTTCACCACAAAATGGAATACCTATGCTTACAGAGTGATGCCATTTGGGCTTTGTAGTAATGCCCTTGTTACCTTTTAGCAAGTTATGATGTCCGCATTCCAAAATCACCTACATGATTTTATTGATGTATATCTAGATGATTTCTATGCTTTCAGTCTTCTCTGCAAGTATTGGGGACACTTGGAGCAGTGCTTTGATCAATGCCAAGAGTATGGGATCTCCCTCAACCCCAACAAATGCATCTTTGGAGTCACTTCACGAATCCTGTTGGGTCACATTGTCTCTATACAAGGAATAGCAACAGTAGACCCTACTGATCCGTCGAGAAAATCACAAAAAAATATTTGTCTAACACTTTGTTGATTTTTTGTACATTTGGAGGTTTGAAATAAAGAAGAGGGTGGGAACAACCTCTTGGGAAATCCAAGAAATCACTGGATGGAAATATTTTATGGACCGATTTACCAAGGGGGGGTGAAGAGTAAAGATCAATGGAGGAAGGTGAAGGGAAAATGTGTAATGTGAAAAGAAAAGACATGAAATGGATTTGGAGCCATCCAAAGGCCATGTGAGGCTTATAATGTCATGGCTTTGGAGCCTTATGATAATTCAAACAAATGGGACCCTTCTTGGAGGCATTAGTGGAAGAAAAATCAGGTACATGATTTTCTAAGATTTTTTAAAACTCCAATCCAAAAAAACTTTTCAACATAAAAGTTATAACTGTGAGCTGAAGTTTTGGCTGGTATTTTTTTATAACTTTTTGGAGCTACGAGTCAGGAGATATGGCCAAAATGGTGGACGCCAACTTTTTCCAACTGCGGTGGAGACCACCTCCCAATTTTATACACACCCACACTTTCTTCCCTACACTTAACACTTCCATAAAACATCATTCATTAGACTCCCAACCCTTTCTCCTCTCTCTCAAGCTAATAAAACATTAGAATTCCCCTCCTAAATCACCCTCAAATCATCCTTAATTGTAGTAGTAATGTATGAATTCTCAATACTCTCTCTTCATTATTGCTAGATATGATCTTATTTTATGAAGATTCTCTATATTTTTTATAAGAGAGCTCTTGGACTCAAGCTATGGAGGAGAGAATGGAGACAACTCATCTATGATGGAACTTGATTAAGTACAAAATTGGTCAACAAAACATCTAGATGGAGCTTCCACATTGGTGGAACCGCCTTAATGCAGCTTTGGTGGTGTTAATTCCTATTCTATCTTAACCTCCTCCCTGAACATCCTCAAGACCTGTATAAAGAGGCCTTCTACTTTGTAATTTGTAAGAGAGAGAGCCAAGAGGCCTTCTTCAGCCCTATTGAGCCTTCCCCATTCTCTCTCATAAGCTTATGCAGTTCATTCCCTTATTATAGCTTATGCATGCTCTACAGTGTAATAAGCCCATGCTATTGGTATCCATATTCTGTATATTGGTTATGTCTTGATGGTTCTCCATATCTTGTGCTCTCTTAAGTTTTATTGATTCATCTATTTTTTGTAGTTCTCTCTCTCTCTCTCTCTCTCTCTCTCTTTTAGTTTTCCTCTCTTCTCCCTCACAAGCCCCTCTCCCTCTTGCATAGCGTCCTAGTGCGCTCTTCCATGACTAGGTGGTGCCCTTACCTCATTCACTTTGTGGCAGAAGGGAGTTTGGCATAGTATAGAGGCTGCCATACCGAATTTCCTTCGTCACCTACTAAGATTGACTAACTAATCTAAAACAATCAAGAGGATTTCTTGGTCGTGTGGGCTACTACTATAAAAGGTTCATTGCACACTTTGCAACGAAGGCAATCCCCACGCACAAGCTCTTAAGGAAAGATGCAGAGTTCATTTGGATAGATGTGTATAAATAAGCTTTTAATACCCTGAAGCAGTGCATGATCATAGCATCTAATCTACAACCTCTTGATTGGATGAAGCAGTTTCATGTGTATATTGATACATTAGTCGAAGGCTTAGGCATAGTTCTTTGTTAGAAAGGTTCCTCGAAGGCGAACCAACCAATTTATTATGCAAGCCAAAAAGTTACCTGATAGAGAGAGGAACTATATAGTGACAGAGCTCGAGTGCTTGGTGATAGTATTTGCCTTCTTGAAGAAGTTTCAGCATTACCTTCTATCAACACATTTCAAGTTTTATGTGGAGCATGAGGCTCTATTTTTCTTGATGAATGAGGGAGATGTCAAAGTAGAATGATGAGAGATCTAATCTCTCAGAAATTTTATGCCCTAAAGGAATTGCATGGATCTAGCAAGAGTGTAGTGACAAGGCCGAGATGGTCGAGACCCTATATGCATCTGTGATGGGAAACTTGATGTATGCTATGATAGCCTCTAGACTTGACATAGCATTTATAGTGGGAGTTATGACTCATTATATGCTGACACTTGTAGGCATTGGAACATCATGAGGGATATCATGAGATACCTTAAGGGCACTATAGGTAGCCATGATACTAGAGTTGTGGGCTACATAAACTTTGATTATGTAGGACATGTGGACAATTCAAAGCTCACCTTTGGATATGTCTTTAGTTTTAGTAAGGTGTTGTTTCTTGGATGTCCAGGGCATAGAAATACACAACCTTGTCTATTATCGAGGCTGAGTATATTGCAATCCACTAAGACTTGCTAGAAGGTCTTATGGTTAGGCAATCTATATGCACACCTTGTTATACATTACATTTGAACTCTATGAGTGCCATTCAGTTGGCATATAATCTAGACTTTCATATATGTAGGCCAAGCACATTGAGGTCCGTTTTCACTTTATTAGAGAGGTGATCGAGAACAAGTAGATCAAGCTTGTTAAGATCTTGACTGATGAGAATCTTCTAGATCTGCTCACTAGAGAACAAGAAAATAGAGCTTAACTGACAAGAATCTTGCAGATTTGCACACTAGAAGTCTCCCAATGAAACATTATGACTTCCTTAGGAAGATGATGGATATGTCTATTTCTTATCATGTTCTACTTCTATATACACATTGTTCTTTATCACTTTTTCTTATTTTCTTCACACTCAAGCACATTCACCTTTAAGTGGGAGGTTGTTGAGAGTTAAAGGCCATCTATGCCTAGCTACCTATATTTACTTGTTCTTAGTATCCATACACATGTACACTACAGGTGGAGGCCACTCATCAATATCACTTTTATCTTTTTTCTATGACAATAGAACCAGGGAAGATAGATCACACATTGTGATTGTTGGAGTTCCCATGTACCATCCTGCTTTCTCTTGCTTGAATCTCCATAGATCTTGCTTCTTTCTTTCTTCTCTCTTGCTTTTTCTAGTGCTTCCACTCTTGCTCCACCTTTCATGGCCATCTCGACCATCTTCTTATTTGATTGGGCACAATTTGCCTAACTCACCTTCACATGAGAAGGTAAAGGGGTGCCAATCTGCTTACCATTCTACATATGGAATTGCTCGAGTACTTTGTGAATATACTCCTTCTAGGACAAGTAGAAGAGTCCCTTGGAGAATTTGCATGTAATGCATGTACCAAGTATGTGACAAGTATGTCCCACGTCCTTCATCTCAAAGTTCTTCTTGAGCTAAGTATTGAAAGCATCTAGCTCATCACCCATGGCAATTAGCATATCATCAACATAGAGTACAATATGATAAGGCTATCATCATGAGCCTTCTTTTATAAAGACACATATACATATCATTGTGGAAATAACCTTGTGAATACATAAAGTCATCAAACTTACGATACCATTCCCTAGGTGCTTGCTTAAGTAAAGACTCTTCCTCAACTTGTACACTAGGTATCCCCTGCCCTTTTTCACAAAGCCCTTAGGCTGTTACATATAGATATCCTCATGTAGGTTCCCATGTAAGAAATTTGTCTTAATATCCATGGTACAAATCTAGATCCATCTATGCAACCAAGATCAAAACTAAGCAAAGGGTTGTCATCTTGACTAATGAGAGAATATCTACTCAAAACCAACACCAATTTCCTATTTAAAACCCTTAGCAATCAAACAAGCCTTATATGCTAGACTAGGGTTGCTCTTCAACTTATACATCCATTTGTATCGTAATTCATGTTTTTCACTAGATAATGAAACCAGACCCCATGTATGATTCTTCTATAGCAAGTCAAAGTTAAACTGCATCACCCTCTCCTAAGAGTGACTATCACCTTTGCGAATAACCTCCTTATAAGAAAGGGACTCACTAGAATCTATCACCATGACATAATGCATAGAGAGCTTAGAAATTTGTACATCCTATCCTCTCTATCCACTATCATGATCCAATAGAACAGGTGGATCTTGGGCCATTACATCATCAGCAACTCTACAAGCTATCTAACCTAGGACTAGATGTATAGCAATAGGAGGCTACTTTTGAAATATCACCAAGTGCACCTCAATTATGGGCTTTGGTTACGTATGCATCTTACTCTCATGAAAGACAACATCATGGTTATAGCCTTCCCAAAGGTAATAGCCCATGTTACCTACATCATATCTAAGAAAGATGCATTTGACAAACGTTGAATCCAACATATTACATTTATCATTGGGAATATGGTAGAATGCCTCTCCTCCAAAGACTTGTAAATGGTCATATGGGGGAGTTTTGGCTGGTATTTTTTTAAAAATTTTTGGAGCAACGAGTTGGGAGATATGGCCAAAATGGTGGACGCCAACTTTTTCCAACTGCGGTGGAGACCACCTCCCAATTTTATACACACCCACACTTTCTTCCCCACACTTAAAACTTCCATAAAACATCATTCATTAGACTCTCAACCCTTTCCCCTCTCTTCTCCTCTCTCTCAAGCTAATAAACCATTAGAATTCCCCTCCTAAATCACCCTCAAATCATCCTTAATTGTAGTAGTAATGTATGAATTCTCACTACTCTCTCTCCATTATTGCTAGATATGATCTTATTTTATGAAGATTCTCTATAGTTTTTTATAGGAGAGCTCTTGGATTCAAGATATGGGGGGGAGAATGGAGACAACTCACCTATGATGGAACTTGATTAAGTACAAAATTGGTCAACAAAACATCTAGATGGAGCTTCCACATTGGTGGAACCGCCTTAATGCAGCTTTGGTGGTGTTAATTCCTATTCTATCTTAACATCCTCCCTAAACACCCTCAAGGCCTATATAAAGAGGCTTTCTCCTTTGTAATTTGCAAGAGAGAGAGCCTTCCCCATTCTCTCGCATGAGCTTATGTAGTTCATTCCCTTACTATATCTTATGCATGCTCTACAGTGTAATAAGCCCATGCTATTGGTGTCCATGTTGTGTATATTGGTTATGTCTTGAGGGTTCTCCATCTCTTGTGCCCTCTTAAGTTTTATTGATTCATCTATTTTTTGTAGTTTCTCTCTCTCTCTCTCTCTCTCTCTCTCTCTCTCTCTCTCTCTTAGTTTTCCTCTCTTCTCCCTCACAAGCTCCTCTCCCTCTTGCATAGTGTCCTAGTCCGCTCTTCCATGACTAGGTGGTACCTCATTCACTTTGTGGCAGAAGGGAGTTTGGCATAGTATAGAGGCTACCATACCAAATTTCCTTCATCATAAATTGGTGCCCCCATTGAGGACATTCTCATCCACAGTTCTCTACCTCCTTATGCAGGACGATACAACACATAGTGGTGCATCCTCTACAATAAGTGCTCCAAGTGGCTCTTCTCCAATGCCTTCACCAACTCTTTTTGAAGTTGGTCGAAGTCCACAACTCCCACAATGGTCTCCCAAGGAAGCCCAAGAAAGAAAGTATGCCTATCGGATGATGGCACGTATGCGGGTAAAAGGTGTTCACCTTAGAAATTCCATCCTCGCACAATGGAAAAAATCATGTTGCCATCAATTGCTAGGTTCTCATAATTGTGGTGAGTGTTTTGCAAACAAAGTAAAGGCCCTTTCGGGAGGTCCTCGTCTCCAAATCATCAAATCCCTCTCTCTCTCTGGCCTAATCCACATCAAAGGAGGACAACTATGCATGAACGGCGTGGAGTTTTGTAGAGGTGCAAAGTATGGAGACTACCTTCAACTATTGCTAGCTCGAAGGTTGGGTGTGGTTAAAAAGGTGGCCATCACACCTTATGAAATATATGTTATCGAGGATGGACACACTAAGGCAAGAACAATCACTGGTGAGCAAATTCTTTGTATAGCAAAGTTGGTGGGTTCCAGAAAGAAACACTCTGGGAAAAATCCTTTACAATTCAAGAAAGTGTATTCCCTCTACTCCCTTAAGTAGTCTCCACTTATGAATAATAATAATGACCCGAATTTCTACACCTTCCACTCTGTACAAAACATCCGAGTTAATATATGCATCAATAGGAAGATTTTCTTCTAGCAGCGTCTTGTCATGTATTTTGGGGCTGAAAGATTAAGGGAGATTCTTGTATCACCAGAACTTATAATCTTCCCAATGCTAGACTACAATGCATCCTTCAATGTACATGTCTTTATTTTATTATAATAGTTTCTCATGAATCTCTGTGAGTTGTATGGACCAATCCAACCTCTTGCTATGCAAACTGTGCATATTGTAGCCAGCACAAAGCTTAGATTCCAAGGCATTATTAGAAGCATACTAGGGCCTAGACGTCTTGCTGAAATCAATGCATCTGTGAACCCATTCATCATTCCCCTCATAAAATACAACTTAAGTCTAGACATGTTTATCTTTGTACTCTACTAAGGCAACATGGCATTTCCAAGCTTCTTTGGGCGCAATGGGGAAAATGCAACGGATTTTTTGGACAACCTTGAGATGGCCTTCCTTGTCTCTAGGAGGGATGATGAAGCATTAAAGTTGAGGGCTTTTCCTTTGGTGCTCAAGGAAGAAGTTAGAATGTGGTTCCAAACTCTACATCCGGCTCAAAGAGCTAAATGGGAGGGATTGAATGCAGCTTTCTTGCAGAGATTTCAACAAACTAACTCAGATGAAGAGTTATGGAAACGGCTTTTGGCCCTCCATCAAAGTGATCCTTATGGTTATGCAACTTATGAGGAAGGTTTTTTGAAGCTTTGGGGGCACTGGTCAGACTCACTGAATCCTGGTGAGAGAGCTCCAAAACTACCTTCAAAAGGATCGATTTATTTCAAGTTTGTATCCCTTGCTCAGGGAGAAGGTAAAGGTGAAATTTCCAAACACTTTTGAAGATGCTTTGAGAATCACTAGGGAAAAGAATCGAAAGATTCTCTACCAAGCCCAAGCTAGCCAAGCAATTTTGGGAAACAACATCACAACTATGGAGGCCTCTCAAGTTCCCCCAAATGTATCTAATGCACCAAGCCCAAGCTAGCCAAGCAGTTTTGGGAAACAACATCACAACTATGGAGGCCTCTCAAGTTCCCCCAAATGTATCTAATACACCAAGCTTTGTTAGAGGTCAAGAAGGCATGGTCCAACAAATAAACAATCTTACTAATCAACTAGAGGGTTTGAGAGTGAATCTTGTGCAAGGTGCAAGAAGACCTATCAAGGGGAATGGTGGGAATTGACCACAAATGTGGCGACAAGCAAGGGAGATGTTGTGCTACAACTGTGGAGAAAATGGACATGGCATGTACAATTGTCCTCACCCTAGAAGATATGATTACCTTGCTAGAGGTCCTCACCCTAGAAGATGTTGTGCTACAACTGTGGAGAAAATGGACATGGCATGTACAATTGTCCTCACCCTAGAAGATATGATCACCCTGCCAGAGGTCCTCGACAACAAGTAAGCCCTCCTCGTGCTAGGACTCAAGAGCAAGAGCAATCACGACCTGCAATTTTACAACCACCTTATGTTCAAGTTGAAACCTCTGCTGTTCAACCAAATGTTAATGTCATAAAAATAGAGGAGGTGGTCAGGATAGAAAGCTCCAAGAAGAAATAGCGAGAGGTAAGATGAAGGTAGATGTAGTAGAGACCATGCCTATCAAGCAGGTACGTGTCTAAACTGAGGCAAGCAAGGAAGCAATCAATGAGGCAAGTACATCACAGGCGCCTAGAGATGAAGGGAAGAAGAGAAAGACTCGAACTAGGTCTAAAATTGATATCTTTGACTTCCCTTTGGGTTCTCGGACACAACTTTATGATCTGATAGCAGATGTGAGCTCTCAAGGGCCAAAAATTACTTGGCCACAACTACTTCATGCCTCTCTAAAGCTATGAAGACAATGGTAAAAAATGGTAAGCACAAGGGCAAGGCAAGGTAAAATGGTTAGTGCAATCAAGGCATATGGCCTCAAAGATATAGCGCCTTTAGTGGAGGCTCAAATCAAAGGTCAACAGATTCGAAAAACATACATCGATAGTGGAGCAGAGGTTTGTGTTATGACAAAAAAGCTTATGCATCAATTAGGCTTAGAAATAATGGAATCCTCAACCTTTAGGGCAAATATGGCCAACAATGATGCGGTCACATGTGTGGGTGTAGTGAAAGCTTTGAGAGTTTCTATTTTTGGAATCACTGCAGCAGTGGATGTTTATGTGATGCCAATAAAGGGAGAAGGATATCCCCTCATCCTAGGGAGACCTTGGCTTATGGGCATCGGAGCTAGGCAAGATTGGGCAATAGGGGATCTGGAGTTGAGGCCACGTAAGGTGGGTGGCCACGATCAAAAGGTGGTTTACAACTTTAAGAGTGGGTATCAAGAGAACCTTGAACTAGAAACGTTTGCCGATGAGTGGAGCTCAAGTGGATGTTCCTCATCGGTAGAAGAGGAAGAGAGTTCAAGTGGAGAGAGCGATAGCACTCTCGAAGTTATGGGCGTCACCTTAAAGGAACCTACCTCATTAGAAGACAACCTAAGAATCCAAGAAGAATATGTGTGGGATGCTAGCTTAGAGAAGATGATATCCAAGGATATAAAGGATGAAGAAAGGGAGGGTTATGTGAATGTTCTCAAGAACCATGCATCATTATTTATTTCTGATTATACTCACATTACAGGTGTCACTGCAGTGAAGCATCACATCCAACTCAAAGAAGGAAGCAAACCTGTAGTACAAAGATTGAGAAGACTGGGAGTTGTACATTAGGATGCACTGTTGATGGAGGTGAAGAGACTCTTGAATGCAGGATTCATATACGCAGTGGAAGATTCAGAATGGGTTTCCCCAGTAGTAGCGAGGCCAAAGAAAAATGGTAAGTGGCGAGTATGCATAGATTACAAGCCCCTAAATGCTGCAACAAAGAGGGACCACTTCCCTCTTCCATTTCAAGATGAGATCTTGAATGAAGTAGTGGGACATGAGCGGTATACAGTGTGTGATGGCTACTCTAGCTACTTCCAGATTCACATTGTAGAGGAGGATCAAAAGAAGACCACTTTCATCACACCATGGGGTTGTTTTGCCTTTCGGGTCATGCCCTTTGGTCTCACAAATGCCCCAACAACCTTTCAACAATTCATGAATATGGTCTTCCAACCTTACTTTGGTAAGTCCATAAGGGTTTTCATAGATGAATTTCGTATTTACAGCTCAAGGAACATACATCTACGCAAGGTTGATGAAGGATTTACTCTCTTAGCTAGGTTGGGTGGACAACTAAATAAGGATAAATGTCACATTGGGGAAAGCAAGGTTACACTACTAGGGCATGTAGTGTCAATTGAAGGAATTGAGGTAGATCCAAAAAAGGTAGAAACATTGCTAGCTCTACCTTCCCCAACCTCCATCAAACAATTAGTCTCCTTCTTACAAAAGCTAAGATATTTGGGTAGATTTATACACTTACTCTCTTAGGCCATATATCCCCTGTAGCAAACTGACACGCCAAGAAACACTTGTATGGAGTGAACAAAGTGAAGGACATTTTAAGGAGATAAAGAAAATGTTGGGGTCACTTCCTATAATCCTCCAGCCTTGTTGGGAAGAAACATTCTTTGTAAACCCTAGCGTGGGAGAAGAGGCTATTGGTGCTGCTCTCCTACACAAAGATCCAAAAACATCCTTCATGAGGCATGTGTATTTTGCCAGCTGCCTCATGAAAGCCTCAGAGAAGGCTTACACCTCCATGGAACAACTAGTGTTGGCCCTCATGTTTGCAGTAACCAAATTTCGGCCATATTTCCTTCCAAAGAGGTTTGTGATCATCATTGTGGAGGATATGTTTCCCTATGCACTACAACATATGGAAATCTTTGACAAAATAGCAAAGTGGGTGGTCTGACTTCAAGAGTTTGATTATACAGTGCAGGTTGAAAAAACAACTCGAGCATGCCTGGCTGATATTTTGACAAATAGGTGCTATGAGAAAAATCTCAGGGTGAAAAGAAAGGACCTTCCACCACCCCCATCCATAAAGACTCTTGTAGATGCTTAGAGCCTCTACTTTGATGGTGCATACAAGAGTACTAAGGATAAGGAAGCCGCAGGCATTGCTGTTTTCTTTCCTTTAGGAGAGAAAATATATGGAGAAGGAATCATCTTGGAAGGTGTCCACTCTAACAATGAGACAGAATATCAAGCTTTAATTCATGGTCTTTGTTGGTGTATTAATAATTCAATCGAGAGAGGTTGAATGCTTTTGGAGACTCCATGCTATTGGTAAGGTAGATGCAAGGTACATGGGCATGCAAAAATACAAACCTCTCTAGTAAAATGAGAGAGGCCAAATCTCTTATGAGAAGATTTAGGGAGGCACAAGTACATCATGAGCCAAGAGACCAGAACAAGGATGCCGACCATCTAGCATCATCAAAGTTGAATGAGTCAATGGTGGGAGTAGTGGTTATCAAACCCCCACTTCAGCAAGGCAAGGAAGACTTAGAAGATATTCTACACCTCTTAGAGCAAGGAGAAGCTCCCAAACACCTGATTACGGGAGAAAGACAGTGGCTAGCTCGGAAGGCTACAAGATATCGCATGGTAAATGATAGTTTGTATTGTCTTAGTAAGAATGGTGTGCTTAGAAAAGTTGCCTTCAAAGTGGGAAATTGAAGAAATCTTAAAATCTTGCCATGATGATGTGTGTGGAGGCCACTTTGCACACGACATCACAAGTAGAAAGGTTCTACAAGCCAGCTTTACTTGGCCCAGTCTACACTGAGATGTCAAATATTGGTGTCAAACATGTGAAGAATGTCAGAAATCAGGACCACGACGGCTCATAGCAGAACCCCAAACCCCAATCAAGGTCTATGGACCTTTGAGAAGTGGGGAATTGATACCATAGGGCCTCTACCATGCACTCCTTCAGGAAAAGAGTATATTATCATGGGGGTAGATTACATAACTAGATGGGCCGAGGCTGTGCCAACTAGAAGAATCACTGCTAAGGAAGTGAGTAAATTCATCTATGACCACATTTGTTGTAGGTTTGGTACCCCTCTTGAAATACTATCAAATAGAGGACCAGGGTTTAGAGTTAATGTGGTGGGTGAACTCATGCAAAAGCTAAACGACAACACTCTACCCCTTACTATCCTCAATGCAATGGATTGGTGGAGAAGGTAAATGGAATGATTTGTAAAATCATCAACAAACAGGTACATTCAAGGCCCCGGGATTGGGACAAGCACCTTAGTGAAGCTCTATGGGCTTATAGAACCTCCTTCAAAACCATGTTAGGGTTCACACCTTTTCATCTAGTTCATGGACAAGAGGCTCTTTTGCCTATTGAGGTGAAATTAGCTAGCCTTCACGTATTAGGTGGCACAGTAGGCTCTCAAAAGGAAAAGTTACGTCAAAGATTACTAGACCTAGAGTGGCTACAATTGGATCATGAAGAAGCCATCAACCACTACTCCCAAGAAGTTGAGAAGTGTAGAGAAAAGTTCAACAAGAAGCTAATAGATAAAAACATCAAGGAGGGATCTTTAGTGCTTTGATATGACAATCGCTTTGATAAAAGAAAGGATGGCAAGTTTCTCTACCAGTGGGAGGGACCGTTTTGGGTCACAAAAAAATTCAACAATGGCTTCTACAAACTTCAAGACATTGAGGAAAAAGTGCACAAGACTAGGGTAAATGGATGGCACTTAAAACCCTATCACATCAGGGTGGGGTCAACTCAAGATACCAAAGAGTGTCTAGAGGCATAAATACCTCTAGCCAGGTTAGGGGGGCTATATGATCTGAGAAAATCACAAAGAAATATTTGTCTAACACTTTGTTGATTTTTTGTACATTTGGAGGTTTGAAATAAAGAAGAGGGTGGGAACAACCTCTTGGGAAATCCAAGAAATCACTGGATGGAAATATTTCATGGAGACCGGTTTACCAAGGGGGGGTGAAAAGTAAAGATCAATGGAGGAAGGTGAAGAGAAAATGTGTAATGTGAAAAGAAAAGACATGAAATGGATTTGGAGCCATCGAAAGGGCATGTGAGGCTCATAATATCATGGCTTTGGAGCCTTATGATAATTCAAACAAATGGGACCCTTCTTGGAAGAATTAGTGGAAGAAAATCAAGCACATGATTTTGTAAGTTTTTTTTAAATACTTTCACTCCGATCCAAAAAAACTTTTCAACATGAAAGTTGTAGCGTGTGAGCTGAATTTTTGGCTGGTATTTTTTTATAACTTTTTGGAGCTACGAGTTAATAGATATGGCCAAAATGGTGGACACCAACTTTTTCCAACAGCTGTGGAGACCACCTCCCAATTTTATACACACCCACACTATCTTCCCCACACTTAACACTTCCATAAAACATCATTCATTAGACTCTCAACACTTTTGGCCTCTCTTCTCCTCTCTCTCAAGCAAATAAACCATTAGAATTCTCCTCCTAAATCACCCTCAAATCATCCTTAATTGCAGTACTAATGTATGAATTCTCACTACTCTCTCCGTTATTGCTAGATATGATCTTATTTTATGAAGACTCTTTATATTTTTTTATAGGAGAGCTCTTGAACTCAAGCTATGGGGGTGAGAATGGAGACAACTCACATATGATGGAACTTTATTAAGTACAAAATTGGTCAACAAAACATCTAGATGGAGCTTCCACATTGGTGGAACCGCCTTAATGCAGCTTTGGTGGTGTTAATTCCTATTCTATCTTAACGTCCTCCCTAAACACCCTCAAGGCCTGTAGAAAGAGGCCTTCTCCTTTGTAATTTGCAAGAGAGAGAGCCAAGAGGCCTTCTTCAGCCCTATTGAGACTTCCCCACTCTCTCTCATGAGCTTATGCAGTTCATTCCCTTACTATAGCTTATGCATGCTCTACAGTGTAATAAGCCCATGCTATTGGTATCCACATTGTGTATATTGGTTATGTCTTGAGGGTTCTCCATCTCTTGTGCCCTCTTAAGTTTTATTGATTCATCTATTTTTTGTAGTTCTCTCTCTCTCTCTCTCTCTCTTTCTCTCTCTCTCTCTCTCAGTTTTCCTCTCTTGTCTATCACAAGCTTCTCTCCCTCTTGCATAGCATCCTAGTCCGCTCTTCCATGACTAGGTGGTATCCTTACCTCATTCACTTTGTGACAGAAGGGAGTTTGACATAGTATAGAGGCTGCCATACCGAATTTCCTTCGTCACCTACCAAGATTGACTAACTAATCTAAAACAATCAAGAGGATTTCTTGGTCATGTGGGCTACTACTATAGAAGGTTCATTGCACACTTTGCAACTAAGGAAACCCCCTACACAAGCTCTTAAGGAAAGATGTAGAGTTCATTTGGACAGATGAGTATAAATAATCTTTTAATACCTTGAAGCAGTGCATGATCATAGCATCTAATCTACAACCTCTTGATTGGATGAAGCAGTTTCATGTGTATATTGATACATTAGTCGAAGGCTTAGGCATAGTTCTTTGTTAGAAAGGTTCCTCAAAGGTGAACCAACCAATTTATTATGCAAGCCAAAAAGTTACTTGATAGAGAGAGGAACTATATAGTGACAGAGCTCGAGTGCTTGGTGATAGTATTTGCCTTCTTAAAGAAGTTTCAACATTACCTTCTATCAACACAGTTCAAGTTTTATGTGGAGCATGAGGCTCTAGTTTTCTTGATGAATGAGGATGTCAAAGGTAGAATGATGAGAGATCTAATCTCTCAGAAATTGTATGCCCTAAAGGAATTGCATGGATCTAGCAAGAGTGTAGTGACAAGGCCGAGATGGTCGAGACCCTATATGCATCTGTGATGGGAAACTTGATGTATGCTATGATAGCCTCTTGACTTTACATAGCATTTATAGTGGGAGTTATGACTCCTTATATGGTGACACTTGTAGGCATTGGAACATCATGAGGGATATCATGAGATACCTTAAGGGCACTATAGGTAGCCATGATACTAGAGTTGTGGGCTACATAAACTTTGATTATGTAGGACATGTGGACAATACAAAGCTCACCTTTGGATATGTCTTTAGTTTTAGTAAGGTGTTGTTTCTTGGATGCCCAGGGCATAGAAATACATAACCTTGTCTATTATCGAGGCTGAGTATATTGCAATCCACTAAAACTTGCAAGAAGGTCTTATGGTTAGGCAATCTATATGCACCCCTTGTTATACATTACATTTGAACTCTATGAGTGCCATTCAGTTGGCATATAATCTAGACTTTCATATATGTAGACCAAGCACATTGAGGTCCGTTTTCACTTTATTAGAGAGGTGATCGAGAACAAGTAGATCAAGCTTGTTAAGATCTTGACTGATGAGAATCTTCTAGATCTGCTCACTAGAGAACAAGAAAATAGAGCTTAACTGACAAGAATCTTGCAGATTTGCACACTAGAAGTCTCCCAATGAAACATTATGACTTCCTTAGGAAGATGATGGATGTGTCTATTTCTTATCATGTTCTACTTCTATATACACATTGTTCTTTATCACTTTTTCTTATTTTCTTCACACTCAAGCACATTCACCTTTAAGTGGGAGGTTGTTGAGAGTTAAAGGCCATCTATGCCTAGCCACCTATATTTACTTGTTCTTACTATCCGCACACATGTACACTACAGGTGGAGGCCACTCATCAATATCACTTTTATCTTTTTTCTATGACAATAGAACCAGGGAAGATAGATCACACATTGTGATTGTTGGAGTTCCCATGTACCATCCTGCTTTCTCTTGCTTGAATCTCCATAGATCTTGCTTCTTTCTTTCTTCTCTCTTGATTTTTCTAGTGCTTCCACTCTTGCTCCACCTTTCATGGCCATCTCGACCATCTTCTTATTTGATTGGGCACAATTTGCCTAACTCACCTTCACATGAGAAGGTAAAGGGGTGCCAATCTGCTTACCATTCTACATATGGAATTGCTCGAGTACTTTGTGAATATACTCCTTCTAGGACAAGTAGAAGAGTCCCTTAGAGCATTTGCATGTAATGCGTGTACCAAGTATGTCCCATGTCCTTCATTTCAAAGTTCTTCTTGAGCTAAGTATTGAAAGCATCTAGCTCATCACTCATGGCAATTAGCATATCATCAACATAGAGTACAATATGATAAGGCTATCATCACGAGCCTTCTTTTATAAAGACACATATACATATCATTGTGGAAATAACCTTGTGAATGCATAAAGTCATCAAACTTACGATACCATTCCCTAGGTGCTTGCTTAAGTAAAAACTCTTCCTTAACTTGTACACTAGGTATCCCCTGCCCTTTTCCACAAAGCCCTTAGGCTGTTACATATAGATATCCTCATGTAGGTCCCCATGTAAGAAATTTGTCTTAATATCCATGGTACAAGTCTAGATCCATCTATGCAACCAAGATCAAAACTAAGCAAAGGGTTGTCATCTTGACTAATGAGAGAATATCTACTCAAAACCAACACCAATTTCCTATTTAAAACCCTTAGCAATCAAACAAGCCTTGTATGCTAGACTAGGGTTGCTCTTCAACTTATACATCCATTTGTATCGTAATTCATGTTTTTCACTAGAAAATGAAACCAAACCCCATGTATGATTCTTCTATAGCAAGTCAAAGTTAAACTGCATCACCCTCTCCTAAGAGTGACTATCACCTTTGCGAATAACCTCCTTATAAGAAAGGGACTCGCTAGAATCTATCACCATGACATAATGAATAGAGAGCTTAGAAACTTGTACATCCTATCCTCTCTATGCACTATCATGATTCTATACAACAGGTGGATCCTGGGCCATTACATCATCAACAACTCTACAAGCTATCTAACCTAGGACTAGATGTATAGCAATAGGAGGCTCCTTCTTCTGAAATATCACCAAGTGCACCTCAATTATGGGCTTTGGTTACGTATGCATCTTACTCTCATGAAAGACAACATCATGGTTATAGCCTTCCCAAAGGTAATAGCCCATGTTACCTACATCATATCTAAGAAAGATGATTTTGACAAACTTTGAATCCAACATATTGCATTTATCATTGGGAATATGGTAGAATGCCTCTTCTCCAAAAACTTGTAAATGGTCATATGGGGGAGTTTGTCTAGACTATACCTCCTCTGCAACTCTACCACCAAGAGCAATGTATAAGGATCTATTAATCAAGTGAATGACTATACTAGCTACCTCAATCCAAAATGTATATGGTAAGCCTTCTTGATTAAGGATATTACATATATTTTCTTGAATAGTCTATTTATACGCTTTGGAACACCATTTTGTGGTGGAATATAAGGAATGGTCAACCAACACTTAATACTTCTCTCATCACAAAACTAGTCAAATTCCTTAGAGACATATTCACCTCCATTATTAGACCTTAGGCATTTTAGTTTATATCTAGGATGGTTGTAAACTATAGCAAGAAAGTGGTGAGAAGTAAGCAAAACTTCTGACTTCTGCTTTATGGGATAGACCCAGACCTTATGCAAATGATCATCAATGAATGTAACAAAGTAACTTTCACCACCCAAGGATTGACATGGCATGGGACCATAAACATCCAAATGAATAATAACCAAAGGCTCACTATGTGCATAGCGCCAAAATTTTATGCGTTACAAATCTACCTGCCATATAAACAATGATCATATTAATCAAAACATGGAAAGTCTAAGGGTGGGAGATATTGCAAATGAGTCAAGTTCATTCCTTTTAGGAACATATGCCCAAGATGGCAATGCCAAAGAGATACGTGTGGAAGATCAGTCAATAGCCAAAACATGATTAATAATGATCGATACAAGGGATAAAAACTATTGGTCTTAGCATCTCTAATCAAAATGGGGTTAGCACAAGTGATTTTCTATGGAGAATTACCAAAAGAAGCATGATACCCATCACCATCTAATTGTCGTGCAAAGATAAGCCTCTTAGTCAAAGTCAACACATAGCATGCATCATGTAACACAAATGAAGCACTAGTAGCAAACTACAAACAAACATTCCCAATGGCGACAATGTC
The DNA here is from genome assembly GCF_053477565.2 of Lygodium microphyllum. Classification (NCBI taxonomy): domain Eukaryota; kingdom Viridiplantae; phylum Streptophyta; class Polypodiopsida; order Schizaeales; family Lygodiaceae; genus Lygodium; species Lygodium microphyllum. The sequence goes on from NC_141138.1 coordinate 45,386,520, forward strand.
ACAAACATGATCATCTCTCCTTGTCTCATAGAACCTGTCATAGAATGATGGTTATAAAACCAAGCACAATGTGGGGTCACATAAAAGGAAGTCCTCGAAACAACCAACCAATACTGAGAGAAAGATGACTAAGTATCAATCAATTGGGCATCATGCAAAAAAGAAACCAAAATGTACTTATTGAAATTGTACTCCAATGCATTTATCTCCTCAATCTTCATAGTAGACTTTGTGATGCTACATTCATCCAAAGTCTTAGCAGTATCATGTGATTTTAACTTATCTTTATCTCACCTATCCTAGTATATTTTATGGCACTATGGCTGTTTTCCACAATAATGACATGTAAAAGATAACTTAGGACTATGAGGTTTACTATGACCATGCTTACAAGATCTAGATTTTAACCTTCGCTACTATGCATCTCTATCACAATAGTCATTATCATATTTGGCATCATTATGGCCTCTAACATGGAGTACATAAGAGGTGAGAGATGCATGAATGTTCTTTCTATTCACTTCCGTAATGAGTAATGCACCCTCTACATCCTTGAGCTTAAAACCATCTACAAGATCATTTGTACTTATGATAGTACTTAAAGTATCCCAAGTCTCGAGGAGAGTAATAAACAAGAACATAGCCCTAGCATTCTTCCCAAAGATAATCCCTTGTGAAGTAAGCTAGTTGGAAATGGAATGAAACTCATTTAAATGAGAAGACATAGTATTGCCTTCCTTTGTAGAAAGATACATGAGTTTCTTAAACCAATACAATTACGAAGCAAGGCTTTGCCTATCATAAATATTGTATATTTTCTCCCATAACTCCCAAGCACCACCCTCAATCTCAATGACATTAAAGTAAACTTGCTTTGACAAATGCAAGATAATAGTGAACATGCATAACTCATTAAGATCAGCCCAAGACTCTACATAAAACTCTTTGGGCTTTATCCCATTAGTCTTCAATGGTCTAATTTGCTTCTTTTGAACCAAAACCTATCCATATCTGGATCTTCCAATAATTGTAATTGTCATTCAACTTGTCTATGTTGAAGATGACGCTATCTCCAAAAGCACTTGAAGTAGATGCCATTATGACTATAAAGTAAAGAGTGAATGGGCTATTGTAATAATAGTAAATTAGTCCCAAAATCAATGCAAAAATGAATATAGAGGCAGGGTGTAAAATAATGTATGACTGTCCACAAAATAAATTCACTAAAGTGCTCAAACCAAGTGTTTGCTCTCAACAAACTTACTTAAAACTAAAATTTAGCATTTTTCTCCATAAAAATATAGTAAAAGAGTATTTAAACTCTATGCAAAGTCCAAAATGACAAGCTCCCACTGTCATGAAAATTTGGGTAGGAACTGGGATATACAATGCAACTAGCAGTATTAAGAAAGAGTATAAACCACCAAGGTGCCAAATACTATCAGAGATCTAAATATGTCAAGTACATATCTACATCCCCAAGCAAAAGAGCAGCATGTACATAAGCCAAGTATGCATAAGAGATCTCAAAAAGCAACAGAGATTCACCAATCTACAACTAACTCACTGCATATGAACAGTAAAGCTCAAGTACATAGCTAAGAATGCATCCAAAGCTAGACAAAAACATTCAATAAGAGGAAATACCAAGTGTAAAAATCAAATCTAAATCAGCCCATTGTCATCAATGTCAATAAGGATAGTGTGTGCATAAACCAACTGAGCATATATACATCAATAAGAGACTCCCACTATCTTTAATAAGCAAAGCTCTACAATGAAAAGTTCAAATACTCCCACTAGAATAAAATTCAAAGTAGCAAAGAGCAACGCAAGCTCAAGACACAAGGGACATAGCATCTAGGAGCCCAAGGAGCATCAAATGTACATTGAGGAGCATATGTATAACATAAGTAGCCAAGCTCGGAACTGATAAAGCTCCAAAGCAAGAATCCACTTCAAGTATGTAAATATTTGATTCCAATATCAAAGCTAAAGGTTCAACATAATCATATCTGTGCATATGTATCAAATGAACTACAATAGTAACTACATCAATCCAAAAGTATTGTGGTAAGCCTGTTGACTAAGCATATTGTGAACTCTTTCTTGAATAGTCTTATTCATATACTCTACAACACTATTCTAGGGTGGGATGAGGGGGTAGCCCAATGATGCTTAATACCCCTCTCATCACAAAACTACTCAAATACCTTAGATGATATATATCCACCCCATTGTTAGATTGTAGGCATTTCAACCTATGCTCAGATTGATTCTCAACCATAGTAAGAATTTAAAAAGCATTGAAACATAGCCAAGACATCTGACTTCTGCTTTATGGGAGGCCCAAACCTTATGCTCATAATCATCAATGAATGTGTGACAAAATACTTAGCACTACCTAATTATTGATAGGGCATAGGACCACAAACATCTGAATGAATAAGAGCCAAAAGCTCAACCATATGCATAGAGCAATACATTTTATGATAGTTATATATTTATCTACCATATAAACAATTATCACAAGAGTCAAAACATAGTAGTCAAGAGGTGGAAAATATTGCAAATGAGTGAGTACTTTCATTTCTTTAAGGGACATATGCCCAAGATAGTGATGCCAATGAGATACATGAGGATCAGTCATGAGAAAACATGAGTGTGGGAGCTTTCACTCAACCGCCAAGACCCACAGGATGGCTTATTGCTTCAAGTGTTCCAAGCCGAGCACTAATAGCTACCTTTCACATAGCCAATGCGCTACCTATCCATGAGTGTAGTGAGCTTACCTCCATGTCGATTGAGTTACCTCCTCTCCCACGCACTCCAGTAGCTCCACGATCCAAGTGCAAGCTTTAAGAAAGCTCCATCCCCAAGCTCCATGCTCCAAGCTCCATTTTGTGAGCAAGACAAGAGAAGAGAAGAGAATAGAAGAAGAGAGAAGAAGATGGAGAGCTTCTCCTCCCCGTTCCCTCACCCTCACACACTCACTCTCTCACAATCTCACACTCTCACACTCCCTCTCTCAAGCATAAGCTCAAGCAAGTAAGAAGAAGAAGAAGAAGAAGAAGAAGAAGAAGAAGAGAGCCACTTTGTGCCACACACAAGAATAAGCTTCTCATTCACTTTTCAATTTTATATACAAAACCCTAAATCCCTTTTGGGCAGTCATCCCCTTATCCCCTTTTTTACATGACCAATTGTGGCCAACCCTTTTTCCCATTGTCCGGCCAATCGTGGCCAGCCCTTTTTCCCATTGTCCTCCTATCTTCCTATCTTCCCATTGGCTAATCGTGGCCCTTTTCCCATTGTCCAGCCAATCGTGGCCGGCCCTTTTTTCCATTGTCCTCCTATCTTCCTAGCTTCCTTCCTACCGCCCATCTACCTTTACAATTTGCATAGGTGAGAGCCCGGTGCTCTTTAACTTAAATCATGACGTGCTTGTGCTCTTTTACAAAAGTATTGACTTGCGCTTTTTCTTGTGCGCCTTTTTCCTTTATTTAGGATTTTTCTGCACTTCTTGTGTTTCCATATTTTTCTTGGCGTGCCTTCGTCTTCCATTTCGCTTTTGCCTTGGCCTTTGTCTTATGCTTTAGATTTTCCAGATTTTCCATCTTGTTCGTGTGAGGGTTAACATTAGCCCCCTCCTAGACAAGTGCCACTCCATGGCACTCACCATCGTAGGTAGCAAGCGTTAGCATGCATCGAAGACGTAGGTGGCAAGGATGTATGTGGTTGCCTTTTTGGATTTCTGGTGATGGGCAGATGAAGGTCGTTGGGGCCATGTTGTTGGTGTGGGTGGTTGGTGGGAGGGTGGTTGGAGTTGGGGGTAGATCTGTTCGTTGATGGGAATTGCGCTGGGAGCTAGTACAAGTGGTGGTTTATGGGGAATCTGCACATGCCGATTGTTTGGTGGGCTTGCATGATAGGAATGGTCAAGAGTTCAGAATTGAGTGATGATGAAGAGCTGATGATGCATTTGGAGTCTTCAGTACCTGTGATTGAAAACCTCTCATATGTGGTCTCTCCCTCGGGGTCGTGCTAGTCTTCTTTATCATGCACAAGACGTAGTTAAATTAGTTTGGGAGACATGTCGAACTCTAAGCAAGCTGAGAGTATTGTCTAGCACTTGAGGACCCAAACTGTGTATATATTTTGGTGCATATATTATGTGAGTGCTTGTACATACTTAGAGATTACGTAGTTAGAAGACCGCGGGCTGGTTTCTCGTAACAACGTGTGGATGAAGCAAAGTTTCCTTTGCGTTGTGATAGCACGATGTAGCATAATTGAATAAATTGACACTGAAATTTGGTATTTGGTAGCTACTGGGCTTGCTCGATGAGTACGATGTACTTTTCATGGCCATTGTGCGGTGCGTACCACAATTGATTGCAATGATACTAAGGCGGAGCGCAAAAAGGAATTGTGCAAATGGGTCAGGGTGACATGTCTAACCATAGGTGAGACAAGCTCCCTAGGTATGTCCTACCCTTGATGTGCCTTGAACAATTGTGGGGGATGTGTAGAGGGTTAGGGGACTAGGAACAGTGCCAACCGACCAAGGTCACTGGGCGTACCTAATTTGAGGACCCCTAGGTGTCGTGCTGTGATTGTGAGTGCTTTTTTTTCTTTTTTTTCTTTTATTTTATTTTATTTTATTTTCTTTTCTTTTCTTTTCTTTTCTTTTTCTTTTTCTTTTTCTTTTTCTTCTTTCCTTTTCTTTCCCACTTTCTTTTTAAAAAAATAAAGAATAACATGAGTACAACCATTGCAATACATTGAGGCTTTCAATTGGATTGTTCGAGAAATGCCGAGATTCAAAGGCTGCGAAACTGGATATTATAGCGATGATTGTGTCCCAGCCTCGTTGCTAGAGGAACATTTGTTGAGATGGGGAGATACACTGGGGATTTTGCAAAACCTCTTTGTAATGTGAGATGTTGGTACAATTGAGGTAACAACTGTCGTTAGTGCCAGGTGTAGAGTTTGACCCAGAAAGAGAAAGTGGCCACTGATCATGCTTTGGGCCATGCGATGTGGGCGATTGGCAAGGGTGATTTTCACTTTTGGCGGTGTGGCTTCATCATGGCTCTTTGTGAGGTTGGTGGTCTTGCGGTGACTCGGGCATTGAACACTTTTGTACAAAGACCTGTGCCATCCTACATCCATTTGACACTTGGTGAGAGTATATGCAAGTCACATGCATCAATTATAATGAATAGATGCAACACAAAAAGATATTACTTTATCAAAATCCTATGGTACTGACTGCGATGCATATCCTCGTCGCTTGTTAAAGATGTGACATATATTAATAGTGGGTAAGGGAGGTTTATATAGTTGGGGAGCCTGCCCCTTTAACCACTTAAGGAAAAAAAGTCATGAAAAAATGGCATTTGGCAAGCAGCTTATGCACATAGGGCCTATTCTATTAGTATGAGGCATGGTGAATTTGGGTGATCAGATGATTGGGGCTGTGTGGTGGGCTCCTGTTAGGCTGGGCGGGGAAGATATCGGCCGGGACCCGAATAGTGTAGTCCCTGGCCACAATTGTTTCAAGATTTCTTTTAAACAATTCATCAAATTCCTGCTTGTCCCTAGCTGCCTTCTCCTCTTTCGAGCACCTTTGGTACCCAAGCGTCTGGTGGGGGCCTACATGGCTGGTGTTGCCACACCCGGGGTGCTCCCTTGAGCCTTCGTCCTCTTGGTCTGGGGAGTTTTTGGCCTGCGTCTAGGGCGGTGTCGCTTAGGGCCTCTTTTTGGTGTGTACCTCTTAAGGGTAGGCACATATCGCTCTGGTGGAGGTGCTTGTGCATTATGCTCCCTTCTACGGAGGAGAGCTTTCTTGCATGCCAGCTGCATTGTGTGCTCCATGACGGCTATTGTGGGAAAATTTGCAAAATATGAATCAAGGTTAGGCTTTGAGGTAGGATAGAATTATTTACATGAAAGGGATTAAACAGTGGATTATCAAGTGCATATGAAGAGGAGGGGCGAGGTGAGGCATGTAGTGTTTGTTGTAGAGGGACAGCCCCCGTGATTATGTTCGTCATGTATGGACTATAGGGCGTATTCCAACCATTAGCAGATCTTGGCTTATGCTAAGTTGCGTGGACTGATTGTCATGGAGTGGAGCAAGGCTTGTCCCTGGAAGGGTAGACCAAAAAGGGGAAAGGTGTATAGAAGGGGACGGTGCCCATCTACGCCATTAGAGATGTTGGTCAGGGCTTTCTATGGTGGTAATGAGGGTTGCATGCCCTCCACCTGGAGGTGGGAATGGTCATAGGACTTCTAAATGTGTGGTGAGAGGAGGACCTGAGGAGGACTTCTAGATGGTCATAGGACTTCTAGATGTGCGGTGAGAGGAGGACCTGAGAAGCTCAGCCTGTCAAATCCAACTCTTCTCCCTGCGCTTGACTATCATTGCTGGTGTGTGTTGATTTTATCTATATACGGTCACAAAACTCATTGTTTATTTATGTACATATTTATGAATCCATGACACTTTGTGAGGATAAAAACCAATTGTAGAACTCAGGATTGTACTGGAGCATGGCCCATACATCCAGTACATGTGGCAGCTTACTCAATAACAATAGATATTTTGCAACATCGAGTAGCATGGTACCTTGTTCGAGTCTATTGGCAACATCTAACTCCTCCTTAGTGAGAGCCTTATTAGCCAGAGAGTTCTCTTAGCTAGTTCCGGCTAAGTCCATACCCCAAATGGTAGTCAATACTACTTGAAAGGAAGTCGGTGCGGCCCCTAGTTTGGCCATTGCAATGCGATTTTCAAACCAACGTTTTTCAAATTGACTTCGACCCTCTGATTGTTGCTTTAGTTTCTCTATCTCTAAGAGATTTGGTTGGCAGAGCACATCATTGAATGTTATAGTTAAGCATAGTTCGTCGGCTTTCTCATCAGAGGTGAGTCGCATGCCTTCATGTAGGAGCCTGTCATAGTGCTCGTCAAGGTGTTGTTGCTCTTCCCAGGATATAAAAAATGGCAAGTATTTCCCAAGCTGCTTCTTGAGGAATGCACCCATGTCCGCAAGGACGTAGACACGTGAAAATACTTTGAGTTTAGCATCCAACTTAGTTAAGCATTCTGCGACACTTCTATGTCCAAGAGGGCTTGCTTGGTTGCTATCTCATGCAAGGTTCTAGGAGTTTCCCTAGGCTTTAGCATAGCTAGGGGCTTAGGCCTAGATGAGCAAGATTGGTCAACTCTAGGATTGCTTATGTCCTCAGGATTTTTGTGTTTTTTGTGAGGTTTACTATTATTGTGTCATGGTTCGCCTCGGATGTGACTGGTATAGTCTTGTCACCCTGTTGTGACAGTGCTGTATCCACTCTTGATTGGTCAATGCGAGTTCTATTGTCAGTGGATTGAGTGTTGCAAGAAATCATAGATGGTAATGGTTGCTTTGATTTTTCAGAGCACATGGATGTGTCTGAGGTTTCACCATTGTTAGCAGATATGGTAGTGGGTTCATTCGTGGGTGGACTCGATGCTTTATTCCTTAGCTCTTCGGCACTCTTGGTCTCAATGTTCTTGGGGTCCACAACCACTTATAATTGTTGTTGTTTTCTTGGTTTTCTCCTCTTTTTCTTGGTCAATGAAGGTCTATCCCTTAAGGACTCAGGACCCTGAACTAGGTCGACCGTTTATGTGCTTGGTTGGGCCTCAACTTTCTCCTTCTCTAGTGTGTCCTCATGGGACGTAGCTGTGACCTACTGGAAACCCTTCCTAAGTTGATTGGTCAGATGCACCATCTCCTTGGCCACATCTTCAAGAGGTTTCTCCTCAAGCCTAGGCTTTAGGTGCTTTGGAAGTACTGGAGTTGTCAAGGATGCTGGTTATGGTTCCTCCTCCACAGGTGAACTGCTAAGGACACGTTCTGCAAGGGGCGTTGTCACAGCCAGGGGCTGTGATGACTGCTGTGATCCCTAATTGGAAGTAGTAGTAGCTATTTCAGTGGACTGACTAAACTGTTAGTAGATTGCAATGTCAGGTCCTCATGCAGATTGGAAGTAGTTGTGTCTTTTTTTGCCCTTTGAGCATTCACTTGTGCAGACTGATCTAGTCACAATAGATTGCATAGGCATATCCTTGGGCCAATAGCTACGGGTGGTGTCATGTTCCACCTCTTGGACATTTGGAAGCTTAGCTGGAGATAGAAATTGGGATTGAGCAGTTGCACTTGATGACTACTGTTGTGCTTCCTGTGTCTGTTTAGGGAAAGAGGGTGTAGGAGACTTGGGACTCCTAAGTGGCTTTGACATTAGCTGGAAGATTTGCTCGTGGCTAATAGGCAATTGTGCCATTTGCTTTGTCAAGAAATCAGCCTTCTTATGGGCAGCGTTGTGCCTGTGGTGCTCATTATCCTCTTGGGAAGTCAAAAGCTCCTTGAGCACTAGTGGTCTTTGTGCATGCTCAATGGTTATATCTAACATCTTCTTATTAAGCATGCTAGGCTGAGGCTCTTCCTTTCGAACACTCATATTTGGTTTCTTGCCCCGAGACCTAGAGTTTCTCTTAGATTTCCTCATGTGCTTCTTTGCTTTTGATGCAAGCTAGCCTTCAGCTGATAGAGGTGGTTTAACAGGGGGTTTTGGTACCCAAATCCATTGGTTACCTACATAATACTCTTGAGCACATAGCAACGCTTTGGATATCCATCGTGGTGTTGTGTTGGCTCTCCATCGATACCTTCGTCTATAAGGCTTGGGCTTCTTTTGCGGTCTTCTACGATATTTGTAAGTCCAAAGCATGTCCTTGGCATTGCCTCTTGACCTTCTTGTTTCAAGCATGGCCTCGCTCACTAGTTCTCTTTGTTCAACATGCGCTTCTATCAACTCTTTCAACAGGTCCTTGCTCTCGTTACTAGGCTTGCCTGTTATGTCAGCACCTTCCTTGCCTTTCCCTCAAGGTTCGATGAGGTCACCCTTGCTAAAGGTTGTGATTATCCTTACACTCGATAGTGTCAGGTGTATCCTCTGTACTACATAGTCGGTCTCACACTTGGTTGCCCTTTTGAAGGGTCTTCCTAGGAGGGTTTTCTTTCTGCAATTAGCACTATTTGGAGGAACATGAAATAGGGTAGCCAAGCTTTTAGTTTCAATTGTCGCGAGGATTTTGCACTTCCCTATAAGTGCTTGTGGGTGTCCCTCGTAAGGACTAAGAGTTGCATTAGTCGGTGTGAGCTCTGGTTGGCCTAGTAGGGTCCATGCTTCATAGGTCAAGATATTAAAATCTGCTCCTTCATCAATCAAAGCATCGATAGTGTGCTCTCTTTTCGCGGTGAGTTTGACCCTAAGATAAGCAGGCGGTACTATGTTTTCATCTTCCAGGTCTTGGCTTATAAATTTAAGCCTTCTGACAAATGCCCTTGAGTCCCCAACTGCACAACCAGATGTGGATTCTCCACTGATGTCTTGGATCATCTGTGTGGTGCTATTCAAGGTGCATCTATTGTTAGGACTATCATATCTAGTCATCCTCGCAGTTGTAGCTTGATGTTGTTGCTTTCCACTTTGACTAAATGAAATCCAAATGCAACACATACGTGTTTTTGACCTTTTTGCCCTTGTTGGCTAGATTGGCCTATTGAGGTTCTAGGGTCTTTGTTTGTCTTTGTTCGCGGGTACGGGCTTTTGGTTGCTCTTTTGCAACTGAGAATCCATGCTCGTGTAGAGCCATTACTGCATTAGGGTCTAATTTGGAGGACCTGTCATGGCATGCGTTTTCTCTCCAACCTACTTGGGGGAGGTGCGGAGGGGGTAGAACCCCCTCTGCGAGGGTTTAGGGGGGTAGTCCCCCCCCGGCCCACAGGGCCGTTACGGTAAACACCCTCTATGAGGGTTTAGGGGGGCAGGCCCCCCGGCCCATAGGGCCGTTACGATAAACACCATGCGCGATTTGAAGGACCATTCATAGCCAAGTTTTGAACTACTTGCTCTAGATTTCAGTCTAGTGATAGGTCTATGATGTGCTTTCGGCTCTATATGGTCTCTCGGTTAGTTTCAGGGTCTACAGGAGAAGATTTGAAAAAATCCAAATTTGGCCCAAGAGGTCTGAATTGCAAGGGCCGAACACTCGATTCAGCCCATCCGAATGGCCAAGGGCCGAATATAACTGGGCCTCCGAATGTCAAATTCGGCCAGTCTGAGTGCGCTTGTCCGAGGGCCGACTGGGCCGAGTGAAAGGCATCCGAGTGTAGTTGGTCGAGCGGGCCAAGTGGGCTAAGGGCCGAGTGGCTGAGTGGCCGAGTGAAAGGCATCCGCCGAGTATAGTTGGCCGAGTGGGCCGAGTGGTCTGAGGGCCGAGTGGTCTGAGGGCCGAGTGGCCGAGTGAAAGGCATCCGAGTGTAGTTGGCCGAGTGGGCCGAGTGGTCCGAGGGCCGATTCTGGGACTTGAACTAGGATCGCCGTCACTCGAATGGATCGAGCGCGACACATTTTTTTCGTCGGACTTGAAAGAATTCGTCGTGCCAAGTGCTCGAAGCCTTCCAACTAGTTGAACACCTCCAAATCCAAGCTACTCATGTAGGGGAAGGTGTGGAATTACCTGGGCTAGGCAAATAACTCCTAGATGACCAGATCAAAGTAGGTCCATGCGATGAAGCTTTCTCCCTCTCTCCAGCTCTCCTAAAACCTTGTAATGCAAAATGTGGCCTTTCTTGCCACTCCTGAACCCTTATCACCCTGCCCATGCCTGCACTCACCTTAGTCTTGCTCCCTTTACCAAAATTTCATTTTTTGCCCTTCTTTTCATTGTTTTAGCCTGTTATACATCAATAGAAAACCCTACTGCGTGCTTCAATGTTTTGCTCCTATTCTTCCTAAATGCAAGAAAAAATCATAAGGGAAATAGCTACACTACTCCATCATGCTTTTCCAAGTCCAAAAACCAAAAACCTACTTGCTAAGGAGATCGAATACCTCTTCAAACTCCCTTGCTTCCTACCTATCTATTTCAAGCACCGGTTCATGGGAAACCCTACTTCGATGCTCGATTTGAAGTGCGCAAGCGCTCAAGGCTTGAATCTATTGGTCCCGACAACAGAACCAAAATATGGGAGCTTTTGCTCAACCGCCAAGACCCATGGACCGCTTATTGCTTCAAGCGTTCCAAGCCGAGCACTAATGGCTACCTCTCACATAGCCAATGTGCTACCTATCCATGAGTGCAGTGAGCTTACCTCCATGCCAATCGAGTTAACTCCTCTCCCGTGCACTCCGGTAGCTCCACGATCCAAGTGTAAGCTTCAAGCAAGCTCCGTCCCCAAGCTCCACGCTCCAAGCTCCATTGCCACGAGCAATGGAGCTTGGAGCCACGAGCTTGGAGCCACGAGCTTGGAGCCACGAGCACGACAAGAGAAGAGAAGAGAAGAGAAGAAGAGAGGAGAAGATGGAGAGCCTCTCCTCCCCGGTCCCTCACCCTCATACACTCACACTCTCACACTCTCTCTCTCAAGCACAAGCTCAAGTAAGTAAGTAAGTAAGAAGAAGAAGAAGAAGAAGAAGAAGAAGAAGAAGAAGAAGAAGAAGAAGAAGAAGAAGAAGAGGAGAGCCACTTTTGGCCACACACAAGAATGAGCTTCTCATTCACTTTTCAACTTTATATACAAAACCTTAAATCCCTTTTGGGTGGTCATCCCCTTATCCCCTTTTTTACATGGCCGGCCGTGGCCTAGGCCCTTTTTCCCATTGTGCTCCTATCTTCCTAGCTTCCTTCCTACTGCCCATCTGCCTTTACAAATTGCGGCGCTCTTTAAATTAAATCATGACGCACTTGCACTCTTTTACAAAAGTATTGACTTGCGCTTTTTCTTGTGCATCTTTTTCCTTTATTTAGGATTTTTCTGCACTTCTTGTGTTTCCATATTTTTCTTGGCACGCCTTCGTCTTTCGTTTCACTTTTGCCTTGGCCTTTGTCTTCTGCTTTAGATTTTCTAGATTTTCCACCTTGTTCGTTTGAGGGTTAACAATGAGCAATGGAGTTAGATAGAAGCAAGGGGTACAAGCTACCAACCTTAGCACCTCTAGCAAAAATAAGACTATCACAAGTAATCTTCCATACGCAATCACAAAAAGAGACATGGTACCTATAGCTGTCTAGTTGAGATAAGGCTTTTAGTCAAAGCTAGACATGACATCCATCATGAAGTACAAGTGGAGCACCAATACCAAACTATACTTTGATATCACCTAGGCTAATAATATCTAATGTAGTGTCATCGCTCAATCTAATCAAACTTGTAACAATATGGTAGACATAAAACCAATAACAATGTGGATAACATGGAATGAAGCCCCCAAATAAAGAACCCAACACTGAGAGCAAGAAGACAGAGCATTATAAATTGAGTGAGAGTTGAATTTAAGAGCCGAATTTAAAGCGCAAACATGGCTTGAGAGCAGTAAAAGAGAGATTTTTGGCGAAAAATAGAACAATCACATATCAATGAGCTGGAGTTTTACTAGATGCATTTCAATGGCGGGAATCCAACTCAAGTGTCCATTCATCAATCAAGTCCATTTGACCCCCCATTTAATGGCCACAAGGTTTGGGATTATGAAGTAGCTACTTGATCTAGAAGCCCAGAAAGCAAGTGATGGAGGCCAATGTAATAGATTTCAATTTTTGGAGAAAGCAAGTGATGGAGGCCAATGTAATAGATTTCAATTCCAAAAATCCCAATTGGATCGCAATTTCGAGGTCATTTGCCCCTCCCTTTGGCCCGAAACCACTTGTGGGAGAGTGTGAATGCAAGAAAGCGAGTCGGCTTTTTGTAAGTTAGGAGTTAACAAGCATGAAACATCACGAAGGGGGGAGGGGAAGTGCCTTTTTTTGGAAAACCTCTTAATCCATAAAGTCCCACATCGTGGGACTAAGATGCTGTAATTCTTCACTCCCAATCACTCTAGATGGCACGGCACAAAATTTGACGCATCGAATAAAAGTTCAGATTTTAGTCTTTTTCTGTCATTTCTCTCTCTCACTATAAACATGGTTTTTATGGGTTGAGAGAATGAGGGGGAATGGGTGCTGATTCGTGATTACATACAAGATATAGATCAAGGAAGTGCAAAGGAGGTGTCAACGACTATAAAAGAGTGCCAATGGCTTCCCATTTTTTAAATACAATGCGTACATATGTGAATTATAGAATAAGCAATCTTTTATTGAATTTTATGTCGAATCACTTGTTCTTGTTATGGAAAATGGTTGAATATATTTGAAAATATAGAATAATCAATAATTTCTAGTACTTCACATAATGGAAGTAAAAAATGGTAAAACCCGTGATGCGAGAGATTTGATAAAAAATGATCATTTCATGGATTTTTATGATTCAAATGGTATTCTTATGGAGTAATGTTGAATATAATGCAAAATCATAATCCATATAAGCTTGATAAAGTTAAAAATAAAAAATAGTAATTAATATTAAAATAATTAATTAAAAATCATAAAAAGGTAGTTTTAATGAAAATTTTAATTTTAAGAGTGAGAAAATTTACTAAAAATTAGGAAAAGATTTGTGAGTGTATAATGGTTGTAGAGTGTGACTTTTGCCTCAATCTACACTCATTTTGTGTTAAAGTGATTGTTTAGAGGGTGTTCTTATGGAGAAAATATTGTGAAAAATAGAAAATAACCTATATAATAAATGATTACATAAAAAAGCTAAAATTCATGTGATAAATTAAAGGGACAGTAGCACGAATCAGTCCGGTGCTATTCTTTAATAGCATGACACTTCGTTAGAAATAAATTTACTGAAAGAATATTTTTCACACGACACGTTTGCTGATTTGTGGTTAATTTGTTTGAGCACTATATGGATTACACCTTCCATTTGCATTCTTACATGTGGTTTTTTTTTTCTTTAAAGAAAGTCTCCTGGAGACACTACAATTGGTTGTTAAAACTATTGATCAACGATGAGAATATGAGGATCCCCAAGCTATAGGACCCTTCCTCCCCTCCCCTCCCCCCTCTCTCCCTCTTTGTGCAATCTCAATTCTCGTTGCGACTCCAAAAACTAGTATACCAAAGCAAGAGGGAGTTTCCAACCACTAGTACCACCAACAAAATATACAGGGTCTCCGTTTAGGATGAGATTTGACATGTACAAAGAGGTCAATGTCTACTCCATTCTTTGATCTAAGTCTATTTCAGGCTCCATTTTTTACCAGTAAGTGCTACATGTGTTTTGTCTTTTTTTTGCAATTCGGCATAGGTTGTCTGAGGAAGCATTGATCAAAGAATGATATTATTGTTCATTCACGAATATCATCACCAATAATGTACTTCTAAACATTTGGATTCTATTATGCTTCTATATCTTTGAGGAAGCACTAATGTTGTAATGACATGCTTTAACTAAATGCAATGATTTTCACAATGTTTGGATAGTGATCTATGCAATATTTCTAAGTAATAATTCATTTTCTATCTTCACTCAATTTTGCTTATATTGAGTAGGTGTTGTTGAAAGCCTATCAAAGTTGTGGTACAATTTGCTAATTTTTTGGTTGTTGCTATTACTTGACAACTGGTGTTATTTTTCACAAATGGCTTCATCATCTATAGATGGATAGATAATTGTACAACATCAGGAAGTTTGATGCTAATAACTTCAGTTTGTGAAAGGAGTAGATCCAATATATCCTTATTCAAAAGAGGTAGGTAAGGGCCATAAGAGACATAGATGGAAACAAACAAACATGTCTAAAGATGATTGGTTAGAGCTTGTTGATGCATTGGCCAAATTCACTATTAGGATGTACTTGGTAGAATCTATGTATTTTACAATTGTGAATGAGACTACCACATATCACTTATGGAAAAAGCTATGCAAGAATTATGAGAAAGAAACTGCCTCTAATAAGGTGTATTTCATGGAAAAGTTATTTGAGTTATAGATGAAGGAGGGCTCTACTATCACCTCCCACCTTAACATCACATTCAATCAGATACAAGCTCAAAAGTTAAAGTTCAAAGATGAGGTTATGATCATCTTTTTATTATGGTCCTTGCCTGCATCATGGGATACTTTTAGAATAGCAATTAGTAACTCAGCTCTAGATGGTGAGTCAAATTTTAATGATGTTGTGGACATTGGATGAGAAGATACATAGGAAAGCCATAAACCAATGTAGAAATAATCAAGCATTGGCAACTTAGGAAGAATGATGTAGAAAACAATATAAAAGCAATAACCACGATAGTGGATAGTCACACAATAAATCTAGGTCTAAGAAATGCATTAAATGCTTCCATTGTGGTGAAACAAGTTATATTAAGACGAACTGTTACAAATGGAAGAGAGAGCAAATAGATAAGGAGGAGGATAAGGATATTGATGGGAAAGAAAGTAAAGGAAAGGTAAAGTTTAAAGAAATCAATGTAGTGTCTAATGATAGTGAGTTGATATTCACTTCTACTCTTCTTGCACATGTGCTAGTTGTAGCAAATAAACAACTAGCTCAAGACTGGATTCTTGTTGATTATGGTATATATTTTCATGTGACTCCTCATAAAAAGTGGTTCTATTCATATGATAGTAACATGTATAGATCAATCCATCTTGGGAATGACTATGTATGTGATATAGTTGGTACAGGTGATGTGCAGTTTGCTTTTTAAAATGAATCTCTCTTTACTCTTCTTTTGAACATACACCATGTATCTAAGCTTATTAAAAGCTTGATATATATTGATTACTTGGATGACTTAGGATACTCTATTACTTTTAAGAGTCAATCATGGAAAGTCCATAAGGGATCGTTTGTTGTTGCTACAGGAGCCAAATGTAGTACTTTGTATCCTCTTCATGTATTTTCTATCAAAAATCATGTAAAGTAGTAATTGAGCAGCCAAATATATCTTTGAATGAAGGGATGAGCCCTAGTGGGAGCATGAGCAAGCAAAAGCAAAAAAGGTGTAAGCTATGGCAAATGGAGCTAGAGAGCAAGAGAGAGAGAGACTCAAGATGTGGAATTAGTTGGATGACTTAGAATACTCTACTACTTTTAAGAGTCAATCATGAAAAGTCCATAAGGGATCATTTGTTATTGTTTCTTGGCCATCTTATCCTTCTACTCATTAGATTGTGAACAATTGGCTTGACTAACCTTCACATGAGAAGGTAAAGGACAACCAATAGGCTTAATGTCTATATATGAAACCACTCGAGGACCTTATGGATATGATCCTTCTGTGATAAGTAAATGATCCCCTTAGAGTGATTATATGTGATATGCATCCCAAGAATATGTGAGGCCTATTCCATGTCTTTCAATCTCATTCCGAGGAATTGGCCATTCTCTTGTGATCAAACCACAAGATCATGCAACTCTGCAACTTGTTGCACAAGTGTCGCATCTAATCCATGGGACTATTTTACCCATCGAACGGCGTCTTCTAATCACAGAATCATAATTAGATAAGAAACAGGATTAGGGTGTCTTCATATCCAATCCGTTCCTGATTGCACTAGGCCGACATCGTCGATCCTAGGGTTCCAACTCAAACCGAGTTTCATCTTTTTAGCAAGCGATCCTTAGGGTAGAAACCCTAGATCGTTTCTTGCAAGTATGTCCTATTGTCCCTACATTCTGTGAATGTGGGCAAGTCTTTAGGGTATGAAAGTTTTAACTTGGCAATAAGTGCAACTAAGTAACGTCCTCAACGTGCTAAACCCTAGTTAGCACTTGGGATATGTTGCATCGATTTAACCATTCCTAAGTGAGTCCTTTGCGGTTTAGGTGTTTAGGGTAAAACAATGTACTTGTCTATTCCTAAAGATATTGTCTTGATCAAAGGGGGAAAAAAAACTAGTTGCATTACAATACCATTCTCATAAGCACACGATTCATTTCCCACGTATGATTAGATTTACAAACCTTAACTTTTCTGGTTAAGATCAAAGCGTATGTTAAGTTATGGCATAATTTCCCTTGATGCATTCACGATTCATGCTGCTAAGCTTTTAGGGTTTATGTTAAAACGAACCATGCAGCCTTTCCCTAACTTCATTTCTGAATGAAATATTGGTACACTGAATGAGCATTACACAACCTTTCCTAACTACTTACGTAGTTGATTGAGATTTATGCCAATTGACTAGAGTTTAACCTACTTCATGCAGCTCTAGAATCATTTCCATGCCTTGCAAATTCCTACGGTTGTTAGCAATCTTCTTTAATGAATCATTGCGAAGAAAGAGATGTCTAATAATGCAACATGCGATTTAATATTTCCATGCATAATCGAAGTGTACTACAATAATTTCGACTTTGTAATGATGGTCATTAGTTGATCTAGATTCGTTACTTTGCAATGCATAAAAAACAACTTGCTAAGAATGCATAGACATCTTATGTTCTGGACTTGTGGGTTCGATGAAATGTCCACATGAATGTTAGGAGATGATCCTCCTGCGGTTGCACCTTGTGCCTTTTTAGGGGCCATCGTGAATTCGACCTTCTTGCCTTGGCCGTAGTCTTATGATATTGGCCCGTCTCCCTCGTACACGAAATTCCCTTTGTGGTATGGCTTCCTTGACCGAAGCACCATCTTGCGGAATTGGGCTTTAGAAGGCCCTAGGGTTCGAAGCTTGGGCTTCTTTGTTTAAAAATCTCGGGGGTTTAAGGAAATTATGGGAAAAATCGAGTGGGAAGTGCTTTGTAGCTCCCTCTCCTTCAAAGCCCTGGAAAGGCGTATTAGGGAACTAGAGGGAAGGCCTTACAGGTTTCCTCCTCGAACCTCGGAGGAAAGAAAAGTTATCTTTAGGAGGGTTCAATGGGAAAGCCCTTAAACCCGGTAAGGAGATTGGCCTTGTGACAAATGCAATGAAAAAGCCCTTTAAATTCCGGGTTGCAATGGACTTAATAAGGACTCCACGAGTAGGACTTTACAACCGGGAAAAAATGGCTTTTGGGGGATGCAAGGGAAAGGGGACTTGAAAATTTCGGATATAAAATGGCCTTCACAGGAAGGGATAAAATGGCTTTAAAGAACTTGTGTGGGAAGGGGTTTAAAAGGAAACTAGGGGGTAAAAAGGCTTTGTGAAAATGCTATGGAAAGGGGCTTTAAAAACCCGGGGCTAAGGTGGCTTTTGGGGAATGCAAGGGAAAGGGTTTAATTCCCGGGGGATGCAAGGGGAAAGGGTGCTTAAATCCCAAGGGGGGATGTAAAGACTGCTTGGGAAGGGGGCTTATGAAAACCCCCTTAGAAGCTTCCTAGAGAAGCTTCTAAGAAGCTTCAGCACATGGCGTGGCGGCTTGACGACTTGCTAGCAGCGTGTAGATAGCTCTTGACTGGCGACTCCCACTGGCACGGCGGCTCCACGGACCACAGGATCTTCTCCCTCACGCCGGATTCCGTAGCTCCTGGAGCCCCAAGAGGAACACCAAGGAAAAGGGAATTCTCTTGCAAGAAAATCTATCTTGTAACATCAACAAGCTTTTATTTCATTCTTTTGATCATCAAAACAAAGAAAACAGCAATTCTTCACGCAGCATCATAGTAGATATCTCCCACGGATTTGATAGAATCAACCATAATCTTCAACATCTTCACAAAATCCATCAATAGAACAAAGAAAACAAAGGAATATACCATCTTTGAATGGAAATCAATCACATATTATTCATCTTCAATATCTTCATAGTTCTCTCTCTCAATCTCTCATATACAATTACATTATTTTGATAGAATTGACTATCTCTGACTCTCTCTCTCTCTCCATCAATAATACATCATATCCTCACTACAATACTCTCATAATAACCCTCAATAATCCTTCTTAGGTCGTGGATGTACCTCCCAAGAGGTATGTCTGATATGAAGAGTCACCAGAGCCACTACAGTGTCTTTTCACAGCTCACTACTGTCATTGTCACTTAGTCTTCTCTTCAATCTTCAGCATCAGTTTCTTCCACCTGTTTTAGCTCTTTTGAACTTAGATTCATCCTTTCCAAAGGTTAGAAAACTTTCCCAAAGTCACACATATATTCTACAGAACACTTACAGAAGGTCTATAGAACAATCACAGTACAGTACCAGAACAGCTACAGTACAGTTACAGAGCAGAGACAGAAGATCTACAGAAGGTCATCAAAACCTCATAACTCATACTCAAACCATTCCAAACTCTAAAAAACTATTCAATAAGCTTTCACAAGATCTCAATCTTCATCAATCATCAATCCATGCTTCATACAGAAGACAATCAAAACAAAACAGAAGCTATACAGAAGGTATACAGAACCAATCAGAACCTATCAGAACATCACAGAACCTCATATCTCCACTAAAAATCATCATGAACTTCCAAAACATAATCAATATCATCCAAAACACTCTCAAATACTTCCATTAACAATCATACATCACTTTAAATCCACCAAAAATCAATCATTCAGACCTCAAAAACAACAAAAATCAATAAAAAATTCAGTCTTTTTCCACTCTCAACATATCCCCACACTTAGAAAGGAAGCGTCCTCGTGACCTAAGGAAAAGAAGAATATAAGTTCACTAAAGAGCTCAATTTGGATCTTCCTTCATATCTTCAATAATCTTGCCAAAACCACGACCCCAACTTATCACCGGTATCAGATAGAAAAAATACTACAAAAGGAAAACTTCATAATTCATTAACTCGTCTGATTAATCATTTAAAAACCATTACAAATTTGTAAAGGATATAAGAGGTTCTCTTCAGCTTTCCACCATAGGCTTTTCATCGACCAGCAATCTTTTGAAAATAGTTCTCGAACAAATATTCACAACCAACACGAACTCATCACATACAATTAAGACAACACATACACGAACACTAACACAACCATCTGAATGACACCTCCAAAAAGAGATATATCATTAAAATCTTCCAAAATACATGGCAAAGGTATCAATGAAGATGATCCCTTTTAAAAGTTTTGTGGTTTCGGAATCGATCCATGGAGAAGGATTCATCTACAAATGTCTTGGGAGGATTATGAAAAAATTACAAGCAGCACATCCTTTCTAGCAAGACAAGGTATCTGCTAGGGAGACATAAGGCATGAAAATACAGGACATCCAACTGGTGGGAGTCAATGTTCACATTGACATTCATATAAAGTTTTGGAATGGTCTTTTTATCATTATGGGAATGCCTATGCATGTATGCTAGATATCACGCAAAATGAGCTGTCAATCTCACCGAAGGATCCAGAGACTGTGAATATTGGTAAGCAAAATGAATATACTTCGGGTATGCTTGACTGGCAGTTGTCCAATCTCCTGGAATTATTGGCCAGTTTATCTGAGGTCCTGTAAGAGAATCATTTGCACTCCATCCCCTTCTTCTGGAAATCTGATGATTAAACCCGTCATATTCACTAACCAACTGAGGTGGTTGAGAGATAGAAGTGGCAGGAGATGGAAGTGGAATAAGTAAAAGTGGATGAAGAGATGGGTAGGAAAAATCATAAAAGGAGGAATAATTTAAAGGAGTGGCTGAAAATTTTAGGGAATCACTTAGGAATGGTGTTAATTGATAAATAGGAAAGGTAGAAGGTACATGAATGGATGGAGAAGGGCATGGTGGAGAAGGGAAAAATACTCGATCCTCGATAAAAGAGCAGTATGTAAATATGGAAATTTGAGGAAAAGATTGAGGTTGGAAAAGAAGGGGTAAGATGGTTGTGGAATTGGTTTGATAAAGGGAAAGATATATATCATAACGGTGAGCCATTTGTTGGTAATACAGTAGGGTAGGAACAGAAGGACCTAAGATAGATCTTCTCTGATAGGCATCAAAAAAGGTAGAATCAAATGGATTATTTTTGGAAAGATAAGCTAAGAGATCCACCCTCAGTTGGTTAGTGCTCTGTACATAGGTAGGGGCTGTGTTCTGTCTTTGATTCAGGACCACAGAATCAATCATGGAATGCCAGGAATTATCAGGGCAAGTAGCCACTTTGGAGAAGTAACTCTGAAACATGTGCCTCTCAGAGGAGAAGGTTACTAGCCTCTCAGAGGAGAAGGTTACTAGCCTCCAAGACAGGTTACTAGCCTCCAAGAAGATATCTCATCTCGTTGGGTTTCAATCAGTTGGGTTTGTTGCTCCATCTGCTTGAACAGATCGGCCAGGGTATCCTTAGCAGAGGCTAACTCGGATGTGGTCTTATGCAACTGGTCCTTAGATTGCATCAATTCTTCATAAAAGGAAGCGTACAGCTGTTGAACACAGGCTGTCATCACTGACAGTTCAATGGAACTCTGAATGTCTTTACATAGGAAAGGAATGGCATCTCCCGAGACTAAACTGTTCAGTGAGGGGACTGATATATCCAACGAACCTTCTCGATGTGCTCTGAACAGGTTATTACATGTGAGATAAGCAGGGAGATCACTGCCAGAGGTAGCAGGAATGGGCACGTAAGGAAGAAATGAAGGAGCTTTATCTGCTACCCACTTCAAGCATTTACGCAGTATGACCAAGGGAGGCGGAGAATCCAAATCCTCTATATCAATTAGTTCTGACTCATCTGAAGGTGGAGGAGGAGGTACTGGATCAGATGGAGGAGGTGGAGGCACACTCGTTTGTAAACCTGAGTAGGTCAAGAAGGTATACAAATACGATCCATAGGTGACATTGGTAACATTGCCCCTGGTGACTTTGACGAAATGTTGATCCATCTTAGTGAGTAGGTAAGTGCTCCAATCAATAGCTACTCCTTTTACACCATCCTTGAAGCTGTAAAGAGCTCTTTGGACAAGTAATGGGATGGCGTTTTTGCAGGCATAAACCTGTCTTAGAGAAACTGACAAACCAACTTCCACACAGGATCAGTGATCATGGAAAAAGAAACTCCTGAAGAGTTGATCACCTTCTTAACATCCAGAATTTCCCTGGTCTGTTTTTGTAACAGCTTCAAAATCTCTTCGTTAGAGAAAAGCTGGCAAGTTATAACAAAGGGTTCACCTTTGTAGGGAAGAGACAGAGCCTTCCCTAGGCCTCGAGGTGTCAAAGTCATGGAAGTACCCTGGACCGGTCCCAACTTCTTGCTGTAGGAGGCCAGAAACTCATCACACATCGATGGATCCTCTGGAAGCAATGGAACGGAGGCAGCCACGAAAGTTGCGAGTCATGCCTTCGTGAGAGGCTCAAAAGTGAGTAGGGAAGAGTAATCCCTACTGACTAGTGGGACATACTGGATAGGGGGAGGAGCGTGAGGCGCCATTCAGATGGTAAACACACACACCACAAAACAAACAGTCACAAAGAATGCCTGCAGAACAACCAAAAGGCGATAAAAAAGGAATCAATCCAAAAGAAGGACACTCATACAAATATAGACGTAACTCACCCAAGTACCACCCCAGACAATACACAGCCTAGAAAAATTTTGGCATGACCTCTACACATATGCGACCGAAAGCTTCATGCGATGCAACATGCAAGCACCCAAATCCCCGTATCAGGCAATAAAGAAAAAAAACTACACACCGTACCCGTAATCGTAATACAAGGATAAATCAGACTACCAAAAAAAACGGACATCAAGACTGGACCATAACTTGACCATCGGTGTCAACGAATAGACTTTTACGCGCCCATCCCACGAAGCGAGTTCATTAAAAAGGGGAAATAAGTGCAGTGAGGGGGAATTAATGTAATGAAAGGTTCATTGAAATAAATTATTAACAATGGGTGACATTTTATTAGGTGATAAACCTTAATAAGAAAACGGCGGTTCCTTCTTAAAATTTTAATTACAAATTATTAAATGAAAACGGTGCTTTAACACAACCTGGACTTCGATGCCTAGACTGGGTCTCTAAATGCAAATTCCTTAATTAAAAATTAAGAGTGATGTGGAGCGCTTTTTTGCTAGCGCGTGCTCTTGTGACGGCTGGTTCATTTTTATTATAAATTAAAGTGTCTCTTAAGCGCACGTAGCGGATACAAAGTGAATGGCTGGTTGATTTTTATTATTATAAAAGTGTGTGTTTAGCGCGAATGTGCGTGGAAAATGTGGGTGAATAAATGTTTCATTTTAATAATTAATTTGTGATTAAGGGGGAAATGAAAATAAATAAAGCACATAAAATAAATACCTGGAACGGGTGTGTATGCAATGGCCTGAAGGCGCACAGAAGAGTCCCCCAAAAGGAATGAATCTAGTAAAAGAAAAGTAAAGACCACTGACTAAACAACAAAGACAACACCTTAGTGGATGTGTTGAGTTTGAGTATGATTTTTAATTTTATTATGATGTATTAGGATAGTTTTTGTTTTTTTAATTTTATATGGTGTTTGTTTGGTATTTTAGGGGGTATTATGTGTGGTGATTGAAGTTATGTGTGTTTTTTTTGGATTTGTTTTTTTTAATAAATTATAAGTGGTTGTGTATTTATTGTTTTTTGTTTTTTTTAAGGAAGAATAATTAAAGATGGGTAGGGGATGAAGTAAAAAGAAAATGTCAGCTAGTTAGGAAATATCCACAATTTAGGGTATGAAAATAACATGGGGATTGTTATGGTAAAGTTTTGTGTGTGTGGTGTTTGTTGTGTGTTTTTTATTTTGTTTGTTTTTTTTTGTTTTTGTTTTTTTTTTAAATTTAATTTGAAACAGCGGTACCGGATATAGAAATAGTTTAAAGTGAAAAATGAATGGAAAAAAGGTCAGGGGGTGGGTGGAATTTTTTGAAAAATTTCAAAATTTTTTCTATATTTTTGTCTAATTTTAAATGAATTTCTTGTATTTTATAGGTAATTTGGAATAAATTGGAAAATATGGAATTTTCTGTAATTTTGGGGGTTAAAATTTCTAGCTGAAAAATTTCCAAAAATTGCAGAAAGTGAAGGGAATTTTTTAGAAAAAAAATTTAGAAATTTTTTTGAGGGGAAATTAATTTATAAATTAAGTAAATCAGTTAAATCAAGAAAATCACCTTAGTTTGGTAAGTAAGGTCAAATTAAGTCAGCTAAGGCATGGAAGTCAGGGTAAGTCATATAAGTCAAGCTAGGTTAGGTCAAGTTAGTCAAATGGAACTAGGTTAGTCTGGGTTAGGCAAAATCAGGTAAGTAAACTAAGTCGGATTCTAACTAACTTAGGGTAGACTAAGTAACCTAGGGTTAGTTAGGTTAAGGTGGGGACTAACCTAAGGGGGGTTAGTTAACTAGGGGGGTTAACTAACCTAAGTAGGGTTAGTGGAACCTAGTTAGGGTTAAGGAACCTAGGGTTAGGGTTAGTCTAACTAAATTAGGGTTAGTTTGACCTAGGGAGGTTAGACTAACTAAAGTAGGGTTAGTTTGACCTAGGGGGGTTAACCTAACTACATTAGGGGTAGTTTAACCTAGGGGGGTTAGACTAACTAGGGGTTAGTAAACTAACTATAGTTAAGTTAAACTAACTAGGGGGGTTAGTTGATTAGGGGGGGTTAACTAACCTAACTAGGGTTAGTTTCACTTAATCAGGGTTAATTAAACTAAGTTAATTAAGCTAATTGTAGTTAAGTAAGTTAGATGGAGTTAGTGGTGGACCTGGAGGTACAGGGAGGAGGAGGAGGTGGAGGAGGAGGAGGAAGAGGAGGAAGAGGGGAGGAGTGGCGGTGGCACAGGAGAAGACGCCGAGGGGCGAGCGGCGCTAGCGAAGGCGGCGGCGAGCAGAGTCCCGGCGGAGCGGCGAGTGGCCCTGGCGGCGGCGAGCGGCGTCCTCGCAGCGACAAGCAGCGTCCTGGCGGCAACGAGCGCGGACAGGCGGCGGAGCAGAGTGGAGACGGCGAAGAGCGGAGTCCTGGCGGCGACGAGCGGACAGGCAGCGGCCAGAACGCCAGGCGAAGGGTGGAGAGGGGAGAGGAGGGAGGGAGAAGGAGGAGGATGGAAGGTGATGAAGGGAGGAGGTGGAAGGGGAAGGAGGGAGAAGCCCGCTGGGGGGGAGGGAGGGCGTAAAGGGTGGAGGGGAGGGGAGAGAGATGGAGGGGTCGGGGAGAGAGAATGTAGAAAGAAGAAGAAGAAGAAGAAGAAGAAGAAGAAGAGAGAGAGGGGGGTTGGGATGCGGGGGGAGGTGACCGTTAGGGGGGGGAATAAAATTTTTTAAAAAAGGTGAAGTAAATAATTTTTTAAATGAATTAATAAATTAATAAATTAAAAGAAAGGCGTGCCCCTGTCCCGCGCGCGTGCGCGGGGCGGGGTAAAAAAAATTTGCAGTGGCGGGATCAGAACGGTGCCGGGACGTCGGCACGGGGTGCGCGTACGCGACCGGGCGTGGCAAGACGCGTAAAACCACAAATGCAGGCGGTCACGCGTGAGACGAGTCGTGCGAAACACATGAAAATAAAGAAAAATTAATATCTCACAATCCGATCGTCGAAACGAAATGGCGTAAAAATAAAAAATGTACCAGACGGCAAGGGAAAGATAGGGGAAAAGGTCAACGGGGGTTCCGGGAGAATAAAGGGTGTGCACATGCAAAAAACACGAAAAACGGCCCCGAAAACACATACGGGGATTAATCTCGGGAAATCCGGTCGCCGGAATGCAGGGCGGAAAGAAGAAAAATGGGTAAAAGAACGCGCCCAACAACTCTATCACGTCAAAACACAGTTTCGATCGAAATAGGACGCGTTCACATGGGAAAAACGTAAAAATGACACATGCAAATACGGTCGGAAATTAATAACAGAAGATCGGTTCACCAAAACAGGGGGCAGCTAAAACGACAACTGTGCAGGGGACGGGGTTTCACAGGCCTGGCATGTTAAAACGCAATTCTAATAGGGTTCGAAGGCATTCACATGCAAAAAATACTAAAAAGACACTCAAAAACACGTTTAAAAATTAATAATAATAAATCCGGAAGTCAGAATAAGGGGAAGAAAAAAGGAAAAATATAGGGAAAGGTGCTGGACACGGGTATCAAGTCAAACTAGAATTCCGATGCAAACAAGGTAGGTTCACATGGAAAAATGTCAAAAAGACGCATGAAAAGGTCCCATAAAAACCACAAAATTAATATTGGGCAAACCGTGCATCAGAAGAACACGGAGTAAAAAGGAAAAATGTCAAGGGGAAAGTGATTGGCAGGGCTATGATGTCAGATTATGGTTCCGAAGCAAGAAAGGCACGTTCACATGGAAAACCGTCTAATGTATGCAAAACCCGTCAAAAATTAATAACTCAAAAACCGTGCATCGGAACAAAGATGGGTAAAAAGGAAAAGTAGACAGTTCAAAGGGATGAACAGGGCTATAAGTTTAGATTGGAATTTGGGGAAACGTAGGGTGCGTTCACATAGAAACACAGCAAAATAAGGAAAAAAGAGAGATGGAGGAGGAACATCCCCAAGGGAGGGGTGACAGTGGACGGGTGGGTGGGGAAGGGACCCCCGGAGGGTAAAAGAAAGTCATGGCATACATGCATGATCAAAGTGAGGCATATGCAGGGCAGTATGTAAGGTAGACGTGTAGGGACGCATCCCCACACTTAAAACCTTAACGGGTAGGGTTGACTGAGCAACAGGGACCTAACACCACACGACACACCAACCGCTAACGTCCCCACACTTAAAACATGAACATCACAGACAACAAAAAGTGTAGGGTTAGAAAAACTTGGCTCATGTTGTCGAGAATCAAGGTTGACTGTCGATGACACGTCCACTGTCGTTGTCGGCTGCAAGAGGTACCAAGGTATCTTCACAACACACGTCCTTCGTGGTAGGGACCACGCGGCAGCACCCAGGGAGGTAGCTGATGGATGAATCGCGTCGAGTCGGTGTTGTTGACGAAGGAGAGTCACTCAGCTTACAGCACTCAGATGGGATGAGAGAACAGTCACTCGCCCCATTACAGACATCACGCGATGAATAATGATTGAAACCCATATCTCACACCCGGTTTAGAAATTGACAAGCGGGATGGTACAGAGGGAGTATGCCAGGGTGCACAGTTGATGGTGCATTAGTGCGTCCAATCCGTCTGGCATAGGTGCAAGGAGGAAGGCAAGGGAGCCTTACAATGCAGTATACAGAACAGGGTGACGTGTCCTGTGTTGATGGCAAAGACCTACCCCGTGGATGCATAGGAAAAAGAGAATATACCTTACTCCAAAGGTCGTAACATCCCTCAATCTCACCTCTCGGTAATTGACTGAAAAAACTCCAGTCACACTCAGTCCACCCTCTATCTCACGCTCTGTTGATAGATACAGGAGGGCAGCCATGTCCTGAAACCCATTGATGTAATTCTCACAGTCACTTGTGCAAAGGTTGTATGCCTTGTGCGCATTTGATGGTGCAACTGTGCATCCCACCCTGTACCGGCATACAGTGCAAGAAGGAAGGCCAGGGAGCCTTATAGTGCAGTGCACAGAAACAGATCGTGCTTTGTGCATTGAGAGGCCCAACCCGTGTGTGCAACACTCCATTCACACATCTCAAACTCAATTGATTTGAAGGGAAAAGACTGGTCACTCGCCCCACCCTCTGTCTCACACTCTGTTTGATAATTACAGAGGGCAAACCATACTCACATCCCCATCCTGTTAGGATGAAAGCTCACGTCACTCGATTGTTTGTCGATGAAGATCGCATCATCAGTTGTTGAAGAGGCATACCCAGGGAGGTAGCCATCAGATCGAACGTTGTGTTACATAGGACATGGCGTCTGCTCTAGAGGACTGTCAAATGCTCTGCAGAAAGGCACAGGACACAGCATACCAAGGGAGGCAGCTTCGCAACTCGATCCTGGGGATGTCAATTGATGAATCCACTTTCTGGACTGCTGGGTGTTGCCACCTTTTCCACAGCCAGCTTTCCGCCCAAGGGTGTTGACCACCTTTTCTTGGAACGAGGCCTGCTATGACAGGGAATTTCTTCCTTTTTTCCCATAACAGTTTTGTTTTTCTTTTTTTTTTCTTTTCTTGTTGTTTTTTTCTTTTCTTTTTTCTTGTTTTGTTGTTGTTTTTTTTTTCTCCTATTCTCGAGGGTGTCTCCACCTTTTCTTGAAGAATAGGTCGGTATGACAAGGACCGAAGTCCTTTTCTCCCATGACCGATATGTATATTTTTTCCTTTTTTCTAATTAAGCAAGGGAATGGTAGAAATACCATTTGTCAGAACCAACCTCGCCACTACCGCTGGTGGAAAATAGAGGATAAGAGATCAGGGCTAGAAGGTGGGGCTGAGGGGACAGAGGGTTGCGTCCACCTCATCAGGAGTGGCTGAAGAACGGCTATCAGAAGTAGCATCATAAGAGTTACAGTGCCACGCCAACGGGGGAAAGGATCAGGTGACCGTGATTGTCAAGATCCCCAAGGAGGGAAGTACTTCTTCAGGCGATATCCATTGATTAGGAAGGGATCATCAGAGGCATCAACGGTCTGCACTTGGACAGAGCCATTAGGGTTAATAGCAAGTACCTTATATGGGCCCATCCACCGTTGTTGGAGCTTGCCATGAGACTTGCCATCGTGAATCATAGGCTAGGACCAAATCACCTTCTTTGAACTCCTTGTGCTTGATGAAGCTATAATGGTAAGCCTTACGTCGAGCTTACGTGGCTTCCATGCACTGTAGAGCCATCCTGCGAGTTTCGTCCAAACATTCCAAGTGCAAGAGACGGCGTTGCAGTGAATCATCATCCCCCAAGCGCTCTTTGATAGCCACTCGCAAAGAGGGCAATTCCAGTTCAATAGGGAAAACAGCTTCTGTACCATACACTAGCTGGAAGGGTGTCTATTCTGTAGCTGTTTTATGGGAGGTTCTGTATGCCCAGAGGGCCTCTGTAAGTCGATCATCCCAATCACGACGATGTGCGGCAATTGTCCTTGTCAGAATCGAGCAGAGGATGCGATTGGTGACTTTGACTTGGCCGTTGGCTCTGGGGTAATAAGGAGTGAACTTGCGATGGCGGATCTTATACAGCTCTGTCAACTCTTCCATGACTTTATTAATGAAATGAGTGCCTCTGTCACTTACCAGCTCTAGGGGACTGCCAAAACGGGTGATGATATTCTCGTATATGAATAGGGCCACGCTGTTACCATCGTCCCGCTTTAGGGATTTAGCTTCACACCACTTTGTGACATAATCCGTACATACCAAGATGTATCTGTTCTATTTTCTTCTGGTGGGTGGATCAATGGGACCCACGAAATCAATCCCCCACTTCTCAAACGGCTTTAGGGGAAGAATGGGTTGCAGTGGCATAGCGCTGGTCTTGGTGGGTTTCCCCATCCTCTGACAGGCATCACATCGCTTGGAGTAGTCATAGGCATCCTTATGAATGGTCAGCCACCAGTAACTTGCTAGCAAAGCCTTCCTGGCTGTAGCTTCTCCTGCAAAGTGGCCTCCACATGGCTCGTCATGGCAAGCCTTCAAAACAATCCCAATCTCATCTCCTGCAACACATCTTCTGAGCACTTCATCTTTGCCTTTCTTGTACAGTGCACCGCCTAATAGGGTGTAGGGGGCTGATTCTAACATAAGCTTCTTTCTTTCCCGAGTAGAAATGCCAGGAGGGTAATGTTGGGTTGCCAGTAGATTGGCAATGTCTGCATACCAGGGGGTTACAGTTTCTACCAAGAATAGGGAAGCATCAGGGAGGTCTGGATCATCCTGCTCCTCGTCTGCGGTCTGCGGTCCGCGGGATACGCGACAGATGATCAACCAGAACATGGGAACGACCAGGTTTGGTAATTACCTCAAAGTCGAACTCCTGGAATAGAAGGAGCCATCTCATCATTCGTCCTTTCACATCTGCTTTGTTCATCAGGAAGGACAGGGCCTCATGATCCGCATAAAATTTAAAGTGGGTAGACAGTAGGTAGTGGCGAAACTTCTCTAGGGTAAACACCATTGCCAAGCACTCAAGCTCTATCACTGTGTAGTTCCGTTCCCTATCAGTGACCTTTTGGCTTGCATAATATATCGGCTGATCTAATTTGAAGGGGCCCTTTTGGCATAGGACAGCACCTAGCCCTTCAACTGATGCATCTGTGTGTACATGGAACTCCTTCGTCCAATCAGGAGGCTATAAAATAGGTGCCTGGATCAGGCCTTGTTTTAGGGTATTAAAGGCTTCTTCATAGTCATCCGTCCAAAGGAAATCAGCTTCTTTCCTTAGGAGCTTGTGCAGAGGGGCTGCCTTAGTTGCAAAATGTGCAATAAATCTTCTGTAGTAGCCCACATGGCCAAGAAATCCTCTCAATTGTTTGAGGTTTGTCAGTGCTGTTAAGGCGGCAATATTTTCAATCTTTGCCGGGTCTATCGCAATTCCTTGTGCAGAGATAATATGGCCCAACAGAACTCCCGAGGAGATGCCAAAGACACATTTGTCGAGGTTGAGAGAAATCCCATACTCTCGGCATCTATCAAAACATTGCTCTAGGTGTCCCCAGTGCTCACGGATCAAACTATAGACACAGAAGTCATCAAGATACACCTCAATGAAATCATGTAGATGGTTCCGGAAGGCCGCCATCATTACTCATTGGAAGGTGGCAGGAGCATTACAGAGCCCGAATGGCATTACTCTGTAGGCATACGTCCCCCATTCCGTGGTGAAGGTTGTTTTAGATTGGTCCTCTTCTGCGATTTGGACTTGGTTATATCCGCTGAAACCATCCAAGAGGGAATACAGCTCATGGCCTGCCAATGTCCAACAGTTGGTCTGTAAAAGGGATAGGTAAATGATCCTTCTTCGTCTTCGAATTGAGCTTTCAAAAGTCGATACATATTCGAAGTTTCCCATTCTTCTTGGGTACTATCACAATGGGCGAAACCCATTCACTATTAGCCACGGGATAGATGAACTCTGTTTCAAGGAGTTTCAATAATTCGGCCTTCACCAGAGCAGAATAATTAGGATTCATCCGTCTTTGTCTTTGCCTTACAGGTTTGGCATCGGGCTCTAGGTCAATGTGATGTTGACATACTGTAGGATCAATCCCCTTTAGGTCTTTGTAGGACCAAGTGAACACATCTAAGTTCTCCTTTAGTAGGTCTCGAAGGACCACCAGTTCTTCTTTTGGAAGATTGAGACCTACTTCCAGGCGATGTTCAGTATCCTCAGCATCCAAGAATGTTACTTGTCTTTCACCTTCCACTTCGCGGATAAATGTTCCACAGATTGCTTCTGGGTAGAGGTCTGACTCCTTCAAGAGAGTCGTATCCTCTTCTGATGTCCCACTAAAACCAATGTCCTTCTAAACAGATGACTCATTCGTTTGTTTAATTTGCTAAAAGGGTATCAGAGCCTCATTTGCTTTTGTTTGAGTGGTGACCTCTTCAGGACTCAAGGCTTCATCTTCAGAGGATGCATCTAGGAATGTTACATAGCACGGACCTGCTAGAGGCTGTGACTTTGAGGGCTTGGGCTTCTGTTGGTAGGGAGCATCATCATCATCTTCTCTTTGGACTGAACAGTCAGGGCGACAGGAGCCATTGGTGAACTTAATTTTTATTCTTTTAATCCATTGCTTATACAGATTCTGCATACTTTGGGGTCCATTGACCAACCCAAATGGAACCATGGTCATTCCATCTAGTACCCTGAGATATTCAACCGCGCTGAGGTCTCTATAGGGACTTCAACCAGATCATCCTCTATCAGAGGAAATTCTTCATCTGCACTTCCATAGCCTACTTCATTTTCTTCCTCATTAGTTTCATTCTCATCTTCTAGAGGCTCTGCCTCAGCTTCTATAGAGGCTCTGTAGGAGAAGAATAGATCGTATGCCTCTGCATCTGCTTCTGCTTCTGTCACCAGTTTTGACTCTACTTCTACTTCTGGTTCTGGCTCTGTATCTGTTACTGTCTCTGTAACTGTCTCTGTATCCGCTCTGTCTCTATTCTATAGACGCTCTGTATATGCTCTGTCTCTGTACTATCTCTGATCTGTAACTGTACTGTCTCTGTACTGACTTTGCTCTATCTCTGTGACTGTCATGTAACAGGGAGAACAGTACATCCATGCTTCTATTTCACTATCAGAGGTGATTTCAAAAGTTAATTCTAATTGAGGTAGAAGATATTCACCCATGGTCAAGGATTTTACTTCCCTTGGCAGTTGGCTTATAGTGCCCACTGTTAGGGACTATGCCTCCGTTTTCTTAGGAAAGATTTGCTTAACAGCCTCTTCATCTCCTGATGTACCATCTATTACCTCGTTAGAGGAGTCAGTTATGACTTCAATGGATGTGGATCCATTGCCTTTTTGCGATCCATACAGCTTTAACACCGCTTTATTGGGTCCTCTGCCTAGGGTTAGGGTTCCTTTGAACCAGTCCGTCCTGGCTCTTGCTTCAAAAAGCCAAGGTCTTCCCAACAACAGAGGGTATGAGGTCCCATAAGAATTTGGTTTGACCACCAAATATGTTAGCCAATAATCTCTTCTTGCAAGGGTTGTTTTTACATATGGGAGGATGCCTAACGGTTTGACTCTACTTTGGTCTGCCAATCTGATAAGCCACTATGTAGGTTGAATTCCTTACAACACTAAGTCCTTCATGGTGACATCCGTCATTATGTTTACTGATGAGCCTCCATCAATTAATGCATTTGAAATGAAGCATCCTTCTATCCATACACTAATCTCTGGGGTTCCAGGATCTAAAAAGGCATTAGCCACATCTACTTCCTTTACAGGCTCCGAGGCATTATTGGTCTTGGTCGTTGTTGAAGGAGCGATCCTTAGTCCACACCTTCGTGTCAAGATGCTTTTGAATCTCTTTCAGCACTGGGAGCCAGCATCAGCAACTGTCGGAATGTTAAGTTTGGTTTAAAAGTATCTAGGTCTTTGACCAAGTCATAATCTTTAATAGGATCCACAAGCTTCTCCAGCCGATTGGGGAATGGGGCTACACCCATTTTCATCTTTCCTTTTTCTTCTAACAATCGCAACATCGACACTTCTTCTTTTTTCGGAAGTGCTTCTGTATCATCTATCTCTTGGACCTCTAGTCATGTCTCTAGGACTATCTCTATAGCCTTCTATGGCACTGCAGTGCTCTGTACTATACTGTTCTGTTCTGTACTGCTCTGTCCCTCTGTATTAGTGGTTCACAGTCTTGGCAGGAGAGTCATTTCCATTCTGAACCACTAGTTCCTTCTTCTTGGTGCGCGTCACAGCGGCAACTTCCAACTCGACCAAATTGGAAGCAGGTTCTTGTACCTTCTGTTGGCTATCAGTGACATTGGCCTTTACAGGGGCTGGACTGGGACAGTCCTTTGCAATGTGGCCTTCTCCTTTGCATCGACTACATAAGGGCTTGTAATCAACTGATTGTCTAGGGTTTGGGCAATTTGGGTAGATATGTCTCTTTTCTCCACACCTATAACATTCCACCTCGGATCTCTGACCACCGCCAGAGCAGACTGTCGTCCTCTATAACTTTGAGAGGGAAATCTCCTTGGACCGAAATTAGGACCAAACTCTCTAGGCTAGGGTCCAATATCCTGTGTTGTCATTTTGGATTCTAGCAAGTTGAATCTTGCATTTTCATCCTTCTGTCTTCGTTCATGCATCTCTTTCAGAGAGCAGATATCCTCTGTATGGTTCTTCCGTAAACAGTAAGAACAGAAGGCTCCAGGAATGGTTGGTTTTCGAGTACATTCAGTGGCTGAATGTCCCGCTTGATGACACTTTCCACACCAAGTATTTGACCGCATCACATCTCTTCCGGCTTCTGTAGAAGTGGATATATTGGCAGTATTCACCTTCAACGTCTGTAACTGCTCTGTAATCACATCCAGAAGCTCTTTCTTGATACTTGCAACCGAGTTGGATAAGAAGTCCTTTAGATTTTCACCTCCTGCAGTACTTGTTTTAGGGTTTTGGAAAGCTTCTGGAATTACTGCATACACTGGTTGGGTAGATCCAGAAGTTCCTCTGTTCTGGCTCTGATTCAGAGTTCCTGTTGAGACTTGGGGTTGTTGATTCCAGTTGATAGGGTTCCACTGTTGTTGAGTCGCCATTGGAGGAGCTGTTTGAGGCCACTGTTGTTGTGGTTGAACCATCATCTGAGACATTGTCGTCTGCGGTGACCACACTGGATTAGGTGCACTATATTGTGACACTGTTTGCATCTGGGGATAGGGGTAGGGAACTGTCCCTGGGACCGCATTTGATGGGTATACCATTCCAGGCATAGGAGGAGGTAAGACTCCTCTTCCTGGAGTCATTGACAGCCTTGCTTCAACTTCGTCATACAATCTTGCACCTTCCACTGCAGCTTGTAGATTGATTGGTCTTCTCAATTCCATGAACTTGCAAACTTCTGGTTGTAGGCCCCTGAGAAACACTCCTTTCTGGATACCTTCATCCAAATGATGGTTAGTCTATCTCTTCAGGATGGATTCCATTCGCGAGACATAAGCTTCTACTCTTTCTCCAGAGGACTGACTTAGGTTCATGAACTCCTCTCGCATCCGCTCTTCAAAACCTTCACGCCTGAATTTAGTGAGGAAGGCTAACTTTAGGTCGTCCCATGTGCCAAAAGTTCCTGCTGCTTATCTCTCATACCACTGAAATGCTGCGCCCTTGAAAGTGGCGAGGAATATTGCTAACCAATGCTCAGGGGTCCTGGCATTGTTAGCCACACATGCTACCATAAACTCTGCTACATGAAGATCAGGGTCTTCATTGTACTCTCCCTTAAAACCTCGCAATGGGACTACATTTGCTGGCCTATCATCAATATTTCCAGGACGGATCTGACTAGGAAGGGGACCTTGAGTTGCCATGGGGACTTCTGTAAAGAGTGCTTTTAGGGCGTCAAAGGAAGCTTCTGCTGTGAGCTCATTCTTAGCTTTGATTTTTGCCTTCTCTCTTCTCACGTACCTCTGGAATCGTTCTAACGCTTGCCTCTTTATTGCGTCATTCATCAGGGAGTTGGCTTAAACCAGTTGGTCTGGACTCAACAGGATAGTATCCGAGAGGGCTTTAGTCTCTGAGGGATTCTCTGGCCAACATCTCCTTTACTTCCTTCTTTTCAACATCTCTGAATTCAGCTTTCAAACCACTACAGAGGGAAAGATATTCTGTTTTAAAAGTATCAAAACTCATTCTTCTTAGGATCGTTGTTGCGTCATTATAATAATGCCAACTTCTAAGGGTTTCAACAGTGTATGTTGTGAAAAACACTCTGTCTACCAACTTCCAGTGGGTTGCTAGTTGAACAAACAAAAGATTATCAGTGCATCAAGCATCCCATGTATCTTGTTGTTGAGCATCCACGAACAAATTCCAACTCTTTTCCTTCTTGTCTTCGTGAACCTCTACAGACCAAGACTCCTGAAGCTTCTTCACAATCTCCCACTTGATGATGTCTGGAAACTTCTCAATGAATGCCAAATCTTCCATGGATGGTCATTCTCTCTGTTTCTGCTCTTCAATTTGTTCCCAAACAGTTTGCCACCAAGATGCAAGTTTCTGTTGCTTCAACAGGAAGAGGAAATAGCCCACCACATAGAGCATGCATCATGATGGTAATGTGTTTCTGCCATTGTGGGATGAACTTCTTGTGGAAAGTGGCTTTGATTATGAGAAATTCCAACTCTTCAGTGGAAGAAGGAACTTTACAAACATCCATTGAATTCTTCTCTTCTTTGCAATGCCATTTCCTTCATTTTCAGCCTCTTCTGGTGCTTGTTGATGGCAAGCTTCCCCAGCTACGCACCAAAAACATGGAGCAAGAGGAACACCAAGGAAAAGGGAATTCTCTTGCAAGAAAATCTATCTTGTAACATCAACAAGCTTTTATTTCATTCTTTTGATCATCAAAACAAAGAAAACAGCAATTCTTCACGCAGCATCATAGTAGGTATCTCCCACGGATTTGATAGAATCAACCATAATCTTCAACATCTTCACAAAATCCATCAATAGAACAAAGAACACAAAGGAATACACCATCTTTGAATGGAAATCAATCACATATTATTCATCTTCAATATCTTCATAGTTCTCTCTCTCAATCTCTCATATTCACACTGTTTTGATAGAATTGACTATCTCTGACTCTCTCTCTCTCTATCCATCAATAATACATCATATCCTCACTACAATACTCTCATAATAACCCTCAATAATCCTTCTTAGGTCGTAGATGCACCTCCCAAGAGGTATGTCTGATATGAAGAGTCACCAGAGCCACTACAGTGTCTTTTCATAGCTCACTACTGTCACTGTCACTTAGTCTTCTCTTCAATCTTCAGCAGTTGTTTCTTCCACCTGTTTTAGCTCTTTTAAACTTAGATTCATCCTTTCCAAAGGTTAGAAAACTTTCCCAAAGTCACACATACATTCTACAGAACACTTACAGAAGGTCTATAGAACAGTCACAGTACAGTACCAGAACAGCTACAGTACAGTTACAGAGCAGAGACAAAAGATCTACAGAAGGTCATCAAAACCTCATAACTCATACTCAAACCATTCCAAACTCTAAAAAACTATTCAATAAGCTTTCACAAGATCTCAATCTTCATCAATCATCAATCCATGCTTCATACAGAAGACAATCAGAACAAAACAGAAGCTATACAGAAGGTATACAGAACCAATCAGAACCTATCAGAACATCACAGAACCTCATATCTCCATTGAAAATCATCATGAACTTCCAAAACATAATCAATATCATCCAAAACACTCTGAAATACTTCCATTAACAATCGTACATCACTCTAAATCCACCAAAAATCAATCATTCAGACCTCAAAAACAACAAAAATCAATCAAAAATTCAGTCTTTTTCCACTCTCAACAGCTCCCTCCTCTTCCACACCTTGGCACGGTGGCTGGCAGCTCCTTCCACAGTCTGATGGCTTACTCTCCTTCTCATGCACAAATTTCCTCATCTTCCCTCCTCCTTCACCCCTTAGAGGGGGGTTATTTATAGGAAGAGGGGGGAGGTGAGGGCTCCCTCCCATGTGTTGCCTCTCATGGCTATCCCCCCTTCCACCTCCATAGTTTCCCAATTCAGCCCATCCCCTTCCCTCAGCCATGCTTCGGCTGGGGGAAGGTAATAAAAAAATTTGCAATTATCCTATTATTATCCTCTTGACCTCCTCCCAAGAGGATGTTCACCTGCGGTTATGCGGGTTCTTTTAAACCTCCGTCCCGTTTATTTTTTGCCAGTGGAGAGTCATGATATGTCGTGTACAGTTTAAAGATTGCACCATCCATAACTTCAATGCTAGAATTGCCATTTGCATGAATCTCACGCAGCCTAGTAATTTTACAACAGGAATATTACATTCTCTCTCCCTTGGAGGAATCAAGATGTCCTCATCTCAAGATAAACTGGGAATATTGATGGTTGAGAGTGCTTTCATCCATCCAAGTGGCATCCTCCTCAGGATAATCTTTCCACTAGACGAGGCATTCTCTCAGGGTTCTGGATCTCAGTTGTCTCTCCCTAACATCTAAGATCCTGTCACGCCGTAGCTCAAGGACTCCTTAGCTAGGCATTACAACTTGTTGCTCATCAAGTACATGGCTAGGATTAGGTAGATACTTCTTCAGTAGGCTGATATGGAATACATTATGAACCTTTAGGTTCTCAGGGAGTTGCAGTCTATAAACATTAGGTCCTAGCACTTGAGGATCTTGTATGGTCCACAATACCTTGGGCTTAGCTTCTTGCAATCTCTTAAGGATAGGGAACTCTTCTTTGGGCATACGCAAATGAAGACCGTGTCTCCTTCCTCGAAGGTTCTATCTTGACGTTTCAAATCCGTGTATGCCTTCTGTCTATCCTTGGCAGCTTGGATGTCTTGTCTTATTGACTTTACTTGGTCATCCATCTCTTCCAGCATCTGCCTTGAAGCTTCAACCCTCAAGGTTGGATCTAAGAAGTTTAGGGGACTTTGACAATCATGACCATACAATGCTTGAAAAGGGGTCATCTGAATGCTTTGTTGGTAAGAAGCATTGTAGGCAAACTCAACCAAGGGCAAGTATTGAATCCACCTTTTTGGTTCATGACTTGATTGACTCGCTCCGTTTGGCCATCAGTTTGGGGATGGTAAGCTATACTAAAACAGAGTTGAGTCCCAGTGGCTTCAAAGATAACTCTCCAGAAGTGTGATGTGAAGAGAGAATCACGATCACTAATGATTATTCTGGGTAACCCATGTAGCTTGAATATCTCCTTGATAAACAGCCTTGCAATGTCTGAGGCTTTATAGTTTGTCTTTACTGGAATAAGGTGTGCAACCTTAGTAAGCATGTCAACCACAACCATGATGGAGTTGTATCCTCCCTGAACTTGGGGTAGGCCAACAACAAAGTCCATACTTATGAATTCCCATTTCATTTGGGGAATGTCAAGTGGTTGTAACTTTCCAAGCATTTTGACATGTTCAGCTTTGATACGCTGACAAGAAAAACACTCAGTGATATATTTGAGAGCATCACCTTTAAGCCTCTCCCAATATTAGCTCTTCCAAACTGCTTTGAGAGTCTTAGCATAGACAGGATGTCCTGAGAAAGGGGAATCATGGGCTTCCCATAGTATCTTCTGCTTAAGTGACTGGCTTGCCAGTATACATAATCTCATTCTATAGTAGACAAGTCCACTATTGATAGAGAATTCATGATACTTAGCCTGTAGATTTTGGTCCTGGTCCTTGATAGGGATCTCTCTTAGCATCTTCTGATAGGCTGGATCATGGCATGCTTCTTCTCTAGCTAGTTCAATTATTGGGTTGTTTGGCATGGACACCTTTGTGGCTAGAGCTCTAGCCATTGATGGATTTTGCAAGATTAGAGAATTAAGGAATGCCTTGCGACGACTGAGTGCATCGGCAACTACATTCTTCTTTCCCGATTGGTATTTGATTTCAAAATCATACTCCTATAGCACTTCAATCCACAGACGTTGCCTCATGTTGAGCTCGTTCTGGGTAAAGATCCACTTGAGACTTTTATGATCAGTCCACTAGAGTAAACTTGTTACCCAACAGGTAGTGTCTCCAAAGCTTTAAAGCATGGATGACATCTAGCAGCTCTAGATCATGGGTAGCATAATTCTTCTCATGGCTCTTCAGTTTCCTTGAAGAGTATGCTACAAGATGACCTTTTTGCATGAGCACACATCCTAAGGCAAGCGTGCTAGCATCAGTTACTACCTCGAACTCCTTACTAAGGTCTGGAAGTTTTAGGATAGGTGTTGATACCAAACTTTGCTTCAATCTATCAAAGCTGGTTTGTTCCATGCAATGGATGTTTGCTTCTTTAGTAAGTCCACCAGAGGTGCTGCAATCAAAGCATAGTTTTTGATGAAGACCCTATACCATCCTGTCAATCCAAGAAAACTACGTATTTCTTTGATAGTTGTTGGTATTGGCCATTCTAGAACATCTCTAACTTTGGCTGGATCCACTAAGATTCCTTCCGCTAATATGATGAATCCCAGATATTCAATCTGATGCTTGAAGAATGCACACTTCTTCATTTTTGCATAGAGCTTATGTGCCCTCATTGTCTCAAGGACAATCCGTAGTTGGGGTTCATGATCTTCTTCCTGTTTGGAATAGACTAAGGTATCATCGAAGAAGACAAGTACGAAGTCATCAAGATATGGCCTAAAGATATCCTGCATTAACCTGTTGAAGGTGGCAGGCGCATTCGTAAGCCCAAATGACATAACTAGAAACTCAAAGTGTCCATACCTTGTGTTGAAGGCCGTCTTTGGGATATCTTCTTCCTTGATCCTTATCTGATAGTAACCAGACCTGAGATCAATCTTGGAGAAGATCTTCACACCCTGAAGACGATCAAGAAGCTCATCTATTCTAGGAATAGGATACTTGTTCTTGACAGTTGATTGATTCAACCCTCTGTAATCAATACACAGTCGAAGTGTTCCATGTTTCTTTTTCTGGAACAGTACTGGAGCTCCCCATGGTGAACTACTAGGACGGATGTAGCCCTAATCTAGCAGTTGCTTGAGTTGTTCCTTTAGCTCAATTGCTTCCGGGATGGACATTCTATAAGGTCTCTTTGAAATTGGCGTAGCTCTTGGCACTAGCTTGATCTCATGATCCACTTCTCTTTGAGGCGGGAGTTCTGTCAACTCTTTAGGAAATACGTCCACGTACTCCTTTAGCCATGAAGGTTCTTCACTAGACTCCTGCTTCTAATATAACTTATTGAGCTTAAACAAGTAGACAAGTAGTCCCTTTCTAATTCCCTTTATAATCTGAGATGCTTTGGCCAATTGAATTTTTGACTTTCCAGCCTCACCTTGAGTTGTGACCAATTCCCCTTCAGAGTTTCAAAAGGAAATTTGGCCCTTTCCACAATCAATGTGGGCATCATTAGGTTTAAGCCAATCCATTCCGAGTAGACACTCATGGATACCTAGGTTCATGACTCTGAATTTGACCGAAGTCGTCTTTCCTCCCAGAAAGAATTCCACCTTAGCAGTTTGCCTGGTACAAGTGACCTCACGACCATTTGCTAATTCCACAAGCAAGGTAGGTGCTTCTACTGTGGCTATTCCTAATCTTCTTGCACAAGCTGGTGAGATAAAGGAATGTGTGCTTCCACAATCAATTAAGGTCTTGAAACCTTTATCTTGATAGTCCGATGGTATATGAATCACCGAAAACTGGCGATTCGGGACTTTCTTATGAAGAGCGGCATGGACTGTCGCCCTTTCAAACTCTGCTTCCATGGTCGGATCTTTTTCTTCGCACATTTCCCTATTGGAAGCGCAGGCGATTCTTCCTTTGCCTCGGGTAACGGCTCCCTGGCCATGGCCAGTTCCTTGGAAAGGTGCTTGGCGATGTCCTCCTCCAAGCTTGGGACATTGCCTCTTGAAATGACCGGGCTCGTTGCAGTGGAAACAACAGAGGTTTTGGCCATTGCTTTGAGTAGGGACAAAGCTGTTAGCATTATTAGTCCTTGCTCTCTTTCTTCGTCCCTGATTCTGACCTTGAACTCTCTTCATTTGAGGCCTATATGCTCCTCTGTTCGGGTCATTATAAGTCCAAGTTTTGTTACTTATTGGCCTAGCCTGGACCTCCTGAATTATAGGCGCAGCTCAAATGAGTGCGTCCTGTAGATTTGTTGGGCGCATAGATTCGAGACGGGTATTACTGGTGGGTTTAAACCAGCACAAAATTTTGACACCTGTTGTGTCATGTCCATCTGTGGCACATACTTAAGAAGTGATACGAATTTTGAGTAGTATGCGTCAAGAGTGAGTCCCAGCTATTTCAGCCCGTAGAACTCATTCATTTTCTGTGTGCGATACGCAGGTGGTAAGTATCTTCCTTGCACAACTTTCTTCAGTTTTTCCCAGGTAACGGATCCTTCTGTGATCCCTTGATCTCTGCACCATTGCTTCCACCAAAGCCTGGCTTCGCTGGTGAGCTTCAGCTTGGCAACCATAGCCTAGTTGGCGGGTGCAGTACCAGCCGCTTCAAAGTAATCTTCCATGGACTCTATCCAAATTTCAGCATCCGCTTGGACAGTCCTACCTTTCCCATCAAATTCAGGCGGCTTAATCTACTTGAGAAGAAACTTCTTCTCCTGGATCACGGCAGTACTTAATGTAGGAGGGGAACTGGGAATCTGTACCTCGGGTTGTGCCTGGATAGAGGTTTCTTAACGTTATAACTCGCTGATTTATATTTCATACCCAATTCAGCTATCAATCGAGAATTCTAGCCACTTAACTTTTTATCAATTCTCATGGACAAGACAGATATTGATAAAAAGAAGTCTCATTGCATTTATATGGGCATAGCCCTTTTGGAGTACAATATTTCCTGAGATGATAGAGCAACAGTTACATTTAGTTTGGGGAAAATAATGTTGTATTACATTTATCTACGGGAACTGGATAATAGTATGGTTTCGGGTCATGGATCTTTAGGAATCGGTAAGTCATCAGAAGATTAGGGTATCCTTTCCTTTGGAACCCATTCTTCTCATAGTTCCCCAACACCTTGATCCTGTCGGCGGGGATTACACGGGTCACTTCCTCGTATACATATGAGTTCAGTTCAACCCTCCAACCTTGAATATGTAAAGTTGAGTTTACGTGAGCCTCCACAAAAATGAACAGCTTCACGATCTTCAGGTCTTCCAACCACTTGATCCTCTTTAGGTTGGTTTGAAGGTATGCAAACCGATGGGCTAGCTATGTAGTAGATTCCTGAGTCACCCGTCCATCTTTTTTCCACGTACAAAGGCGATGGATTATAAATACGATCTAGGATGTTTATCATCTCAACCCTTTGTCGATAATCTGGGGAATGCATCGTGGTCATAAACATGACTCGAAATACTAAGAACATGTTCCATGCTTCATAATTCTGGAAGACAGCATCGAAAGTAAGGAAATGTTCTGAACAACAACATTTGCTTTACTTCTTCTTATTAAGAAAAAAACAAATCCTTCGTTGGTTTGCTCTGATACCAACTGTAACATGTCCACTTGTTCCCTTCAGGACACGTCTTAGCAGTCCATCGGAAAGGAGGTCTAGAAAGCTCCGCCCAACACTCCCATGGAATGTCATGGGGTTTGCGATCTAGGACTTTCCGCGTCTGCCACGTAGCGGAAGTATTTTGGTTGTTCCCACTTAGGACCGACCTGAATCAGGGTTTTCCCTAACGGTCATTTTCTAAACGGCAACTAGTGTCGAACTACGTTACGTAGAAACGCCAGGGCCGAAGCGGATTTACGTTGCACTTGGTTCAAGGAGAATGGGAAACGAGAGGGATGCAAGGCTTGACCTCTCTGCCATAAGGCATAGTCCCATTCTGTTCCCCTAAAACAACATAAATCCGGAATTATTATCATCTAGACTCTAGGTCAACACCCTTGCTATTCATTTCCTTTGAAACGATCTCGTTGCTGTCCATTATGATTGAGAAAAGTTCCCAGCCAATCGGCACCACCCATCCATAGGACGGACATCCACCACACTTTCCTCAAGTTGTTTTAGTTGTCTAATTACCTACCACATTTAGTTGGACATGCATCAAGCAACTTCCTTAATTAACCCGTTAGACACCGATTCCTTCACGTAATCTTAGCACTTGACATAGAAAAGCAGTGTCAAACAAGTTCCTTTTCAACAGGTTATCATATTTATCTTTGGGATACAATTATAAAGTCTAGCCCGTAGGTTTATCCATAATCCGCCCGAAGGATATCCAGCAATCCACAGGGATTACTAATCCAA
Organism: Lygodium microphyllum; assembly: GCF_053477565.2. Lineage (NCBI taxonomy): Eukaryota > Viridiplantae > Streptophyta > Polypodiopsida > Schizaeales > Lygodiaceae > Lygodium > Lygodium microphyllum. Next base: position 45,429,748 of record NC_141138.1, read on the forward strand.
GATTCCGCCCGTAGACTAGTATACAGGCCTCGAGATCCAATCCCGAGCTGTTGAGATGACAAGCTCAACACATGCAGACATTGATGATGGACCGCCTGGTTAGATGGGTCCACACGTCTACACTTAGTACATTGGTGGTCATTATGACTCTCACATGGCCATTGACTCATTACTTATTATATTTAGGTTGTTACACCTATTTATAGCTGGCATAGTTATAGCGTCAGTCGACTAGTGTAGTCAGTTATGCATTGTTTGACTTAGTAGGCCACTTTCCTTTATGTTGTATCTTATCTATACTTTGTGTACATTGTAAAGTATGTGGAAGAAGAAGAAGAAACCAGCAAGAAAACATTTTGGCCTCCATCTCTCTTCTTGTATCTTGAGTGAGCTTCTCCTTGTGCATTCTGTGTGTGTTCGGCGCATCATCTCGAGCAAGTCCCCCCACCACATGATTCTTGACATGGTATCAAAGCCGTGCCACTGAGAGAGGCTAATTTTAAAGGCTGAAGCGAAGGAGAAGAAGCAAGGTTTGAGCAAGCAAGCCACGGGTAAGAAGCTCTCCCATTCTTCCACTCTCTCTCTTGGATAGTGCCTATGGAGGCACCGGAAGTAGGGTCGAGTAAAAATCTCAGATTGCAATGAGACTTGGTGTGCGCAAAGAGCGCTGTGTATTCTGCAGATAAGCCCTTTAGGGCTTACCGCAGTTATTTTGGGCATCTGAGGCCGTTTCAGGCCCCGTTTTAGAGCCACAAGGTTGCGGACAGCAGTTTCAAGGTACACTGTGACTTCGACTGTATTGACCGAAAGTGGGTGCACAGGTTACGGACTTCAGATATGTAAGTTCAAAGGTGTTTACCAACGAGTAAACACAAGGTTTATCTGCAAACTATTGCAGATTGCATGTATTGTTGAGCAGACAGTGAAAAAGGCTGTCTGGTGTATTGCTGTGCACTATAGGTCGAGGGTTGCAGAAGATTTGCTTGTTGTTGGTATTAATTTTGTGATAATGGCAGAGAACAGTGGAAGCCCCATCATTGAGAAGCTCGACAAGAACAACTACCCTTCATGGAAGTTCCGTGTCATGAACTTCCTTATTGGAAAAGGCCTCTACGAGTTTATTTCAGGTGAAGAAAAGGAGCCGAAGGTGAGTGATCCTCCAACTGCAGAAGAGACAAAGACACGGAAGGAATGGAATGCAAAAGACAAGAAGGTCATGTATTGGTTGTCTGCAGTAATTGACAATAATATGCTGGGACACATTAGAAATGCAAAGAATTCATATGCAGCTTGGACCATACTTGAAAGTATGTTTTCTGTAAATACAAAGGCACGAAAGATTCAACTCAAGCAAGAGTTGAATACATTGAAGAAAGGGAAGATGTCTATCAATGAGTATGACTGAAGGTCAGGAGCATTGTAGATGCATTGGCAGCAATTGATGCAATGCCCAATGATGATGATTTGGTGACGTCTACCTTGGGTGGACTTAACAATGAAAAGTCTTGGAAGTCTTTTGTAACTTCCGTATATGTCAGAAAGCCATTTCCAGATTTCGATGAGTTGGTCTCCCTTATGATCATTGAAGAGATCAACATGCAGAGTGAGACATCTGAAAGAAGTGGTGAGCAGATTCAAGCTTTCTACTCCAGTTCAGGAAGGGGACATGGCAGGTTCTCCTCAAGAGGTCGTGGTACAGGACGTGGTAGTGACAACCAGCAAAACAGATTGAATCAGCAATTTGGAGATATGCAGGTTTCAGGAGGTCGTGGTAACTTTAGAGGCAGGGGGAGCTTTAGAGGAAGAGGTGGATGGCAGAACAAAGGTTCTAACAACTCTGGTATTGTGTGTCACTACTGTGGCAAAACAGGTCATATCGCAGCCCAATGTTATGCTAAGAAAGATGACATCCGTAGTGATAAGTTGCAGCAAGGAAACCATGCATCGTCTTCACGACAGAATGAAGATAAAAATGAACGTCTGTTTGTTATGCAGCATATGCTGAATGCTGTTACAGGAAAGGGAACACATGATGATGTTTGGTATGTTGATTCAGGTGCATCCAATCATATGACCAGCCATGTAGAATGGTTTGGAGAGATGCAGGATTTGCAAAATGCAGGTTATGTGCAGACGGGTGATGATTCATGCCACCCAATTTCACATGTTGGAAAAGTTCCCTTGTCCTTGCATGATGGTAAGACAAAGAGTCTTTCAGATGTATTACATGTGCCATCTATTACAAAGAACTTGGTGTCAGTCGGTCAAATGGTAGAGCAAGGGCTAAAGTCATATTTAATGCAAAGGGTTGCTTTGTAGAAGACTTCAATGACAAGTGCAGGTTAGTTGCAAAGGGAAGTAGAGTTGGACATATGTTTACTCTGGATGTTGGAATTCCTACTATGAATGTTGCTATGTATGCTAAAGGAAAAGGTGTTGTTGCAGACATTGAAATTTGGCACAAACGCATTGGACATCCAAATGTACAAAGGCTGAAATTAATGCAGTCCAAAGGGTTGGTTACAGGTTTGCCTACATTTAGAGTTGCAGAATTTCATAAGGTATGTGAAGCATGTCAGTTTGGTAAGCATGCAAGACAACCCTTTTCACATGACAGAGATGTAAGCAGAAATATCCTTGATGTGTGCATACAGACATTTGGGGGCCTACACAAAATCTATCTCTTGGAGGTAGTTCATACTTTGTCACATTCATTGATGATTGTTCTAGAAAGCTGTGGGTATATTTTATGAAGGAAAAGAGTGAAGCGTTTGAGCACTTTAGAACTTTCAAGGCTGCAGTTGAAAGAGAAACAGGCTTGAAAGCAAAGTGCTTGAGGTCAGATGGAGGGGGAGAGTACCTCTTGAATGAGTTCAGTGATTTTCTGAGGTCTCATGGGATAAAGAGACAGTTCACATGCAGGTATACCCCACAGCAAAATGGGGTTACAGAAAGGAAAAACAGGCATATTGCAAAAGTTGCACGTGCCTTGATGACTGAAAAGAATATGCCTAAGCATTTTTTGTCTGAGGCTGTTCATACTGCTATTTATATTATGAACAGAACTCCCACAGCTGCAGTTCATGGTATGACTCCTGAAGAATGCTGTACTGGCAAGAAGCCTGATGTATCGCACTTGAAAGTGTTTGGTTGCATTGCATATGTTCATGTGCCAGATGAGTTGCGGAAGAAACTAGATCCAAAGGCTGAAAAGTGTGTCTTTATTGGATACTCTTTTGAGCAGAAAGGGTATCGCTTTTATAACCCTGCCACATGTAAGTTCAGAGTAAGCAGGGATGTCATCTTTGATGAAATGAGCAGTTGGTATGCATCTAGTGGTGATGCATTGGATGATGATGATGGATATGTTGTCCAAGTATGGTATGACAGCATGCAAACCACTTTCAGTCCTGTTGGAGCAGAATGTAAAGTTGAGTGCTGATGTTGGGGATGAGATAGAAGACCCTACTATGTTCAGGAGGATAGTGGGAAGTTTGATCTACATGACCATTACAAGGCCAGACTTGAGCTACGCTGTTGCTCTTGTGAGTCAGTTTATGCAAGTACCTAGAAAGCCACATTTGGATGCAGTCAGACGCATATTGAGATATGTGAAGTCCACATTACATTATGGACTTTTCTATGAGGCAGGTACAGATGTACAGGTGTTTGGATACACAGATGCAGATTGGGCTAGTAGCATGTCTGATAGAAGATCTACCAGCAGATACATGTTCTCTCTTGGTAGTGCAGCAGTTGCTTGGAGCAGCAAAAAGCAATCTACAGTTGCTTTGTCGAGTACGAAGGCTGAGTATAGAGGTGCTGCTGTTGCAGCATGTGAGGTAGTATGGCTACAAAAGTTATTGGTTGATTTAGATGTGCAGGTGGAAGGTGCAGTTGTCATTTATTGTGACAACATGAGCAATGTACAATTGGCTAGCAACCCTGTGTTCCATGCGAGGACAAAATATATTGAGGTACACTACCACTTTGTGAGAGAGAAGGTACTAGCAGGTGAGATTGACTTGGTGTATGTCAGCACACAGGATCAGATAGCTGACATCTTCATGAAGGCATTGGGTACAGAGAAGCTTCAAAAGTTTCGAAGCTTACTTGGAGTTGCAGAGATGCAGTTGAGCTTGAGGGGGAGTGTTGAGATGACAAGCTCAACACATGCGGACATTGATGATGGGCTGCCTGGTTAGATGGGTCCACACGTCTACACTTAGTACGTTGGTGGTCATTGTGACTCTCACATGGCCATTGACTCATTACTTATTATATTTAGGTTGTTACACCTATTTACAATTGGCATAGTTATAGCGTCATTCGACTAGTGTAGTTGGTTATGCATTGTTTGACTTAGTAGGCCACTTTCCTTTATGTTGTATCTTATCTATACTTTGTGTACATTGTAAAGAGTGTGGAAGAAGAAGAAGAAACCAGCAAGAAAACGTTTTGGTATCCATCTCTCTTCTTGTCTCTTGAGTGAGCTTCTCCTTGTGCATTCTGTGTGTGTTCGGTGCATCATCTCGAGCAAATCCCCCCACCACACGATTCTTGATACGAGTCACGTTGGCCTCTTGTGCAAGACCCGGAGGGCGAGGGATTTATGGCTAGAGCCCCCCTGGCACCCTAGCGTCTTCTTGCTCCAAGTAGTGCTCAACGGAGAGATCTCACACAGCTGGTTCGGTCCACCTTCCCGGCACGGCTAACAACCCCCTTGGTTAGGGTCAGGTAGACAGTCGGGGGTAACTGAGGCTAACTCTCCCTTCATGCCTTCAACCTAAAGCATTAGATATCTTTTCATCCTTTAGTTCATTGAGCAAACAAAGCAAACAATGCTCTTTAAACTATTACAAGCACAATCATTTCCAGTGGTCGCTTATTTGGCCAACTGCTAAGGAGTGAATCCTTCTCTCCGAATGCATCCAGCATTCGATCCAGGATCAATTGCGACTCGGCAAGATCCCCAAGGGTTTGTTTGTTAACCCTTATGTCCTTGGGTTAGGGTCATACCCTATTAACCCAACTTAACCAATACCTTAAGTTCTATTAGCAATAAATATGTTATTCCAAATTATTTATTGGTCTTTTGCTTCCAAGCAAATATTTAATCCCCTTATCTTTGTCACTTTTCCCAAGAAAGGTGCTATATCAGGATGACTACTTATCCTCTTGCAAGATAAACTTGTGTAAGAATTTGCCAATCTCATTTCGAGGAATTGGCCATTCTCTTGTGATCAAACCACAAGATCATGCAACTCTGCAACTTGTTGCACAAGTATCGCATCTAATCCATGGGACTATTTTACCCATCAAACGGCGTCTTCTAATCACGAAATCATAATTAGATAAGAAACAGGGTTAGGGTGTCTTCATATCCAATCCGTTCCTGATTGCACTAGGCCGACATCGTCGATCCTAGGGTTCCAACTCAAATCGAGTTTCATCTTTTTAGCAAGCGATCCTTAGGGTAGAAACCCTAGATCGTTTCTTGCAAGTATGTCCTATTGTCCCTACATTCCATGAATGTGGGCAGGTCTTTAGGGTATGAGAGTTTTAACTTGGCAATAAGTATGACTACGTCACGTCCTCAACGTGCTAAACCCTAGTTAGCACTTGGGATATGTTGCATCGATTTAACCATTCCTAAGTGAGTTCTTTGCGGTTTAGGTGTTTAGGGTAAAACAATGTACTTGTCTATTCCTAAAGATATTGTCTTGATCAAAGGGGGAAAAAAACCAGTTGCATTATAATACCATTCTCGTAAGCACACGATTCATTTCCCACTTATGATTAGATTTACAAACCTTAACTTTTCTGGTTAAGATCAAAGCGTATGTTAAGTTACGGCATAATTTCCATTGATGCATTCACGATTCATTAATGGGACCTAAAATTGGTCGACACTGGCTATAGCACTAGCCGGACCTCATGCTCATGACACACAAACACCCTCACGGCCTCGCAGACCAGGAGTGTCAATCTAATGCTAAAGGACAAACTACCCTAAAGCTTAATTCCTGCGTTTATAGTTTATAGTCCAACGTTTCCCTAAAACTCCTCAAAGGGAGGACCCAAAGTACATAGGCATAACGCCTCGTCACACACACATAGGAGGCACTCCACCGACTAATAGTCGGAGCCCCACTGCAGCTCTCCTACATCGCAGGGATTGGCCCTTTGATGCGCTGCTAGACATATAGAACATAAGAGCACAAACTCCTCTCAAGGTACTAATATTTTACATTTCAGGATGTACCATTCCTCACTACACTTCTCCCTTAGGACCCAACGACTAACCTACAGCTTAGGACATCCTCTCACGCTCGTCGTTGGTCACAACCTAAGGAAAACAAGTGCCATGCATCCAGGAGGTTTTTTGATACCTTTTAATTATTATACTTAATGCAAATCGTGTATGGCTATGTGCTCAGACAAAAGAAAAATCAGCATCGTGCATAGTGCATAAAGCATTCTTTCCATGAATTTCACTAACGCGTGCTGCGTTGAAAGGAGGCACCGAGCCATATGATCATGCTACCATCCTCTTTATTTAAATTGTTTCCTATATGCCAAGTGCAATGCATAAATGAAATCTTTTCTTTATCTTTCAGTGTTTCAGCCCCTCTTCATCCAACTCTTAGCATTTTGTATCATTGATCGGTTAGATAGGGTTTCTATGCTTTTTTTCCTTTTAAAAGAACCATAAATCCATACAAAACATAGACACGGAGACAAACCGAGGCCAACCTCATGCTTTGCCATCGTTATACATTGCACAAACATAGATATAATTTTTTCTAATTTTCCTCAGTCTGTTTTCTATTTTTCCCTAATTTTAAACCCATTTTTTCCATTTTTAGGCATTTTTTCCTATTTTTCTTTAATAAATAATGCTTGAGAATAAAGGTTGATTGTGGGCTATGGCCCTTAGGTTCATTGACAGCAAAAACTCAGATTTAGTTGGTGTGACATATCATATTTCTCATTTATATAGCAAAAAAATACCCTTAAAACACGTGTTTTTCATGTATTTTAACCCTAATTCCGGCCATGTAGCCTTATATTTTCTGATTTTCAGGTTGCAAACAGTTGAAACTCATGGCAAACAATATCATAATGAACTTTCATCCCATATGAACAAGGTTTCATAAAGCAAATAGCATAAAAAGATCATTTTTCTTTATAAAAATAGCATTACTGCTTATTTTCAGGTCTTGGTTTCTTGGTCTTGATTACGGGACTAATTTTCAGCATGCATTTAATACTGAGCACCTTCAAGAACAGCACTCTTCATGTCTTCATCCATCCGGAAGCAATCTGGCCTCATCCGGACAAGCTTTCCTCCACCATTCTTCATTGTCTTCTTCCACACAAGAACAGCCCCTTAAGGGAGAGAGAGGGAGGAGAGAGAAATACTAAAATCAGAAATCTTCATCCATGCCATCATTGCGCAAGTGAGAGGCGGAAATACGATCAGCAGGCACAGGGTAGGCAAGCCCCATAGTCACTTGGGTAGGTTGCTCACAGGCAGGCATCATGATCATCAAGATCCAAGCGCATTTTGCGGCGCATCCTGGCATGCTCTCTCTCCACGTTTTCTTCATTCCCAACTTGCCCACAATTTCATTCTACATCAAATGCTCCACCCCCCCCCAAAGGTCATAACCATTTGGCCAAAAAGAAGTCCGCCTCTTCAAACCTTACCCATTTGTTGGCCATTTCCCTGTCCGGTGTCCAAATCAAGTGTTGTAAATTTTTGCGTGTCCGGCTTGACATCCCGCATTGGTCGGCAACTCTTGACAACCCGCACGGTAGTCTGAAAAATTATCAAAAATCAACAAGTGTCGCTCGGGCGCCTTTTAAAAGTCGTCTTTCACTTGGTGCTTAAAATCGTCCTAGCTAGAGCCGCTGCCTTCGACGTTGAATATTTTTCCCTTGATATTCATAATTTTTAGCTATTTTTAAGCACTTCTTGGCATCAAAACTTCGCTCTCATTGGCAACCACGGGATAGGGTGACTCAGCCCGTTGAATCCCGCAGTAGATCTGCACAAAACAACCAAAGGAAGCATCAAGCTGATACAAAATAGATACATACTAAACATAGCAAAATGCTCACCCTACCCCCTGACAAAACCAAGGCATGACATCCACAAGGAGTAGGCCGAGCATAATCTGATAAAAGGTCCGAAGCTAGTCACTAACCAACTGCTCCAACATGGCCAAACTAAAAAGAACTATCAAAGAGGTTGCTCTAAGTGGTGGTCTGAACTACCTACCTAACTAAGGACAACACAACCAGGAGCTCCTACTAGGCGAGGACTCCTATAGCCTGATCAAGAAGTATTTTCATTCAGCACATTTCCTCTTTTAGGGTTTTTATTCTTCCATACTCGGGCATGTAAAAAGGAGGGAGTTGAGCGTAGTGCCCCAAGGAGAACAGGGCATCGGCCCCGGGTCTTGTCTCAGTACCCAAGAACCTACCAAGCCCTCACAAGGCGACACTTAATCCTTTTCTGATGCTCACTTTTATTTTCGCTCCAATCTTCCTTACTTTCTTCTTTTCCAGCAAGATGCTACCCCTAGGAAGACAAGGCATCGGTCTGACTTGTCCCCACGAACCTACCAGGCCTCTGCTAGGCGATGATCAACTGCTTATAGATTTTCCTTTCTTTTCTTTTCTTGGATAGGGGTTAGAACCCCTTTTTACACACCTTTGTATATAGTTATTTCCTTTGAGATATTCAAGGTTTCTTTTTATCATCATTATTATTTTTCTTCTTCGGCAGGCTTCTCTAACTGCCTCACAACTAACAAGAACTCCTAGAACGACTACCTAGCAGGCTAGCAGAACGGGGTCACTAGAACTCCCTTCTAAAACAGGTCTTTCGATGCTTGACAATGTCTTTATAGGAGGCAACGACTACTTAGACCTCCCTCAGACATATCTAACCTAAACCTGGGACTTCATGCCTTGGTCGCTGGTCCCCCAACAAGAAAAGAGAAATCCCCCAACAAGGACACAGACACATATAGCATAAAAACACGGTACTCATAAAGGACAGATATTACCTGGATAGGGCCACGAGAAGCTTTCACACAACAAAGGCTCCTTCCAAGCTTCCCTTCCGAACCTGTCTAACACAGAACTAAAACAAGGAACCATTAACCGCACCTGTACTAAACAGACAACTGGCCCTCTTGGCCTAATGAAATAAAACACTTCACTACAAAACGTAATCGGCCCTCTTGGCCTAACGAAATAAAACATTCAAAACCTCGCAAAACAGGCCCTCTTGGCCTAATGAAATAAAACAGAATAGCACCTACACATCCCTCCCTGAAAGAATACAAATATACAATAATAAGCTCCTTTCCAAGGAGGAAAACACAAGGCTCATAGCCCTAAACTAAATGCATAAGGTTATGACCCATTCCTCCTGCATATATAGCAAGAGGCATACGCATAACATGTTGTCTAATTAGCCTATGGGTCCAGGATAATAACGGTAGATTGGTCTCGGCTACTCTTTGCATCACCCATATCAACCATCGTTTGCCATATATTGCATGCTCTGATAACATTCCCCACAAGCGACTGGGTCCTGTTTCATCATTGATAACGATATCTAGACTAGGACCACAGTTGAAGAAAAGGTTTTCTTCATAAGCAAGATTTTCTAGTGAATCCGCAAATTGATTCTAGTAATGTGGAATCAGCTGAAAAGACACTCTCTCAAACTCCTCAAGTAGGGTCATCGCAGTACGATGATACATACAAAGAATGGGATTTCTCACTGTGTATGTCCCATCTAGCTTATTCAGGATCAACTAGGAATCCCCTTTTACTAACAACCGACGAATACCACCTTGTTTGGCAATATGCAGTCCCATAATCAAGGATTTATACTCTGCCATATTGTTAGTGAATCCTACCCCGAGATAAGCAGCTAACTTCATCGTAACTCTACGTCGGGGATCTCGGATTACTACTCCAACTCTCCCTTTTTTATTAGGGCCCCTGGACGCTCCGTCAAAATACAATGTATACGTCCATAATGGGTTTACACAGCCTGCCATCAGGAACTCCTCTATTCGTAATTATGATAGTCAAAATACAATGTATACGTCCATAATGGGTTTACACAGCCTGCCATCACGAACTCCTCTATTCGTAATTATGATAGTCAAAATTTAGCATGTTGAGAGGATGAACTGACGGCTCCATCCCATCTTCTTCATTGAACTCAACAGGGATACTCGTCAACAGTCGCGTAAGCAGTGATGGCAGAAGACTTTGATCTCCCACACAAAGGTTCTGTAGTCTTGCTCAATCACTTTGTATCCTTTGCTCCACCAGATAAGTTTCCCCTGATGGTATCGCTGCTCCAGATATGGGTGCTCCAAATAAGGAATTAACCGTCCCATCAACCGGCTTTTAAGCTCTTTTGCAGGTCTCAAATCATCCCCAGCATGGACTTGCAATATATTTCTTTTGTATTAGCATACTTAGAAATAATAAGGTTTAACCTTATTAAGATTAACCTTATTTTTAAGCTCTACTCCCTGTAGATTAGCTAATAGAGCCATAGACCTATTTTTCCCTAACCTAACAATCTTGTAGGGGCCATCCCATTTAGGTTCCAGCTTCCCTGGAAACAACTCCCTATGTGCATCATAGTATAGAACTAATTGCCCTTTTTTAAAGGTATACTTCTTCGCTCTAAGGTCATGCAACTGCTTCATCCGACGTTTGGCTACCTCCTGGTGTAATAAACTCTGCAAGTTCAACTCATTCAGATGGGCTATGGTCGTGAAACGTTCAAGGAGAGAATCCTCGTCTCCCAAAGAATGGTTAATTGCAAACCGTATGGTTGGCAATTCAATCTCGAGGGGTAACACACACTCTTCCCCATAAACCAATTTAAATGGAGTATGGCCGGTAGCTCGCTTGAACGTGGTATTGTACGCCCATACTGCCACATACAATTTCCTGTCCCAGTCTCGTTTCTTCTCAGAGACTATCTTAAACAAGATACCCACAAGCTGCTTATTAGTACTTTCCACCTGCCCATTTGCTTGCGGATTATAAGGAGTCATTTTATTGTGCTTGATTTTCCAAGCTTCAGTCAAGCTTTTGATCACTTTGTTCAAAAAATGAGTGCCACGGTCCGACACTAATTCCTTCGCTAGACCAAAGCGGCAGATAATCTGCTCTAAAAGGAAACTTGCAGTCTCTTTTGCATTGTCCTACCTCGTCGCCCGCGCTTCTGACCATTTTGTAAAATAATCAGTGGCTACTATAATGTACCTCTTTTGAGTAGTAGACGACGGGGTGATAGGACCCACAAAATCAATGCCCCACTTCTCAAATGGAAGGATAGCCATGATAGGCGTGAGTGGGCATTTCCTATTCTCTCTGTTGTCATGTCTTTGACAGGTATCACATTTCTTTACATACTCAAAAGAATCTTGGAAGATGGACGGCCACCAATATCCAGCTCGTAAATCTTTCTGCGCCGTCAACCGTCCCGCAAAGTGCCCTCCACATATAGAGTCATGACACTCCTCCAAGATGAAAGGAACCTCGTCAGGCATCACGCATCGGCAGTAGATATCATCAACACCCTACCGACATAGTGTCCCTGCTATCAAGGAAAACTTCAAAGCCTGTTGTTTGATTTTCCTCTTTTCAGACTTTGACAAACCAGCTCCAGTCTCTCCTGTTGATAGATAATGCGTAATAGTAGCATACCAAGATGGAATAGAAGCTGTATCAATTTTAAACATTTCCTCAATATCACTTCCTTCAGCCAAAGTCTCTTTTGGCTCCCCGAAATCCACAAGGCATTCCACAATACCTTGCAACCTCGGTGGCTTACTCTTAATCTCATAATCGAACTTCTGCAAAGTGATTAACCACTTTGCCAAATGGTCAGACGGCTGCAGCTTATTCATAAGCAATCTAAGCCCTTCCGCCTTCGTATAGAACACTACCTTTTCATAGAGGATGTAGTGCCTGAATTTCTTAGTCCCAAAGACTATCGCAAGACATGACTTCTCCATGTAGGTATAGTTAATCTCTGAAATGCCCAATTTCCGACTAGCAAAAGCTATCAGATGATACCACTTTTCCTCCCAAATTTGGGCTAAACAGCAGCTTATACTATGCATGGTGGCTGCTAAAAATATATAGAACATCTCACCTCTTTTAGGTGCTTTTACTAGCTCCTGTTTCACATCCTCAAAAGCTACCTTACAAGGGTCGCTCCATTCAAATGAATAGCTAAAGGATAATAAGTTCGTTAATGGCAACGTTCTTTCTGCCAAGGCATTTATAAACCTTCGATAGTACCCTATTGATGACAGAAAGCTATGAACCTCTTTCGGAGTGCGTGGTGGACTCATAGCGACTATGACCTTGATCTTTTCAGGGCCAGTTGTGATCCCTACTGAACTGACCACATGACCTAGCAATAGCCCATAAGGCACTCCAAAGACACACTTCCTTGGGTTAAGAGCGATACAAAATTGTCTGCAGTGCTCAAAACACTTTCTTAAAATAATCAACATCATTTTCCTTACAGTGGCTGCCCCCAGGTCATCAATAAATACTTTCAACTCATCGGGGAAGATGTCACCAAAGGTCTTGTTTGCTGTTCGTTCCCATGATCCAGGTGCATTGCACAAACCAAAGGCCATCACATGGTACGCAAAAGTACCAAAGACAGTAATAAAAGTCATTTTCAACTTGTCTTCTTCTGCAATTGCCATCTGGTTATATCCCACAAAGCAATCCATGAATGAATATATTTCCCTACCCACTAATTGATCCAAAATCTGGTCAATAAATGGCAACGGGTAGTAATCCTTAACTGTCTGCTTATTCAACTCTCTAAAATCTACACATAATCGGATCTGGTTATTTTTCTTCTTCCTGATAACAACTAGTGAACACCACTCTGTATGTTGTACAGGAAAGATTAAACTAGCTTTCCTTAGCTTCTGTAACTCCTCAAACAGATCGTCCCTCAATTCAAAAGGCATACGCCTTACTTTCTGACGCACAGGACGGCTGCCTTCTTTTACAGGAATAGTATGAATAGCTAGGCTGGGAGGAATGCCTCTCAGCTCGTCATAACTCCAAGAAAAGATATCGCAGAATTCTTGAATCAAGGACACATAGTCCTCCCTTTCTCCTGAACTGAGCATGGAACCTAATTTAATTGGCCGCGAATCATTCGGCGTGCCAAGGTCCAACTCAATCACATCCGTGTCTCTTATCCTATCTTGCGGCTCTATCGGCTCATTTAAAGTTATCTGATAAATATCCTCTGTAGTGGACCCCTCTTTAGATTCATCACTGGATGATGTCTCACTACCAGATGGATCATCTGGTGTCTCTAATTCAGTAGAGGATAAAGGAGCTCTCTCACTCTGAGGAGACTCAGGGTAAGCATCGACTATTACTCGATTAGCACCTCTACCTAGAACCACTCGACCGGTGGGTATATCGACTTGACAGTCTGTTTGTAAGATCCAAGGCCTTCCTAGCAAGACTTGATAGCTAGGACGTCCTGCAAATCTTATCACCCTAAAGTCCAAGAAACATTCTACACTCGCAACTGTAACTTGGACCTTAGTGACGCAACCTTTTGGTTTTCTCAAACTATCATCAGCCATTCTAAGGAGGGTGGAGCTATCTTTTTGGATGCCTAGACCCAGTCTCTCCATCAACTCTGAACTCATGATATTGAAGGAGGATCCAGTGTCTACAATGGCATGTTCCACTAATATTCCATCCACATAACCCTAGGGCAGTTCTTTTCAGCATGGTCAAACCAATCTTCCCCTACTCGTGCTATACCCAAAGGTTCTACAATATATCCAATACGTAGGATCTTCTTAAATTCCTTGCGTACTCCTGGAGATAATTTGATCAATTGCAAGAGGTTCACATCTGGTTTGACTTCGCAAAGAGAACTTGCTAAATCAAAGTCATGATAAGTAGCCAAAGCTCTCTTTTCTCGCCAAACCATTCTTTCCTTTGGTCTTTGGACCGGTTTTGGTGCTTCTTTCTTAGCTCTTGCCTTCTTTCTTGGTACTTCCTCATCCTTCTTAGGGTCAACTTTCTTGTCAACTGGCCTTAGTGGTCCACCTTCCATGCTAGGATTCTGGACTTGCATCCCTTTATCCCCTTGTTTAGGGTTTCCCTCAACCGGTTTTTCCTTATCTTTGTCAACCTCTTTAGCCTTTTGGTCTCTTGTCACGGCTCTTAAGTTAGAGGTTTCAGCATCATTGACTCGTACAGCCTCAATAAGGCTAACTCCGTTGCCTTGTGGCAACTCTTCTATAGTTGTTTTTCCCCTCTGCAATATTTGTCTTGGTGCATCATTCTGTTGCAAGTTATTTCCTTGCGCTCTATGATTCACTAGGCCCGGCTGTTTACTCCCTTGTTGGAGAGAACTAATCTTACTCCAACAGGTAGCAGCTAAATGGCCCGACTTCCCACAAATGTCACATTTCACATTTGGACAGTTTCTGGGGAAGTGCTGTCCACCACACCACTTACAACTAAATCTTGAGGGTCCACCCTCTTCAGGGCGTCGACTTCCTATCAAATTTTGTTGCTTCTTCAAGAAATTAACGTCGACGGCTATTTGTCAATATTTTTTGAAAATCATATCGGTATAATGCTTCATCATATCCTTAACTTCGCCAAGGACACTAGATGCACTCGACTCGTAGCCTCGATCATCTACCCGTAGTTCCATTGGCCTAACAATCTGATTTGGCATTGGTTGTTGACCCACCGGAACAACATTAGAATTTGAAACTTGGCCTCCAACATTTGGTGGAGCCAACTGACTTGCCATAGGTATAGTCACACTGGGAGGAGCTAGCAGCAAAGGTATATTCTGAACCATACTTCCTCTCCCATTAGGGTTAGTCATAGGCATCCCTTGACTTCCATTCGTCAATGATGGATTGCCTCCAAGTACTAAATCCCCATTAACATTCATTCGAGAGGAGTAGGCCGTTTGTAATCATGCTTCTACTCCCTCTGCTCGCGTAATAGCGGTGTCTATATCTGCCAAGGCCACACTACTCAATTGTACTTGGATATTAAAATCCAACCCATGCAAAAAATATTACAATTGGGCAGCTGGCAGAATAGGAATGTAAGTTTGTAACTTACGAAATACTTCCTTTAGCTTCTTGGCATAAGCTTTCACATTCTCATGAGGGTCTTGGCGTGTTACATTCAAGACACGCAACCAACATTGGCCACCTCTTTCAGGTGCATATTCTCCTCGGAAAGCTGCATAGAATTGATCAATTGTGGTTGTGGTCCCAGACTCTATGCTGTGATACCATATCGCAGCCCTTCCTTTTAACGTCATATTGAAGAACATCATGAGATGTCCCTTGTCTTGGATGCAATAATTGAACATCAATATTTGGACTCACAAATGTGAAATTTTGCATCCTCTTTTGCTAACCCATTAAAAATGGGCAAGGGAACTCCTAAGGCTAGTAAATTTGGCGTCCCTGTAGGAATTGCAATGAGTTGTGCCATGGCAACAATCGGATTCGCCATAGGAGCTTGAACTGACGGAATCACACCCCCACTTGAAGTGGGTAGACTTGGTGGAAAAGGGGAAGAACTTACGCTTCCTCCTGCACCTAAAGGACTATGTGGAGCAGTTGGGTTACTACGACCACTGCCTCTTATGCGTATCAAGCTACTCCTTTGAGGAGAATAATGACTTACAATCTCTAACCGCCGCTGTCTAGTCTTCTCAGCACGTTCTGCTTTTTGGATTTCGGCTTGACGGTCCTTGTCAAAGGACATAAACCAACTTCCTTTTGGTCCCTAGAAACCCTAGATCCGAAAACCGCCACTTATAGGGGGCTCCCGGTAAACGCACCACTGATGGGACCTGAAATGGGTCGGCACTGGCTATAGCACTAGCCGGACCTCATGCTCATGACACACAAACACCCTCACGGCCTCGCAGACCAGGAGCGTCAATCTAATGCTAAAGGACAAACTGCCCTAAAGTTTAATTCCTGCGTTTATAGTTTATAGTCCAACGTTTCCCTAAAACTCCTCAAAGGGAAGACCCAAAGTACATAGGCATAATGCCTCATCACACACACATAGGAAGCACTCCACCGACTAATAGTCGAAGCCCCACTGTAGCTCTCCTACATCGCAAGGATTAGCTCTTTGATGCACTGCTAGACATATAGAACATAAGAGCACAAACTCCTCTCAAGGTACCAATATTTTACGTTCCAGGATGTACCATTCCTCACTACACTTCCCCCTTAGGACCCAATGACTAGCCTACAGCTTAGGACATCCTCTCACGCTCATCGTTGGTCACAACCTAAGGAAAACAAGTGCCATGCATCTAGGAGGTTTTCTGATACCTTTTAATTATTATGCTTAATGCAGATCGTGTATGGCTATGTGCTCAGACAAAAGAAAAATCAGCATCGTGAATAGTGCATAAAGCATTATTTCCATGAATTTCACTAATGCGTGTTGCGTTGAAAGGAGGCACCGCTTTCCAGAAGAGTTGACTGAACTACCACCACCTAGGGAAGTCGATTATGAGATTAAGCTAACACCAAGAGATGCACCAGTTGCAAAAAGGCCCTACAAGATGTCCATTCCTAAAGCTATTGAGTTAAAGGAACAATTCAAATAGCTATTGGACCAATTTTACATACAACCCAATAGTTCTCCTTGGGGAGCTCCAATCTTGTTCCAAAAGAAGAAGGATGGTACACTTCGCCTTTGCATAGATTATAGAGGCCTGAACCAAGTAACCATCAAGAATAAATACCCTATCCCAAGGATAGACGAGTTACTTGGTCGATTCCAGGGAGCAAAATTTTTCTCCAAGATTGATTTGAGGTCAGGATACTACCAGATCTATGTCAAAGAAGAAGATATTCCTAAGATGGCATTCAACACAAGATATGGTCATTTCGAATTCACAGTAATGTCTTTCAGATTAACTAATGCCCCTGCCACCTTTAACAGGCTAATGCAAGACATTTTTAGACCACATCTTGACGATTTTATTCTTGTCTTCTTTGATGATACTTTGGTTTATTCCAAGGAAGAGGAGGATCATGAATCCCAAGTTTGCATCGTCCTTGAGACCATAAGAACTCATAAGATCTATGCTAAGAAGAAAAAGTGTGCCTTCCTCAAGAGGCAGATTGAATACCTTGGATTTATTGTGCCAAATGAGGGAATCTCTGTAGATCCTACAAAGGTCAAGGATTTCCAAGAGTGGCCTCCACCAACTACTATTAAAGAAGTGTGTAGCTTTCTTGGATTAAGAAGTTGGTATAGGATCTTCATTAAGGACTACACCTTAATTGTTGCACCCCTTACAAATTTGCTGAAGAAGCAGGTTGCCATAGCATGGACGCCCACCACTGAACAATCAAGTTTTGATAAGCTCAAGCATAGCCTAGTGACAGCACCAATTCTAAATCTCCCTGACTTGAGCAAGGAATTTGAAGTTGTCACGAATGCTAGTTCACTTACACTAGGTTGTGTACTAATGCAAGGAGGTCATCCTATAGCATATTCTTCAAGGAAGCTAAAGACCCATGAAAGGAATTATACTACCCATGACCTGGAGCTATTAGCAATTATTTATGCTCTTAAGCTTTGGTGATACTATCTACTTGGCAATAAATTCTCTTTGGTCATCACGGATCATAAGAGCCTTAAATGGATCTTCACCCAGATCGACCTCAATATGAGGCAACATCGTTGGATTGAGGTTCTGCAAGAATACGACTTTGAAATCAGGCATCAGCCTGGAAAAGAGAATGTAGCCTTAAGTCGCAAGGTGTTCCTCAACTCTCTTATTACGAAGGAACCCTCGATGGCAGAATCATTGGCAACTATGGTGTCAATGCCTAGCAATCCTATCCTTGAATTAGCAAAGGAGGAAGCTAGCCATGACCCAGAATATCTGAAGATGATGAAGGAGATTTTGAAAAAGGACCAAAACCCCAAACTTAAGGTCAAGTATCAAGAATTTTATGTCAATGAGGGGCTTGTCTACTTTAGGACAAGATTGTGCATAGCCTCAAAGCAGGAAACTCAAACAGATAATACTTTGGGAAGCACATGATTCCCCCAGATATGTCAAGACTCTTAACATGGTCAGGAAGAGCTACCATTGGGAAAGGCTTAAGGGAGATGTGCTCAAATATGTCACGGAATGTTTGTCTTGCCAGCGCATTAAAGCAATACATGTCAAGATGCCTAGGAAGTTGCAACCTCTTGAAATTCCCCAAATGAAGTGGGAATTCATAAGCATGGACTTTGTTTTTGGGTTACCTTCAGTCCAAGGAGGATACAACTCAATTATGGTTATAGTAGACATGCTCACTAAGGTTGCACACCTCATTCCAATCAAGAAAAACTATAAAGCTTTAGATATTTCCAAATTGTTCATCAAGGAGATATTCAGACTCCATGGGTTGCCTAGAAGGATCATTAGTGACCGCGATTCCCTCTTCACATCGCATTTCTGGAGAGGGATATTTGAGGCCATAGGGACTCAGCTATGTTTCAGTACAACCTACCATTCTCAAACTAATGGCCAAATGGAGAGAGTCAATCAAGTCATTGAAGACATTCTTAGGGCATATTGTTGTCATGAACCCAAGAAATGGTTCCAATATATACCATTGGTAGAGTTCGCCTATAATGCTTCTTACCAACAAAGCATTCAAATGACACCTTTTCAAGCATTGTATGGGCATGATTGCCGTACTCCATTGAATTTTTCAGATCCTACCTTGAGGGTAGAAGCTTCCAAAAAAATGCTTGAGGAGATGGTTGAGCAGGTCAAGGCCATTAGACAAGATATTAGAGCCGCCAAGGATAGGCAGAAAGCCTATGCGGATCTAAATAGACAAGAGCAACTCTTCAAAGAAGGAGATATGGTTTTTATTCGTGTACGACCCAAGAAGAGTTGCTTATCACTGGGAGAATTGAAGAAACTAAGTCCAAGGTATTGTGGACCCTACAGGATCCTCAAGTGTCTAGGGTCAAATTCTCATAAACTCCAACTCCTTGAGAAACTAAAGGTTCACAATGTATTCCACGTTAGCCTACTAAAGAAATATATATCCAATCCTAGCCATGTACTCAATGATCAATAAGTTGTAATGCCAAGCCAAGGAGTCCTTAAGCTCTGGCAAGATAGAGTCCTAGACACTCGGGAAAAGAGATTGAGTAGAACCCTCAAAGAGTACCTCATCCAGTGGAAGGACTATCCAGAAGAAGATGCCACATGGGTTGACAAGAGTACTCTCAACCAACAATACCCCCAATTCCTTTTGAGATGAGGGCATCTCGATTCCTTAAAGGGGGAAGGATGTAACAGGCCGCCACCATATTAACATCGTCTCCCCCCTTTTTTTCCCTCCATTGTCGTCATCAATCCCCCCTTTTATTAGAAAAATAATAAAAATATAAGATGAGGGAGGGAGCTGCACATAACTAGTGATTACATGGCAGAAAGGCCATTCTCACCATATGAACATAAGAAGAGAAAGGGGGCCTCGTGTCACACACCCTCCCCATAATACCTCCTCCCTATAAAAATCCCCCCCCCCTTGACAAGGGGGATAATCTTCTTTTTTCGTCCCCCTTAACCAACACCCCCTTCCATTATAATCTTCTTCTTTCGTCCCCCTTAACCAACACCCCCTTCCATTATAACTTGTTTTCCTCCACCCGTTATTCCTCTTTCCCCCCCCCCCTTTCTCACCAAAATTTTGAGAAAGAGAAGGAGAGGGAGAGGTAGTGAAGGAGAGAATGAGAGATAGAGGAGGGGGAAGGGAAATCTAGAGTAAAGAAGAGTAAGAGAGGGAGAGAAGTGGTTCAAGAATAACTCCCTTATTGGGCAAAGGCCCAAATATTGCTTCTCCTCACTGCAAGTCCCGCAGTCACTCCATCGATTACATCCAGAGACCGCGAGAGTCAAGGCGAGCGTAGGGAACTCTGCACCAAGGAGTCCTTTGAAGGAAGTGAAGGTCGCTTCCAACTCCAAAATGGCCGCAAAGAGTAAGCTCTCCCAAGTAACTGGAAAAGCCGCGAGTACAGGAGAAGCATCAGGCAAAGACACCACTATCAACACAAACGGTTTATCAGGCGAAAACGCTAACTGGGCTCTCCAAAACGAGGTACCGCTACTATGTCTAGAATACTGAAATTGAATATTTAAGCATAGGCATCATTAGGTACCACTCTCCAAAACAAGGTACCGCTACTGTGTCTAGAAAACGAGGTACCGCTATTGTGTCTAGAAAATTGAAATTGAATACTTAAGCATAGGCATCATTAGAAAAAAAGTCATACCTCGCATCGGGTAATTTGCATATTTTGAAAGGTAGCTGAAAAGGGTTTAATAATTATGAGTTCTCAAAAATAGATTGAGTATCTACGGTTATAGCAAAAACAAGTCAAGTATCATGATCTAACTTCCGCAAATGCATCATAGATTGTCGGGATACATAAATATTCCATATAGGTCAATTATACTCCATAGACCATCTTAGAGAATTAACTTGCATTTACAATGAATGCATGTACCTCACATTTGAGTAATTAGGTCATGTCTTTTGAGTTTCATAAATGTACTAGAAGGGATTTTTATGAATAGGGATCTCGCATTGCATCGACAACTCAGGGAAGACTTGCATTGGGACTTGCATGGCATCATGAATAGCCTCAATTGCAACACATAATGGGATATGCATCTAAAAAGGTAGATTAAGATGAGCATGTGAAATGTTGAGCTTATTTGAAAGGAATGGTTTAGTAAATGAAGTCCTAGTGATAAGCGAAGCCAAGATTTAGCTCGGATCGACCCAGTTAGGACCTTAGTCGCAAATAAATCGATTTGTCCTTACGACCGTATTTTGACTTGGAGTCAGCACGCTCTTTGGTCTCTACCCCAATAGCCAACCGCGATGAACCCAAAACATGCTTAGGTGTATCATTTTCAAAATATGAAACATCCTGAAGCTAACACAAGGAAGCTCAAATGTAGTACCCACAAGGAGAATGACTATTCGCCAAGCTACATTTGATGCTCATAACTATTTCAGAATGGTACATAGACTTGGTTTACGCTTGACTTGCAAGAGGAGTAAATACAAGTTCCTGTTATCTTGAGGAGGAGACCCTAGGGTGAAATTAGAACCCGATAGAGTTCTAAGATGGAAAAGATGATTACCAATTGACCAAACAAAACCCTAGACCAAGATCTTAAGATAGGGACCAAAGGATAGTAACCCAGGGGAGCTGTCATATGAAACTATAGTATAATTGCTCTACCCTAATACATAGTAGTGAGGTCACAAAGAGGGTATTCTCTATCCCTTGAAAAATAATGGAAAATGATGCCTAGGCAAGAAAGACCAAGAAGGGCAATGCTAACATCAAAGATGAGGACTCCACCTTAGCAGATGTCTTGAGCACTCGCCTTCATTGATTGTTTGTGCATGTAAATCTAGACTCAATATTTGTAAAAGGAATATATGACTCGAGCTCACAAAAGAAAATTTGATTAATGATTCAGGTTGAATTCAAGGAGGGCACACCAAGCTAGCCCCAACTAGCCGCCAACCTTAGCCAAGGGGGTTCCAAATAACCGTGACGGGAATGTGGACCGAACCTGCCACGAGAGGTCTCTCCATGGGTTAGTTTGAATGTAGGACACTTGGATGCCAGGGGGGCTCTGGCTATAAATTCCCTATCTTCGGGTCCTACTCAAACCATCCACGTGACTCAAGATGGATTCTCGAGGCCCTGTTACTAGTGCAAGGGCGAAAACTTGGAGGAAATAAGACCCATCCCCACGGATTGTGGAATCCGTCCTTTTTGGATGAGACTTGTATTTTAGTTAAGATGATAATATTAAGCTTCCAAAGAACTTGCCTGGATTGTTTTTGTGTCAATGCCATAAGTTACACAAACAAACCATGTTTTCTAAAAGGCTTAATTAAGGAAGTTGTTTTTAAATGTCCCACATAAATGTGATAGGACCTAATTAGGTAACTAAAGAATGCCCATTGAGGGAAGCGGGTGGGTGGAACCCCTGATGGGTCCATCCTAAAACAGGGTGGTCCAAAAGAAGTGGAAGGCTTCTCACAGGTTTCTATCAGCATTCGACCTTTAGGAATCATTAAGTTGGACCCCAACTCATGATGTTTTAGGGGACCGGGATGGGATTGTGTCCTACGGGCAGGGAGGTTGAGCGATGCATCCCTCTTATTTTCCATTCTCTTTGAATCAAGAGTGGCGTGGGGTCTGCTTTGGCTTGGGTATCTCTACATAAAGTAGGATGTCCAGGATCCAATGCTAGAATGTTGTTAGGAGACCTTGGCATCTAGGAACCCTGATTTCAAGTCGATCTTAGTGGATTCGACCGCGAACGTTCCGTTGCGAAGTGGACTCGAGAAACCCAGGCGACAAACCCCGAAACCATCCATGGGAGTGCCGAGCAATGACGTTTAGATTCGTTTCTCGATGGACTGCTAAGAATGTGCTTGGACCCATTAGGCGGGCACGTTACAGAAGGAGACATGGCAATGGCATTCAAAGTTCTTACGAGAAATGCTAATGTAGAACAAGTAAAGGCTAGGAAAAATTAGGAGCATGCACATAGTAAAAACATGTATTGTGAAAGGTGAGAATGATTGAAGGTTGTACGAGAGAGCAAGAGCAAGAGAGAGAGAGAGACTCACAATGTGGGAACTCCAACACTCACAATGTGTAACCAGCCTTCCCTTTATTCATCTATCACTAAAATAATAAAGAATAAAGTCACGGTGATGGGCACCAACTGCCTGTAGTGTGCAGGCGTGGGTATTGTCAGTATAGTAATACATAGGCGGCTAGGTAGAGGCACCTTTACCCCCAACAACCTCCCACTTAAAGGCGAATCCGCCCCAGTGAGGAGTGAAAAAGAAAAAGAAAAGATAGTACAACATGTACACATGTATAGCTGGATGAGGAAAGACGTCATCTCATCCCACGCCCATCAATCTCCTGAGAAAGGCAAAGTGCTCCGTAGAGAGGCTTTTGGTGAGCAGATCTGCAAGATTCTGGTCAGTCAAGATCTTGATAAGATCAATAGACTTGTCCTCAACGACCCCACGTATGAAGTGATACCTCACCTCAATGTATTTTGTCTTCACATGAAAGACCAGATTCTTGGCTAACTGAATAGCACTCATAGAATCTAAATGCAATGTAGGGATAGTATCAATACCAAGGTCATGAACCAAATGGCCTAACCATATGGCCTCCTTGCAAGCCTTAATGGCTGCAATATACTCGGCTTGGTGGAAAGAGCCATACACTTCTACACCTTGGACATCCAAGAGACAGCACCTCTAGCATAGGTGAACACATAGCCAGAAGTTGACTTCCTACTATCTGCACGTCCTGCATAATCAGAGTCGGTATACCTCATGACTTCTGTATCTTGGTTTCCATAGCACATGCACATATATGCAGTGCCCTTCACGTACCTCATGATACCCTTCATGACATCCCAATGCTTCTTGCCAAGTATAGCCATATAGCGTGCCACAACACCAACTACAAAGGCAATATCTGGACAAGTGGCTGACAAGTGGCTATCATGGCATACATAAGACTACCCACTATGGATGCATAGGGAATCTTGACCATCTCAGCCCTCTGATTATCTGTCTGCGGACAATTGACATGTGATACCTTAAAATAAGAGGCAATGTGTTAACCCCAAGTCAAGATGGCAAAGAATGGAGGGAAAGCAAAGGAAGATGGAGAAAGAGCAAAGACACGCAAGCGGCCTCTAAAGATGAACCGGGGCAAAAAGCGCAACCTTAAAAGAAAAGGCGCCTCAAAAAACTTGGAAAACCCTTGTAAAAGAGCGTCAAGCTCCCTCCTGTGCCCATTGTAAAATATTAGATGGGTGTAGGCTAGAGGCACGGGGCTAAAAGAGGAAAATGAAAAAAGAACCTTGCCACAATGGCTGGTCATGTAAAAAAGGGATGGGTGCCCATGGGATTTTAGGGTTTGTATATATAAAGTTCAAAGTGAATAAGCGATCATTCTTTGGTATGTGGCAAAAGGAGTCTTCTTCTTCTTCTCTCCTTCTCACCTTCTTGCTTGTATGTGCTCTTGAGAGAGAGTGTGTGAGAGTGTTAGGGAGTGAGTGTGTGTGAGAGTGAGGGATCAAGAGGGTGAAGCTCTTCACCATCTCCTCTTCTTCTTCTTCTCTTCCCTTCTCTCTTCTTGCGCGCGCGGGTATGGAGGATGGAGCTTGGAGGTGGAGGAGGATTGAGGATGCTTGAGCTAGCATCTAGGATCATGGAGCTACCGATGTGTGGAAGAGAGGAGGCAACTCATATCGGCACTAAGGTAAGCTCACTACACTCGTAGGATCGACGGCGCGTCGGCTAGGTGAGAGATAGCCATTAGAGCTTGCTTGGAACGCTTGAAACAATAAGCGGTCCGTGGGTCTTGGCGGTAGAGCGAAAGCTCCCACATTTCGGTTCCGTTGCCGAGACCAATGCATTCAAGCTTGAGCACTTGCGCACCTCATATCGAGCATTGAAATAAGGGATTCATCCCCGAACCGAAGCTTGAGATAGGTAGGAAGTTGGGTGTTTTTTATCTTCAAAACAAGTATTTTGGGTTTTTTTTTTTGTTTGATGATTAGGAAACATGGAGAAATCAGTTCAGTATTTTGCTTTCGATTCGTGTTGCATTTAGAGTAGGATAGGATTAGGAAATCACACTGGAGAAGGGTAGGGTTTACTGTTGCAAAACAGGGCAAAACAGGGCAAAAATTTGTGCAAAAATGGAAAAAAGCTTGCTTGCGATGCTTAAGATTGGTAAGTGAGTGATTGGGGGCGTCAACACCATACCCGGGAAGGGGTATAAGAGCCAAAAGGCCAAGGAAGCACTCATTTGCAACAGTTCAGTGTGAAAGAGAGAGAGAGAGAGAGAGAGAGAGAGAGAGAGAGAGCTACCGGCCGATTCAATTCGCTCGCACCAACGACAAGCCCGTCACTCCATCCAAGTATATGAATCCCTTCTCTTACTCCCTTAGGTAGGATCTGGAGGGTTATGCCTGGTATGATTGAGTGAAGCATGAGAAACGATCGAAATCGAGTTTGCGCTATTTACGTACGCCGCGCTTGGCCCGTCCGAGTGGCCACTCCTGGGCCGAGTCCCAGAATCGGCCCTCGGTCCCTCGCCATTTGGCCCATCTGACCAAAACCCTAATCGGCCCATCCGAGTCTATAATTCGAACCGTGGACAAACTCGGCCCTTGGCCACGTATCAAGTTCGGCCCTCGGCCCCGCCTCAGCCCATCCAAACAACCTTGTCCAAGTCAACCACTCTGCCCGTCCGAGTGACCCCGTCCGAGTCCACCCTGTCCAAGCCCCGGATTCGGCCCTCGGCCCATGTGCCTCGGCCCGTCTGAGTAACCCACTCGGACCCTGCAATTTGGACCAGTTGGGCCGAGTGTAGATTTTTACCAGATTTTCAAAAAATTGACCTGACCTAGGACTCAGTAGCTCAAACTGTCGAAAGCCCGTAGGGCGCTCAGAACTTGATTCTGGCACGCAGAATAGGCAAAATCATAGGGCACCACTGCTTAGCAGCTAGAAGTGGGCATTTGCAAGACTCGGAGACTTAGATGCGACCCACTGAGCTGTAAGGCCTGATCGGACCAAAAACGAATGAGGCAACATCTTAGGGAAACCCGAAACCCTGACAAGACGGCCAGGAAGTTGACCAACAAGCCTATTCGGCCCAAAACAACGCGAGAGTATGTAAGACGACTAGGAAGTGGTTCCTGCACTCACCCTGAATTTTCACACTTGAAGTACACATAAGGAAACTGAAAGCCTGATTGAGCATGAGTGCACGAGGAAAGACACATTGAGTGGCCATAAATTGAGGATTGTATTAAATAACTGAAGGAACTCACCCAGATAAACCACTCAAGGAACCCACCAATAGGAGAGAACCCAATACATAGACAAACCATCAACGCGCAGGAGTAGGACCAAGCAAGGGACACCGACGAAGTGGATCTGACAAGCCTGCTAAACCTGATCGATAGCTTGGTGGAGCACGACAACTCGACAATGGCAGAAGAAAGTCTAGACCGCAGACATAGTGAGGAATTCGACCTAGGAGCCTTTCCAGATTCAGTTCAACAAAGCTGGTCAGTAGTTATGATGCTCATGCTCGGTACGAGCACTGTGGTAGGACGGCGGATGCTATCATTGCAAATCTAGAAGAGAAGAGAAAGCTGGCCTGCAAAGCATTGCAAAGCATGGAGTTGCGAGAGATGCAGCGGGTAGGGAACTTGGCTGGCAGGAATCGAACGTACCATGAGAGGGCACTAGAAGGAGACTTAATGCTGAGTGAGCTTCTTATGAAGCAATTGCTCGATAACACGGCTACAGAGCAAAGTGCCACGGCTCTAGCAACATCACTGCTTGCAGGATTAGGAGCAAACCAGGGCTCAATGAGCCAGGCTAAAATCCCTATTGTTGCCAAGCAACTTGATAAGTACCAGCCCCATGACGATCCCTATAGCTTTGTCGAGCAGTTTAAGCAAGTATACAAAGCCAACAGCCTCAACGACCTGACTCAACACTCTCAAGCGTTCGGGCCTTGCTTGGGTGACAAAGGTAGGATGTGGTATACGAGCTTAGATAACACAGAGCGAGCCAATTTCGATGGCCTCAAGGATCTCTTCATTAAGATATTTACCGAGCCCGAATACTCCGATAATCTACTAGTATGCTTGATGAACGTCAAGCAGAAAGAGAAGGAGGACATTCGCGATTATGTGACCCATGTACAGAGTCTCTTCAAGAGAATCCCTACTGGAGAGCGACTGATAAAAAGAGCAGTGCCAACTGTATTCATCAGCAGGATTCGGAATGAGGAACTATACAAGGCTTTGGCAGGCAACTCGAGCTTGCAGCGAGACGTGCTAGCCAGGGTCTTTGAGGAGGACATCCGAGTTGACGATCAGCTGAAGGAGCGGAGCTCCAAAGGATACCAACTCGCGAAGCTCAGAGAAATCTTTATCCTCGAGCAATCAGCACCATCATCCCAGGATAAGGGAAAAACCACTCAAATGAATCAAGACTTGGCTAACGTTAGAATGGAACTGGCCAAGTTGCAAGATATGTTGAGACGACCAACGCACTCACACATCCAATGCATGTACTGTGGCGGAAACCACTTGCCAGCCGAGTGTCAAGACCCTAGGTCACAACCTTGCGCTAACTGCGGTAGGTTCGGTCATGACGTCGTGCATTGTAGACTGCCAAGGAGACTTCCATACTCGCAACCATACGGCCAGCCTTACCTCAGCCATTTTTCAGAAGGGGAGCCCCATTGGCCCTCCCCGCGCCGAATGACATTAAGCCGGCCGTTCCTAGGATGGAAATAAATCCTACAAGCATTCCTAGGCCTCCTGGTCCTTACGTAACCCACCCCCCACCGAGTGACGCTCTTGTCCACTATGTGGAAGAACCAAACAAGGAGGAAGCTTACATATGCCCTTACATTTCGCATGACGATGAGGGCAATGCTGTCCTCATGGACTATCACCCCATCTCGGTGATGGCGTTAGGAAGAGGACGAGGTAAGGGCCTAGGAGGGCAGACGCAGGATCCAATCACCAGTTGGACCTGTGGCCACCCAGGTCATGTCTCATCGCGCTGCCCTGAGAGGGAGTAGCAAAACAGAGATAAGGCTGACCAAAGGTGTGCTGAGTGCGGAATCACCCATCTTTTCGTTCGACTGCCCAAGACAAAAACCATCATCTAGCTCAGCCAACAAACCATCGGTCCCATTGGGGCTGTTTGGTGTCGAGAACCACGACAGCAGGGAGGCCACGCCTATCCCCTTGTGGGTCATGACCCGTGCCCAAACAAAGCAGGCTGGCATCTCTCTGCCAGGACCTAGAAATCTTGATGCAACCTCGATAGGGAAGAAGAGCCGTAAATGGTGGAAGAGGAAGTCGGAAGTTAAAATCGCACTAAAAACGAGGAGTATTACAACTCTGTCCGCTGGAAAGAAGGTCTCCGACGCAGAAGCAGAGACGTTAGCCCCTAAGACGGCCGAAAAGGGAAGTGCTAAGGTAGGGGAATACCCGCACCCGAAGCGACAATTAGAGGCCATAGAAAAGGTGAGAGAATGGGTGAGGGAAGCCCAAGAACACCTAAAGGATGTTGAGCCCATCATAGAGGATGGGATCAATGATCTCTCCAGCATAAGTACGCCAACCTCACTCCCACAACCAAAGTCAAGAGAAGCAACTGTACCACAAGCGGTACCGCTAAGGCCAAGCCTCGGTGCTGCTACAGGGCCGCGGTTCAGTCACGGCCACTGGCCAGGACAATCAAGGTTAGGAGAGAGACGAACACCCAACGATCTCCTAACCACACTAGTGACTACCCCTGTAACACTCAGCCTGGGAGATTTGCTTAGGCAGCACCCCACCCTATGGCAGGATTTTAAGCAGTGGGTTGAAGGGTCACAAGAGCAGGTCACAATAGACCCTCATGACCATGAGGCAGAAACGCAAATACTGAGTTTGACGCTGCACTCTACGCCTAAGTCCTTGCACGTCAATGCCTTTTGGGAAGGCTCCGAGATGCATGCAGTCTTACCGATCTTAGCCCTAGGCGATACAACAAGGAAGGGAATCGTAGACACGGGGGCCGGGGTTAGTGTGCTTAGCCACATAGTGCTTTAGAGTTGGGGAAACCCACCTATTGAGACTGCTAGGTTTAATGTCACACTAGCAAACGATATGAGAGTAAAGCCATTTGGGGTGCTTAAGAATTGGCCAGTGAAGATCACAGGTATCCAGTTCTCCATTGACTTTATAGTCATGAAGGGAGTGGACTATGACATCCTATTAGGCCGCCCCTGGATGCACAACGCTAGGGTCATCGAAGATTGGGGTAATGGCTTAATCTTTCTTGGCAATAAAACAGACGCCGTGAGAGTAGAGTTGGACACCTGGAAGACCTCATCTGTCGACTTAGATGCCATCTCTGGTATGCTCAAGGGTAATGCTCAGGCCAAGAAGTCCTATGGGTCCTTGACCAGGTATATCCCATGCCCAGAGGATGAGCAGGATTGGATGCATGTCCTTGCTACAATCGACCTATCGTTTTCTGATCACAAAGCATATGAGCAAGCCATCAAAACAATTGGCAAGGCTGACGACACACCCTCCGTGCCAGTCTGCATGATGGTAGGAAGCCTTCAAGGGAAGCCAAAGCCCATCAACTCCCACGTCCCAACCAACAAAAGGGAACTCCAAGAGATACTGGAATATCTATCGGACAAGCTAGCTGGAAATCCAGCTGCAAATCTCAAACCACTCCAGGATCTCTTAGATGAATCCAAGTGGCAATGGACCAGAGTGCATGACTTAAACCTCATGTATAACTGGGCCCTGGTGCCTGCTGACCAATGATCAGGGATAGACCGAGTCCTAGGAGATACGACACTAAAGGACAAGAAATAGAGCAAATACAAGCAGACTCCAAGCCGCAGAGAAATAATATCTTCCGGATGGAACAAGGAGTCATGAGCATGGAATGTGACCGTGTCTGGTTGGAACACGTAGGAGCCATAGACCTCGAGCAAGCAGGACTAGCCCAGCTAGGCATGACATCAATGTTTAGAATTGAATCCCCATCTGAACCGCGCCCACCAGGAGAGACCACCTCTTCTAGCAAAGGAGGGGGATTCGACTCTAAATCAGAGGCTAGTTGAGATAGTGATCCAGAGATCCCTAGGCCACCCACAACCAGATGCACCAAGGGGACCTACCTGTCCACCTGAGGTGCAGACAATTGAGACAGGAAAAGGCAAAACAACCCAGGGATGCTCGGAGGAAGAACAGCGAAAACTGCAGGACCTCCCTAAACGATTTACGAAATTCAAAAAGAGGGATAGGGTGGTAGCTCTGCTAGGTGCCAAACGTCAAGCACAGACAAGCGAACCAATCGAGGGACCAACCAAGGTCAAAGAGGTGGACCTAGCTCAAGAAGGGGAACCACCCCGACCAGTCTTCATTGCTGATGACTTGACTAATGAAGAAGAAACGACTCTTGTCGCTCTCTTGCGAGAGTACATAGGCGTGTTCGCTTGGTCCTTAGGAGAGCTTAAGGGGGTAGATCCGAGTGTCGTGACCCACAATATACCCATGATGTCAAACGCAATACTGGTCAAGCAACGACAATACCCTATGAATCCAAAACATGCTCATGCTGTCAAGGAGGAGATTGATAAGCTGATGAGAGCAGGATTCATTTATGAAATTGAGCACATAGATTGGGTATCTCCCATAGTCATCGTGATGAAGAAGAATGGAAAAATCCGAGTGTGTGTCAATTACAAGAAGGTAAACGTTGCCACCAAGAGGGACAACTATCCGTTGCCATACACCGAGCACATGCTTGAGAGAGTGGCAGGCAAGGAAGCCTACAGTTTTCTAGACGTCTTCTCAAGGTACGACCAGGTGCAAGTGCATCCTACGGACAGAGGCATAAGACTGCCTTCGCCACACTGAGTGGGGCATCTTTGCTTACATAGTCATGCCCTTCGGGTTGACTAATGCCCCTGCAACTTCCCAACGCCTCATGTGCACCATCTTTAAGGACATGCTTTGCAAGGAGTTAGAAGTCTTTGTCGACGACCTCTGTGTCCACTCGACCTGGATCGAACACTTAGACAAACTCCGATCAGTCTTTAAGTGGTGTCATTTATACCATCTCTCCTTGAACCCCTTAAAGTGCTAGTTCTGGGTGAAGCATGGATGCATTCTGGGGCACATGGTGTCAAAGAATGGCATTGCCACTGACTTCTCGAAGGTCAGGGTCATTGTTGACCTTCCATCCCCGAGCAACTACAAAGGAGTTCAATGCTTCCTAGGCCATACCGGGTACTATCGGCAGTTTGTACTCAATTATGCGTTGATCGCCAGACCATTGTACAAGCTGCTTATAGTCTTCGAATGGACTGAA
The DNA here is from genome assembly GCF_053477565.2 of Lygodium microphyllum. Taxonomy (NCBI): domain Eukaryota; kingdom Viridiplantae; phylum Streptophyta; class Polypodiopsida; order Schizaeales; family Lygodiaceae; genus Lygodium; species Lygodium microphyllum. Next base: position 45,460,893 of record NC_141138.1, read on the forward strand.
GCATGCCAAAGGGCATACGAAGAGTTGAAGAAGGCACTAACCACAGCACCAATCCTAGGAGCCCCAGATTGGACCATCACCTTCCACGTGCATATCGACGCTTCTAAGTTTGCCGTGGGGGCAGTGTTGTGCCAGCTTGGCAAACCCAATTTAGACTATCCCGTGAGCTTTGCTAGCAGACAACTCACTGAGACGGAAATGAATTACTCAACAACGGAAAGAGAGGGATTAGCCATGGTATTTGTAGTAAAGAAATTCCGGCATTACCTTTTGGCCACGCTCTTCACCTTCTTTGTGGACCATCAAGCCTTGCTATATCTAGTAAACAAACCTTGTGCTACAAGACGCATAGCTCAATGGCTCCTTCTGCTTTTAGATTTCGACTTCTCCGTAGTGATACGGAAGTGAAAACAGCATTACATGGCTGATCACATGTCGCGCATTCCCACCGGAGAAGCCGCTGGACAAGATGTTATTAATGAACTGCCCGACGCCCTACCCGACGCCCATCTGTTTAACCTCTCCAACGAGAGAGACCTATTTAAGGCTGATCTAACACCGTATTGGGCAGATGGCATAGTCCAAATGCTTGAGCACGGACTGCCTGACCGACCAATAGAAAAAACCCGGCTTAGGCAATTAATCCTTAAGATCCAATCCTACTAGCTAATTGCAAGCCAACTCTATAGGCTGGGGCAAGACAGATTGTTGCGCAGATGCATGTGCAAATATGAGCACGATGTGCTCTCAAAATAGCACGGTGGCATTTTCGAAGGGTACTTTAGCGGAGACACGACAGCACAAAAAGTGTTGCAGTCTCAACTATGGTGGCCCACACTTTTCCGCAATGCAGCACGATTCGTCAAGCACTGTGACGAGTGCCAACGGACGAAGGTCCCAATTCGCAAAGATCGAATGGAATTAACCCCGGTTATTGCTCGACAATCCTTCAAAAAATGGAAAATTGATATCATTGGGCCCATCAGTCCTGCGGCACAGTATTCACAGGCTAAGTACATCATTGTGGCCACGGATTACCTCACTAAGTGGGCAAAAGCGCGAGCCACACAAAAAAACGACTCTAGAATGACAGCTAAGTTCTTATGGGAGCAAGTAATCTCATGATTCGGTTGCCCCATTGAATTGGTCAGTGACCAAGGCACGCACTTCATCAATGAAGTGATCGCGTATCTCCTGTCCACCTTCCTCATCATCCATCGCAAATCCTCGCCATACTACCCTCAGGCAAACAGCCAGGCCGAATCAACAAATAAGATTCTTGTCAATGTCCTAACCAAGGTCGTCTCTGCACGCAGTGACTGGGAAAACAAGTTGATGGCAGCTCTGTGGGCTTACCGAACCGCTTATAAAACAGCTGTCGGTCAAACCCCCTTTAGGCTGACGTATGGGACATAAGCGATTCTATGTCGCTGAGCTGCTCTCTCAAAACTGGAGAGAGCGAAGGAGGAAAAAAGGATGGTTGTGGCTAAGTTGATGATGACAGAAAAAGAGTTAGTGGTGGCTTTCCAATTGGAAAAAACCTGCATCATCGCCATGCAGCAATGCCGAATATTCAAACTCAAGTAAGAGTTGAAAGCCAAAGAGGATAGGGAAGAAAGTTACAAGCAGGCTGGAGGACGAGAATCAGGAACTCGTGCAGATGCAGTGGGAGTACAAGCTAATCCTGATGCAATATAAGGAACTGGAGTCAAAGTATAAGGAACTGGAGTCAAAGACCACCGCCATTGAGCAGATGATGGAGGAGTTGAACACCAAAGAAGAGGAGAGGAGCCAAGAGAGGGAGCAACAACGAAAGGAGATCAAGTCTATGACCAATCAGCTACGTCTCGGGAGAAAGAACAAGACAACATGAGCAAAGAGCTCAGGGCCCAGGAGCAGAAACTCGTAACCCTAGCTCAAAAGTAGGGGGAGAGCATGGAAGGAATGAGAAAAAGAACCAGGGAATGGGCTACGCAAAACGAGGCACGGGTGAAGGCACTGGCGCAGTGCCTCACCTTGGTGGAGAAGGAAAAAATCTTGGCAGAAAGCAAAGTGGACGCCGCCCAGACAGCCTTCATTGCCCAACAACAAGCCTTCCTCAATACACTATTGGATACAACTCAACCAGAGGGAACGGAGCCGTTGGAGGTGGTGAAGAAGAAATTAAGCATCGCACGCAGAGCCCTGCATGTGGGGCTGCAGATGCCACCCCAACGTGCAGAGGTAAGGCTGGGCCTAGAGGAGCAGCAAAAGTATCTACTACTGGCCGGCCTAACCCCCTAGGAGGCAAATGCCCTCAACTTTGAAGAAAGAGCACCACAAGAATATCGGCAGGGGGAGGAAGTCAAATTCGAAATTGACATGAACAGATTCAGAGAATATGTAATCCCACAGCCCCCCTGGCCGCACGAACAAGATCAACAACAACCCGACCCGCCCCTGGACACAGGCCATCCTCAAGGAGCAGCGAAAAAAGTTGGTGGAAGAGGCCAGAAAAAGGCTGCAGGCCAAGACAGTCATGCATCCATCTGGTCTCCTCCCACCATACCCCGAAGACCTACCAATGCAATTCCATGCAGAACTAGTGGTCTGGGAACGGCAAGAAATGGAAAAGGGCCCTTTCTCCTTCAGTTTTCTTATGCCTGATAGCCTGAGAAGGGTCTTGCCGATCAAAGCGATGGAGGAGGTGATCGCGGCTGGCAACCGACTAGGCCAAAGATGGCTGGAGGACAGGGCAAGGACCCCCACTTTGTGGGACACGGAGGAGGCCGAATTTTGGCAAGACAAAATATACGAAGTGCCACACACAGTAAGGAACTATGACTGCCAACCCCTCTGGAGGAGGTGAATATGTAACACCAACATGCTCTCCTGGATGGCATTTTGTAACACCCTACCCTACGAGCGGAATGACCCCATGTTTATGGCATATCCCCATAGGGTAGGCGTGGATTTTGTCGCCACCCTCCATGGGAGACATGACTTCCCCGTCATCTACAATGCCAACGCCACTTCCTTTGAGGATGCTCTACTTTTTGATCTAGGAAGCCTGCCCGCCTCCATGATGCACTTCCTCGCTGAGTTCTCCTCCTGCCCAGATCCCGCATTCATAACCACCTGTAATTACCTTAGGCTCCTTAAACTCCTACTTAAGCAAGATCCGGCACCTCAAGAAAACGGCTTGCCTCCCCTCTTTTTTTATCCTAGCGCTATTGATAGTTGTGCTATGACCCACTTAATGATGAGGGCTAGCCTACTACCTTCATTTTGCCTAGCGCTCCTAGAGGATATGAGCGATAGCCAATTCACTAGGTGCAATCACCCCTTCCTATCCACCACCTCTCTCCATGTCCGCATGAACCTGAAAAGGTACATGCAGAGCCACCAATTTTTATGCAAATCCATCCGCCCGCCCTCCCCCCTCATTCCGACGATGAGAACTAGACTTGGCTGTCCTACTCCTCATGTAATACTATCCCGAAATGTATCCAAAAAAAAATGCACGATCATTGCACCTAGGGGTCCTTAAGTTAGGCGTGTCCAGTGATCTTGGTCAGCTAGCTCCGCTCCTAACCCCCTAGCCCTTTTTGATCCCCCATGTCACGCTTAGGGCACATCAATGGCAAGACACACCTAGGGAGGTAACACTCACCTATGGTTCGACCTGTCACCCTAAGCCACTGGCACCACACCCCCTTGGCACAAATGGGGTCCTCAAGTGTGGGACATCACCCGGGTTTGCCTAGACCCACTTCCCCATTTCACTAGCACGAGCACATTGCACCAACGCGCTAAGGACAGCACCCCCCTAGGTAGAGCACTGCACCTTCTTCTTCAGGTACACCACAAACGCCCAACCACCAACTTTGGAGGCCCTCGTCCACCCATGCAATCCACTGAGCTGCTCCGACGAACCTCGTTCTTGAGCTTTCACAAGCACCTGAGTCTACATGTGGCCCTCACCCTTACACTCACGCCAAAGTCCCATGGGACTGGCAGTCGTCTAGGAGGGGGGTAATGTTAACCCCAAGTCAAGATGGCGAAGAATGGAGGGAAAGCAAAGGAAGGTGGAGAAAGAGCAAAGACACACAAGCGGCCTCTAAAGATGAACCGGGACAAAAAGCACAACCTTAAAAGAAAAGGCGCCTCAGAAAACTTGGAAAATCCTTGTAAAAGAACGCCAGGCTCCCTCCTATGCCCATTGTAAAATATTAGACGGGTGTAGGCTAGAGACACGAGACTAAAAGAGGAAAATGGAAAAAGGACCTTGCCACAATGGCCGGTCATGTAAAAAAGGGATGGGTGCCCATGGGATTTTAGGGTTTGTATATATAAAGCTCAAAAAGTAAATAAGAGATCATTCTTTGGTGTGTGGCAAAAGGAGTCTTCTTCTTCTTCTCTCCTTCTCACCTTCTTGCTTGTGTGTGCTCTTGAGAGAGGGAGTGTGAGAGTGTGAGGGAGTGAGTGTGTGTGTGAGTGAGGGATCAAGAGGGTGAAGATCTTCACCATCTCCTCCTCTTCTTCTTCTCTTCCCTTCTCTCTTCTTGCATGCGCGGCTATGGAGGATGGAGCTTGGAGGTGGAGGAGGATTGAGGATGCTTGAGCTAGCATCTAGGATCGTGGAGCTACCGATGTGTGGAAGAGAGGAGGCAACTCATATCGGCACTAAGGTAAGCTCACTACACTCGTGGGATCGACGGCACGTCGGCTAGGTGAGAGATATCCATTAGAGCTCGCTTGGAACGCTTGAAACAATAAGCGGTACGTGGGTCTTGGCCGTAGAGCAAAAGCTCCCACATAATGGACAACCAATAGGTTTCACATTCTACATGCAGAAGCGCTCAAGGACTTTATGAATGTACTCCCTTTGTGACAAGTAGAGGAGTCTCTAATGTCTATTGCATCTAATGTGCATACCAAGTGTGTGAGAGGCATGTCCCATATCCTTCATCTCAAACCTCTTCTTGAGCTGAGCCTTAAGAGCATCTAGCTCATCATGAGCTTTCCTTGCTAATAGCATGTCATCCACATAGAGTAACAAAATAAGCAAAGATCCATCACGAGCTTTCTTCGTATATAAGCACGGATCCATATCACTAAGGTTGTAGCCCTGTGACTTCATAAAAGCATCAAACTTATGGTACCATTCCTAGGTGCCTACCTCAAGCCATAAATACTTTTCTTCAACATGCACACTAGATGCTCCCTGCCAAGCTCTACAAATCCCTTAGGTCACTCCATGTAAATCTCATCATGCAAATCTCCATGTAAAAATACCATCTTGATATCCATCTGATAAAAGTCCAAGTCAAGCCATGCAACTAAGGCCAAAATCAAGCAGAGGGTAGTCATCTTAACCATAGGAGAAAAGACTTCATCAAAGTCAACTCCATGCTCCTGTTTAAAACCCATAGCAACAAGTCTTACTATATAAGCTGGCTTGGGGTGTCCAGGGGTACCCTTCAACTTGTATAACCATTTGCATGGTAGAGCCTTCTTGCCACTAGGCAAGGAAACCACATAAGTCTCATTCTTTTGCAAGGAGTCTATATCAAACTGCATAGCCCTCTCCCAAGAGTGACTGCATAGCCTTATCATAAGTGAAAGGCTCTCCTACATCTGTAACCAAGACATAATGCATCGAGGGCTAAAATTTGTCAGGAGGGTATCTATCTCTAGTAGAACGCCGCACTGCAAGCTCTGCTGCTTGCCCAACATTTTGTCCTACACCCTAGCCATGAGTGCATGCTACTACTGCAGGCTATCTAGCTGGCTGTATGGGAGCTCGTGGCTCCTCCTGAAATATAACCCTGCGTATCTCCACTATCTTCTCAGGCTGCCTATGCATCTTATCTTCATGGAAGGAAGACTACATCATGGCTGTGGATAACTTTCCACACCTGCAAATCCAATAGATGATAACCCATCTCTCCTACATCTCCATAGCCAAGGAATATGCATTTAACACTCTTAGGAACCAGCTTGTTACGCTTGTTGTCCTTGGGCACATGGAAAAATTCCTCACATCAAAGACACGTAAATGTGCATAAGAGGGAGGCTTTCCTGTCCATAGCTCCTCTGCAACCTAAAGATCGATGGCGCTATAGAGTGATCTATTAATGGTATGCACAACAGTCATAACTGTCTCAGCCCAAAAGTGTTGGGGTAGGCCTGCATGGTTAAGCATACTGTGAACCCTCTCATGGATGGTCCTATTCATCCACTCAGCCACCCTACCATTTTGGGGAGGGGTATAGGGGGCGGTCAACTTACGCTTGATACCCCTCTCATCACATAACTACTCAAAAGCACGTGAGACATACTCACCCCCATTATCTATCCTTAAGCATTTCAGTATATGCCTAGACTGGTTTTTTGCCAAAGAAATCTATCTCTGAAAAACTACCAATACATCAGACTTCTACTTTATGGGATAATCCCATACTTTACGTGAAAAATCATCTATGAAAGTAACAAAATACTTTGCTCCACCCATAGATTGATAGGGCATGGACCCACAAACATCAAAATGAACCAAAGCCAAGGGGTCACTCATCCGTGACATACTAGACTTCTTATGCGTAGACCTAGTCTACCTGCCATAAAGACAATGATCACAAGAATCAAAATGAGAATAGTCAAGGGGTGGTAAGTACTACAAACCAAAAAGCATTTTTATTCCCTTAACGGACATGTGCCCCAAATGGGTATGACAAAGAGATACATGAGGTAAAGGCCCCACATACAAAGCATGATCAACTATAGATCCAGAAACAACTAAGGGGTAGAGCCTACCAATCTTGGCACCTCTCGCAAGCACAAGCCTGCCACAAATAATCTTCCATGCAGAGTCTCCAAAAGATACATGATATCCTGCATCATCAAGATGTCCAACAAACATAAGATTGCATGTCAATGCAGGTACATGACGTACATCGTGCATAACAAAACTACTGCCAGAAGGAAACTACAGCCTAACATCACCAATGCCGACAATCTTAAGAGGCCTCTCATCACCCAAGCACACAAAACCCGAAACAGAACGGTATGAATGGAACCACTCTCGACAAGGTGTCACATGAAACCACTCTCGACAAGGTGTCACATGAAAGGGCGCACGTGAGTCCAAGAGCCAACACTGTGCATACATAGAGTGTATCTCTATCATCTGCGAAGCACTAGATGAAGCTGCTACAAGGATATAATCCTCATCACTATCCTCGGGCTGCATAACATTGATCTCTTCAATTTTAACACTTGACTTAGCAAGTACTATGCTGTGATCAAAAGACTTTTCCTACACTTTTCCTTTCCCCTTGTCTTTGCACAATTCATGACACTATGGCCTTATGTGGCCTTTCTTCCCACAATGATGACAAGTCAAATTGGCATTTCTCCCACGAGACTTAGTGCGCGACTTGCCTCACAACTTGGATCGAGATTTCTGCAAATCCTATCCATGGCCATTATCACAGTCATTCTTTGCATTTCCATCATGTCAGCCTCTAACTGTCAAAGCATGGGACACATGAGAGACATCCAAATTCTTACAGTTTATCTCTTCCTGCAAAAGATAGTTCTCAACATCATATAGCTTCAAACTAGTGGCAGAAGCACATAGGGCAGTGCGGAATACATCCCAAGACTCATTAAGAGTTACAAGCAAGAACAACAAAGTGAGATCCTATTTGAAATCAATGCCCTGTAAAACCAAGTTCTTAAGAATAGCATGAAACTGGCTCAGATGAGTTGACATGGTCACATTCTCTTTCATGCTGTGAAGATCCATAAGCTGTTTTAGCCACCAATACATTTGACTTGCAGGACTTTACTTGTCATAGAGGTTCTTGATCTTATCCCAACGTTTCCAAGCACTTTGTGCTTCCTCAATCACATTGTAATGCACCTGTTCATTGAGACACAAGATGAGGGTGGACTTGCATAACTCATCAAGCTCCATCCATTCGTCATTAGTCATAGTTTCAGGCTGCTCTCCACTCAAGCTTAGTGGCTTTATCTATGATTTCTACACCAATACCTGGCAAACTTGGCTCTTCCAATAGGCATAATTTGTACCATCAAGCTTATGATATTGAATATAGCACCGTCAGTGGAAGAAGATGCCATACTACAAGCTAAAATGGTATAGAAAATTTAAAATTACTTGTTATAAATTGCAAAAAATGACCAAAAAACCACGAAAACCAAGGCAAAATGGCAATAAACAAGTATTTAATGATGCTACCCACCAAGTATCATCAAAATACATCAAACCAAGATGATTCAACATGAAAAATACATCACAATCAGTCTAGAGATATATGCTTGCTGTAATAATTTGCAGCAGTTTACAACAATGAGAGCTAATAGTAGGCAAAAAACAATATTCCAAGTCAACCATTGACTATCATTGCAAAACCAGCATCAAGTGGGCATCAACAAGCATGTAACAGTCAAATTGACATGAGCCAACACCTAACCATGTTAGACAAAGTCCGTTAGTAAAGTCAGTACACCCCCCAATCAAGTCAAATCAGTCCAAGTACATCTACACGGACCAAGGCATATCAACCATACATCATCCACAAGGAGATCCCAATCTCAAGTATCTAAAAGCTCAAGTGCATAACCCGCATGCTCAATGTCTATCAAATGACAATGTACATAAACTCTCCCACTAGCACAAAAGCTGTAACAGTCAAGCATCCAAGCTCAAACAAGGCATGTAAGAGCACGAGTGATGGAATATCCAAGGTCATACATCAAGAAGACATTCGAAGCATATGAGCAATCGAGGATCCAATGTCATGAGGAAAATCCCAATCAGCCAAAGCAAGACCAAAAAATAAGCTCCAGAGTATCCATAGTCAAGCCCAAATGAAACTCCATTAGCATTCAAGTCCAAACCACTTCAGCCCTGAAGTTTGCAGCATACATTCACTGCATAAAATTGAGTATTTTTCAGCTCAAGATCAGCCCAAAATGATGGCAAATCAGTAGGCATACATTCCTTAAACATCTGGCATCAACCATAGGCATTCAAGCATTAAATAGCCAAATATCCAAGCATAAACATAAAGTGCTAATGTAACACTGTTTGTGGCTGCCTGTGGACTGTGGAAAACAGTCCTAGACTAAGGTCAATCAGTCCACAAATCAATGCCAATGATAAACCACCAATGCCGATCATCAAGGGGTGTTCCCAAGTGCCAAATGAAGTGTTTTCAAGCTGCCAATGAGTGCCAAGGGAGGGCTGAAGTAAAAAATGAATAGGGCCTAAAGAAGGCCTACACAAAGCCTTGTCAAGCCTAATGAGGTAGGAGCCAAGATATGAAATGGGGGAGCTCCAATGGTTGGCTGCCCCTTCCTATTGTACCATGCAAACTAAAATAAACACTCAAAAGAATGTTTCAATACCTCTAAAGGAATGCCGTGAGGGTGCCCAAATGGGCCAAATAGGTGCTCGGGAAGCCGGGGAGTGATCGGCTCAAAGGAGTTGGATATGGCTACTGGGAGAATGCGCCAATGGTGTAGGGATTCAGTGGGATGTTGATGGAGTCATGAACCATGATCAAGTGCTCAAGAAACCATGCTCTGATACTAGTTGAAAGGTGAGAAGGATCGAATCTTGCACAAGAGAGCTATGGCGAGAGAGCAAGAGTGAGAGAGAGAGAGAGAGAGAGAGAGAGAGAGAGAGAGTCACAATGTGGGAACTCCAACAATCACAATGTGTGACTGGCTTTCCCTTTATTCATCTATCACTAAAAGAATAAAGAATAAAGTGATGGTGACGAGCGCCCGCCGCCTGCAATGTGCAAGCGCGGGTACTGTCAGTGTAGTAATACACAGGTGGCTACGCAGAGGTGCCTTTACCCCCAACATATTGGTTATCTATTAGTATCATAGATAGTATAATGTGCAATTTGCAAGAATCTCATACCCCTGCTATTGCATGAAAGAATCTAGCAAGGTTGTTGAAGTAAACACAAAAGCCAAAAATTTGCAGCTCAAGTAAAAGCTCAACCAAGTGAAAAGAGGAAACCTACCTATCGATGATTATGCCTTGAAGATCAAGAGTATTATGGAAGCTCTTGGATCTATCAATGCAGTAGTTGACGATGATGATGTGGTGCATGCATGCTTAGATGGACTTGGAGATATGAATATAAGAGTTTTAGGTCATCTATGAATACGAGGGATAATATCCTTGACTTTACAGACTTGATTTCTATGTTGATACTTAAGGAGAATGCTTGGATTCCTCTTCTTCTCAAAGTAAGAACAAGTCTGAAGAACATGTATTTTACTCTACTAGTAGAGGTAGAGGCCAAGGTGGTGGTTGTGGTCAAAGTTATGATACACTAAAAAATAAAGGAGGACAATCCCAAGGAAGAAAGAGTCAAAGAGGCCAAGTTGCAGACTCTAATAGGTAGTAGAATTTTGATGATAGAAAGGAGTGTGGGCATTGTGGTCAAAAAGGCCACATTTCTAAAAACAGCTTCAAAAAGTAAGACTATAACTAGAAATGGAAAAAAGTAGTAAGGTAATTGTGCATCTAGTAGCAAAAATAATCATAATATAAGTGAACGATTGTTTATTATATAGGAATTTATGAATACTGACTATTGATGGTTCATCAAAGAATGATGTATGGTATGTAGACTCAGGTGCCTCTAACCACATGACTTTTCATGGAGAGTGGTTTAGAGAAATGTGCAATCTAGAGTCTTCGAGCTATGTGGAGATAGAAAATGATACAACTCACCCCATTACTCATATTGGAAATGTTTATTTGAGTATACATGTTGCTAAAACTAAGTATTTAGTTGATGTGCTACATGTACCAAATATTACAAAAAATTTAGTTTCTCTTCGTCAGATGGTAGAATAGGGATTGCAGGTTTGGTTCACATTTGATGGTTGTTATGCAGAAGATCCTAAAAATAATAGGTTGATTTTTACAAAAGGAAGTATTGGGACCAAAAATGGGCTCGACACTAGCTCTAGGCTCTGGTCTCTTATACTCACCCAAATAACCCCACGATCTCACGGCCAAGGGCGTTGTCGTGATGTTATGAGGACACAATGTGAAAAAGTATGGAATGCATAATCATCCGACTTCTTTATTGATCTAGAGAGTCAACGTGATCTGAGCCATTAGTACTAGTGTGAGTTGTATGGATTATCTGAAAATACTAGATTTTTGGATCATTTTAGCCTATTTTTTATATTATTTATTGTAAAAATCTAAAAAAGTTAGAAAAAACTTCTAGATTAGGATGGCATGCAAAAAGCTAGTTGCTTTTTCAACCAACTACGGGCTTTTCTTAAGAGGGATAGATTGATGAAATCACGTGCACCGCGATCGCTATAAACAGGTTGAAAACTGCAGATTGAACTGAAAGAAGAAGGAGTGATCTGGGAGATCTTTGAGCAAGTATCCTGCCGTTTTACCCCCCTTTCGGAGTCAATGGAGCCATCAGATTTGGGTTCCGAGTGTCAAGAATTGTGTGATAGGGGGATGTGCTTGAGCTATTGTGCGCCAAACACACATTGTATACACAAGAGGAAGCTCACTCAAGAACACAAGAAGAGATATGGAGGCCAAAACGTTTTCTTGCTAGTTTCTTCTTCTTCTTTCACACACTATACAATGTACACAAAGTAGAGATAAGGCACAACATAAAGAAAAGTGGCCTTCTAAGTTAAATAGTGCATAACCGACTACACTAATCGACTGGATTTATATCTTTGCCAGTTGTAGGTAGGTGTAACAAACTAAATATAATAAGTGATAATTCAGTGGCCATGTGAGTATCATAATGACCACCAACGTGCTAAGTGTAGACGTGCGGACTCATCTAGCCAGGCGGTCCATCATCAATGTTCGCATGTGTTGAGCTTTGACATCTCAACACTGTCAAGAATCGCGTGGTGGAGGGGGTTGCTCAAGATGCTGCGCCGAACACACACAGAATGCACAAGGAGAAGCTCACTCAAGAGACAAGAAGAGAGATGGAGGCCAAAACGTTTTCTTGCTGATTTCTTCTTCTTCTTCCACACACTTCACAATGTACACAAAGTATAGATAAGATACAACATAAAAGGAAAGTGGCCTACTAAGTCAAACAATGCATAACCGACTACACTAGTCGACTGGCGCTATAACTATGCCAGCTGTAAATAGGTGTAACAACCTGAATATAATAAGTAATGAGTCAGTGGCCATGTGAGAGTCATAATGACCACCGACGTGCTAAGTGTAGACGTGTGGACCCATCTAACCAGGCGGTCCATCATCCATGTCCACATGTGTTGAGCTTGCCATCTCAACACTCCCCCTCAAGCTCAACTGCATCTCTGCAACTCCAAGTAAGCTTCGAAACTTTTGAAGCTTCTCTGTACCCAATGCCTTCGTGAAGATATCAGCTATCTGATCCTGTGTGCTGACATACACCAAGTCAATCTCACCTGCTAGTACCTTCTCTCTCACAAAGTGGTAGTGTACCTCAATATGTTTTGTCCTGGCATGGAACACAGGGTTCCTAGCCAACTGTATACTGCTCATGTTGTCACAATAAATGACAACTGGACCTTCCACCTGCACATCCAAATCAGCCAGTAACTTTTGCAGCCATACTACCTCACATGCTGCAATAGCAGCACCTCTATACTCAGCCTCTGTACTCGACAAAGCAACTGTAGATTGCTTTTTGCTGCTCCAAGAAACTGCTGCACTACCAAGAGAGAACATGTATCCGCTGGTAGATCGTCTATCAGACATACTACCAGCCCAATCTGCATCTGTGTATCCAAACACCTGTACGTCTGTACCTGCCCCATAGAAAAGCCCATAATGTAATGTGGACTTCACATATCTCAATATGCGTCTCACTGCATCCAAATGTGGCTTTCTAGGTACTTGCATAAACTGACTCACAAGACCAACAACATAGCTCAAGTCTGGCCTTGTAATGGTCATGTAGATCAAACTCCCCACTATCCTCCTGAACATAGTAGGGTCTTCTATCTCATCCCCAACATCAGCACTCAGCTTTACATTCTACTCCAACGGAACTGAAAGTGGTTTGCATGCAGTCATACCATACCTGGACAACATATCCAAGCCATACTGTCTTTGGAACAGCCATATACCATCATCACATCTGATCACCTCAATGCCAAGGAAGTACCTTAGCTCACCTAAATCCTTTATCTCAAACTTCATCTTCAAATAGCCCTTGACTTCAGCAATCCCACTATCACTATCACCTGTAATAATCAAGTCATCCACATAGATGACTATGATGACCAAACCTGCATCTCCCTTTCTCACATAAAGTGAGTGATCAGCATCAGAAACATAAAAGCCAATATTGACAAGATACTCTCTGATCTTGTCAGACCATGCTCTTGGTGCTTGCTTGAGCCCATAGAGTGCCTTCTTCAACCTGCACACATACGTGGGATGCTCTAAATCTTCATAACCTGCTGGCTGATCCATATACACTTCTTCCTGCAAATCACCATGCAAGAAGGCATTCTTTACATCCATTTGCTGCAACCTCCAACCTTTGGCTGCTGCCAAAGCAATCACACATCTGACAGTTGCCATCCTAGCAACTGGACTGAAGGTTTCATCATAATCTATGCCATATGTTTGGGCATAGCCTTTTGCAACCAGCCTAGCTTTGTACCTACTAATAGAACCATCTGCATTGTGCTTAATCTTATAAACCCACTTACATCCAATAGCTTTCTTTCCCTTCGGCAATGATACTAGATCCCAAGTCTTATTAGCCTCTAATGCAGCCATCTCCTCATCCATTGCTGCATCCCAATGAGCATGACCAACAGCCTCCTCAAAACATGTGGGCTCAACATCCTCAACTAGTTTCACCATATAAGAATAATGGTGAGCTGCATAACCCTCAAAACCAAATCTTTTAACAGGGTATCTCACCCTGCTAGACCTGCGTACCACTGGATCACTCAATGGAGTCTTTGCATTAACACGTGCTCTCTGCACACCTGGAGTCCTCACTGAAGGAATGCCAAGCTCATCATCCAAGCTCTCTCTGAGCCACTGGAGTCTCCATCAAGAATTGCATCAATGCCTTCTGACACTTTATTCTTTCCTTTGTCTTTACCTGTAGTGCTACTAGATGCACTCGAAGATGTAGAGGTACTCCTTAGTCTCCCAGACCAAGGACTACCAGATGATGTCTCTGGTCCACTAAGAGTCCGTGATTCTTGCCTTTCAGCCTGCACATGAGTGTCATGATCATCATCAACATCCAATGCATCACCACTAGATGCATACCAACTGCTCATTTCATCAAAGATGACATCCCTGCTCACTCTGAACTTACATGTGACAGGGTTGTAACAGCGATACCCTTTTTGCTCTAAAGAGTATCCAATAAAGATACACTTTTCAGCCTTTGGATCCAGTTTCTTCTGCAACTCATCTGGCACATGAACATACGCAATGCAACCAAATACTTTCAAGTGTGAAACATCAGGCTTCTTACCTGTAAAACATTCTTCGGGGGTCATACCATGAACTGCAGCTGTGGGAGTTCTGTTCATAATATAAACAGCAGTATGAACAGCCTCAGACCAAAAATGCTTAGGCATATTCTTTTCAGCCATCAAGGCGCGTGCAACTTCTGCAATATGCCTGTTTTTCCTTTCTGCAACCCCATTTTGCTGTGGGGTATACCTGCATGTGAACTGTCTCTTTATCCCATGAGACCTCAGAAAATCACTGAACTCATTTGAGAGGTACTCTCCCCCTCCATCTGACCTCAGGCACTTTACTTTCAAGCCTGTTTCTCTTTCAACTGCAGCCTTGAAAGTTCTAAAGTGCTCAAAAGCTTCACTCTTTTCCTTCATAAAATATACCCACAGCTTTCTAGAACAATCATCAATGAATGTGACAAAGTATGAACTGCCTCCAAGAGATACATTTTGTGTAGGCCCCCAAATGTCTGTATGCACAACATCAAGGATATTTCTGCTTACATCTCTGTCATGTGAAAAGGGTTGTCTTGCCTGCTTACCAAACTGACATGCTTCACATACCTTCTGAAATTCTGCAACTTTAAATGTAGGCAAACCTGTAACCAACCCTTTGGATTGCATTAATTTCAGCCTTTGTACATTTGCATGTCCAATGCATTTGTGCCAAATTTCAATGTCTGCAACAACACCTTTTCCTTTGGCATACATAGCCGCATTCATAGTAGGAATTCCAGCATCTAGAGTGAACATACGTCCAACTCTACTTCCCTTTGCTACCAACCTGCACTTGTCATTGAAGTCTTCTACAAAGCAGCCCTTTGCATTAAATCTGACTTGCAGCCCTTGCTCTACCATTTGACCGACTAACACCAAGTTCTTTGTAATAGATGGTACATGTAATACATCTGAAAGACTCTTTGTCTTACCATCATGCAAGGACAAGGGAACTTTTCCAATGTGTGAAATTGGGTGGCATGAGTCATCACCCGTCTGCACATAACCTGCATTCTGCAAATCCTGCATCTCTCCAAACCATTCTGCATGGCTGGTCATATGATTGGATGCACCTGAATCAACATACCAAACATCTTCATGTGTTCCCTTTCCTGTAACAGCATTCAGCATATGCTGCATAACGAACAAACGTTCATTTTTGTCTTCATTCAGTCGTGAAGACGATGCATAGTTTCCTTGCTGCAACTTACCACTGCGGATATCATCTCTCTTAGCATAACATTGGGCTGCAATATGACCTGTTTTGCCACAGTAGTGGCACACAATACCAGAGTTGTTAGAACCTCTGTTCTGCCATCCACCTCTTCCTCTAAAGCTCCCCCTGCCTCTAAAGTTACCACGACCTCCTGAAACCTGCATATCGCCAAATTGCTGATTCAATCTGTTTTGCTGGTTGTCACTACCACGTCCTGTACCACGGCCTCTTGAAGAGAACCTGCCACGTCCCCTTCCTGAACTGGAGTAGAAAGCTTGGACCTGTTCACCACTTCTTTCAGATGTCTCACTCTGCATGTTGATCTCTTCAGTGATCATAAGGGAGACCAATTCATCGAAATCTGGAAATGGCTTTCTGACATATACGGAAGTTACAAAAGACTTCCAAGCCTTTTCATTGTTAAGTCCACCCAAGGTAGACGACACCAAATCATCATCATCGGGCATTGCATCAATCGCTGCCAATGCATCTGCAATGCTTCTTACTTTCAGTGCATACTCATTGATAGACATCTTCCCTTTCTTCAATGTATTCAACTCTTGCTTGAGTTGAATCTTTCGTGCCTTTGTATTTACAGAAAACATACTTTCAAGTATGGTCCAAGCTGCATATGCATTCTCTGCATTTCTAATGTGTCCCAGCATGTTATTGTCAATTACTGCAGACAACCAATACATGACCTTCTTGTCTTTTGCATTCCATTCCTTTCGTGCCTTTGTCTCTTCTGCAGTTGGAGGATCACTCACCTCCGGCTCCTTTTCTTCACCTGAAACGAACTCGTAGAGGCCTTTTCCAATAAGGAAGTTCGTGACACGAAACTTCCATGATGGGTAGTTGTTCTTGTCGAGCTTCTCAATGATGGGGCTTCCACTGTTCTCTGCCATTATCACAAAACTAATACCAAACAGCAAGCAAATCTTCTGCAACCCTTGACCTGTAGTGCACAGCAATACACCAGACAGCCTTTTTTACTGTCTGCTCAACAATACATGCAATCTGCAACCAGTTTGCAGATAAACCTTGTGTTTACTCACTGATAAACACCTTTGAACTTACAGATCTGAAATCTGTAACCTGCGCACCCACGTTCGGTCAATACAGTCGAAGTCACAGTGTACCCCGAAACTACTGTCCGCAACCTTGCGGCTCTAAAACGGGCCCTGAAACGGCCTCAAATGCCCAAAATCTCTGCGAGAAAGCCCTAAAGGGTTAATCTGCAGAATATACAGCGCTCTTCGCGCACACCAAATCTCACTGCAATCTGAGATTTTTGCTCTGCCCTGCTTCCGGTGCCTCCACAGACACTATCCAAGAGAAGGAGTGGAAGAATGGGAGAGATTCTTACCCGTAGCTTGCTTGCTCGAACCTTGCTTCTTCTCCTTCACTTCAACCTTCGAAATCAGCCTCTCTCAATGGCGCGGCTCTGATACCATGTCAAGAATCGCGTGGTGGAGGGGGTTGCTCAAGATGCTGCGCCGAACACACACAGAATGCACAAGGAGAAGCTCACTCAAGAGACAAGAAGAGAGATGGAGGCCAAAACGTTTTCTTGCTGATTTCTTCTTCTTCTTCCACACACTTCACAATGTACACAAAGTATAGATAAGATACAACATAAAAGGAAAGTGGCCTACTAAGTCAAACAATGCATAACCGACTACACTAGTCGACTGGCGCTATAACTATGCCAGCTGTAAATAGGTGTAACAACCTGAATATAATAAGTAATGAGTCAGTGGCCATGTGAGAGTCATAATGACCACCGACGTGCTAAGTGTAGACGTGTGGACCCATCTAACCAGGCGGTCCATCATCCATGTCCACATGTGTTGAGCTTGCCATCTCAACAAACACTGAGCAGTAGAGAGGGAGCTGTAATTTTGATGCATATTTTGTTCCAAGAAGAAGCTACAGGAGATCTGATGCCTGGAGATTGCTTCTGAGTAATGCGAAGATTCCAAGTTCTTTCAATACATATTGATTCAATTCATTGTGCTTTGTCTTTGTAGTGTTTACCACTTGTGTATTCTCTATCTTCTCTTCCATCTCCTATCTCTACTTCCTTCTACTTCTGATCCCTAGTGGATTCGACCTTTCGACAAAAACCCCTCCAACATTGGTGAACCTGACATGAAAGGTCGTCAGAAGAAGGAAAGACAAGATAGGAGAATCTCAATCTCCAGTGATGTTTTGCAATAGTTGGTGCAAAATATGAATATGCTTATGCAGGTACAACAACAACAATAGGTGATGCAAGCTTCAGCTCAAACAGAAAGTGTTGTGATGAATGCTTTGCAAGCAGTTGAGCGTGAGGTGAAGTTATTCAATGGCAAGAATGTACCTGCATATGTACATGCCTATGCTCAGAAGATGGAATTCTTTGGGGTGGCTCAATCTGCATGGAGCTTGTATTTTGTACGTGTTATTATTCATGAACTAAAATCATGAATTACTAAATTATACTTGTAGGATGCTGACTAGGTAGCCTTCAAGAAGACACTCAAGGAAGAATTTTACATTGAGGACACCAGTTTGATTACACGCAAGACTTTTCAAGAGTAGGTTTTACAACCCAATAAGGGTCTTGTGGCTATGGAATTGTTAAGAGAATTTGAAAGTCTATTTGAGAAGTTGGATCTTGCAAAACAACAAGCTCTTGCAAGTCAGAAAATTGAATTGTTTCTATAGGAAACTGATCGTGAGCTTCAAGAGAAGCTTGATGATTTGCTGGAGGATCAGACTACTACAGAGACACGTTTGAAAAAAGAGAGTAGACATGTCAAGGAGGCTGTTACTATACTTGTGAAGAAGCATAGAAGAAGAGAAAGATTGCATGTCTCTAGCTTGCCCATTGTTACGGGCAAGACAGTTGAAGTATCTAGTAAGCCACCTACTTCTGTGGCTAACCCTATGGCTGTACCTGCTATTGTTTCCTCTGTTAGGAAAGATGTCTTAGATGAATTGGTCAAAGGCATGCGGGATCTTCAATTGAAAGTTGCAAAATTGGACGAAAAAGGACAAGAGGAAAGGGGACGGGCAGCAGTCCCTAAGCCTGGAAAAAGATGTACGTGGTGTGATAGTTTGCAATGCGAGAGAAAGGATTATGCTGCCTATCAGGAGGCCTTGGCACGACAACTCATCTTTTGGAAAGATGAAAAGATCCATGCACAAGAAACGAGATTGCCTCTTGCTTTGAATTTTGGAAAGGGAAGTATGCAGAAGTTGTTGGAAGACTTGGCTGTCCGAAATGCTTATGCAGTGGTACATGCTTCTACTTTTGGTCTACAGTTGGATAGAATGCATGGCCAAGTGATGGTTGATCCAAAAGTTGAAATATGGACACATGCTTTACATGCAGCTGAAAAGAGAAAGGTCACTGATAGTGAAATGTCTCATGCAGGGCAAGACATTCGTGGCATAATTGGTTGGGAATCACCAGTAGATGCATATTCAGTGTATGCATATTTAGCAAAGGTACAAACATGGATGTACTTATGGAAGAAAAATAAAAAAGAGATGAAGATATTGCAAGTTCATCTAAAAGAATGATAAGAAGAAGTGTGGATCAGCCTAAAGTTGCAAATCAGCCACCTCCCGAGCATGTTATGGAAGAGGTCAGTCAAGAGCAAAAATAGGATAACAAAAAAGAGGGCAAAAAGAAGGGCAAGCAGTCAGGATATAAGTTGGAATCTGACATTGAGACAACCACAAATCTTAAGAAGGTTCTTGAAGAATGGATCTTAAACGGTCGGGTGGAATTTACCTTGGGAGAGGTGCTTGGCATTGCCAAGCAAGAATTTCATGATGAGATCATTGACATAATTAAAAGGTCAGTTTCTTAGTGATACTACTAGTGCATTGCTGCAATTTGAAGAGGAAACTAGTTTGTTGGGTATTCAGGCTGAATATGAGCATGAAGTAAGTACATGATTGTATATACAAGATGCTACTAATCAGTGGCATGTGGAAAAGAGAAGAAAGAAGCTAAAAATGCATTGCCTTGTAGCAATATGCATGGTGGAGTAAGGTAAATGCAACAATATGGAGAAGAGACTCTAGGATTTATTCCTCGAAGTCATAACACAAGAAATCATTGGGCTAGAGCTACCACTAAAATGGTAGTGAAAATAGGGGAGCATGAAACTCCTTATGTTGCTTTACTTGACCATGGGTCTAAGATAAATTTCATTGAGCGTGGATTGTATGAAAATGGTGCATGGCCTGTAGACACTGATCATGGTTGGCGAATGAGGGCTACAAATAATTCTTCAGGGGAGCTCTATGCTGCATGTCCTAATGTAAAAATGACGATTGGTGATGTATAGGAAGAGCAACACTTCTTTGTGCAAGATAATTCCTCATATGCAATGATTTTGGGACAATCTTATATTACAAGTGTGCGTACGGAAACAAAGGTGCTTGATGATGGTTTTGCTTATGAAAGAGTCAAAAGCAAGGATGGGAGAAAAGCAATTGAATTTCTTACTGTTTGTGTTAATCATCCTAGAAATTGGCTTCGAGAGTCTCCTTTGATTCCAAATGCAAGGGAATTCAAAGACCTGGATTTTCATTAAGCACTATTGTAATGCGGGGCTACAGTAGTGCTATTCAGACTCTTGATGAAATGAAGCATGTATTTACTATTGGTAATTCTCAATTTACAGCAAATAGTTCATGTTGGTTCAAGCCTATGGAAGCTATGTGTAGGGCTGAACGCATATCTATGAAACGGGCTCCTAAGGAACTAAGAGTATTGGGACTGCTAGCTGAAAATGAATGCATTTTAGGCATGTTTTATGGGCTGAATATTAATGACACTATGGCTGAAATTTCGGCAACTATACATGCAGAAAATGAGGCTAAAAACAGAGTGTTGTCAGTATGTTCTTTGGACATGTATGATGTTATAGCATTGTTTGCTCAACAGGAAGGATTACAATGGGTTGAAGCACTTGTGGAGACAAAGTATAAGACAGTTGACAAAAAGGTGAAACCAATTGCTTTGCCACTTCCACCAGAGAATGAGGGTATATATGAAAAAGTGTCAAGGCAACCAAGCTTACGGGATCCTAATGATATAGATCATCAATTTACATCTGAAACATTACAGGAATTGAAAGTTGGTGCAGAAGGGTTTCTTTTGCCTGCTAAGAGAGACTATTTTACGCAGATGGCTAGACATGGAAAGGCATTTGCATTTCAGCCAAGTGAAATAGGTTGTGTGGATCCAAATGTTGTCTCTCCTATGGTCATATTTATGATGCCACATGTACCATGGAACTTGAGGCCTATTCCAGTGCCTAAAGCTTACTTGCCAAAGCTGATGGATTTTCTAAATGAAAAGATTTGCATGAAGATCTTGGAGCCTTCTTCAGCCCCGTACTCAAATCGTTGGTTTACTGTGCCCAAAAAGAATGGGGCTTTGAGATTTATTCAAGACATGCAACTGACTTTGAGATTTATTCAAGACATGCAACCGGTCAATAAAGTAACTATAAGAAATGTGGGTGCAGGTCCTGTGATTGATGAATTTGCAGAGGCTTTTGTAGGCAGAGCGATCTATTCTTTGGGTGGTCTTTATTCAGGTTATGATCAGTTTCAACTTGCAATTGAAAGCAGGGATATCACAACCATGAAGACTCCCTTGGGGTTAGTACGGATGTGTACTCTCCCACACGGAGCAACAAACTCAGTGGCACACATGACAAATGCTATGAATAGGGTACTCAAGGATTTTATACCACAATTGACTATGCCCTTCTTGGATGATGTTCCAATCAAAGGGTGTGCAATGGATGAAAAGAATGAAGAGATGGATACACATGGATGATGCAGGCAATTTGTTGCAGACCATATTGTGGATTGTGAGAGGATTTTGACACGTCTAGAAGAGGTGCATTTAACTCTTTCTGGACAAAAGTCTATCTTTGGAGTTGAAGAGGTTTTGATTGTTGGGCATATGTGCGGGCCTTATGAAAAGGAGAGAAGGATCGAAGCTTGGACTCGAGAGCTATGGCGGGAGAGCAAGAGCAAGAAAGAGAGAGACAAGAAATGGAAACTCCAATAGTCACAATATGTGACCGGGCCTTCGTTTATTCAAATTGTCACTAAAAGAATAAAGAATAAAGTGACGGTGGCGGGCGCCCGCCACCTGTAGTGTGCAGTGGCGGTGACTGTTAGTGTAGTAATACACGGGCGGCTAGGGAATCTTGGCCATCTCGGTCCTCTGCTCATCTGTCTGCGGACAATCAGCCTATGATACCTTCACATAAGAAGGCAATGGATAGGCAATAGGCTTTATGTCCTGCATGCGGAAGCGCTCAAGGACTTTATGAATGTACTCCCTCTGTGACAAGTAGAGGAGTCCTTGATGCCTGTCACGTCTAATGTGCATACCAAGTATGTGAGCGGCATGTCCCAGATCTTTAATCTCAAAGCTTTTCTTGAGTTGAGTCTTAAGAGCATCTAGCTCATCATGAGCTTTCCCTGCTATCAGCATATCATCCACATAGAGGACCAAAATCAATAAAGAACCATCATGGGATTTCTTCCTGTAAAGACACGGATCCATAGCACTCCTGCTGTAGCCCTGTGACTGCATAAAGGCATCAAACTTATGATACCACTCCCTAGGTGCCTGTTTCAAGCCATAAAGACTTTTCTTTAATTTTCACACTAGGTGCTCCCTGCCAGGTTCTGCAAAGCTCTTAGGCTGCTCCATATAAATCTCATCATGCAAGTCCCCATGTAAGAAAGCCGTCTTGACATCCATCTAGTATAAATCTAAGTCAAGCTGAGCAACCAAAGCCAAGACTAAGCGCAGGGTGGTCATATTAACCATAGGAGAAAAGACCTCATCAAATTCCACACCATGCTCCTGCTTAAAACCCTTTGCTACCAATCTAGCCTTGTATGCCGGCTTGAGGTGTCCAGGGGTACTTTTCAGCTTGTACATCCACTCGCATGGCAAAGCCTTCTTGCCCGTAGGCAAGGAAACCAAATCCCAAGTGTCATTCTTATGCAGGGAGTCTATCTCAGACTGCATAGCCCTCTCCCAGGAGTGATTGTCACCCCTACGCATAGCCTCATCATAAGTGAAAGGCTCTTCTGCATCTGTAACCAAGACATAATGCATTGAGGACAGAAATCTATCAGGTGGACATCTGTCTCTAGTAGACCGTCTCACGGCAGGCTCTGCTGCCTGCCCAGTTGTCTGTCTCTAGTAGACCATCTCACTGCAAGCTCTGCTGCCTGCCCAGTTGTCTGTCCAACACCTTGACCATGAGCATCTACTGCAGTTGTAGGCTGTCCAACTGGCTGTGCGGGAGCTCTCTGATCCTCTTGAAATATGACCCTACGGATCTCAACAACTCTCTCAGGCTGCCGATGCATCTTGTCTTCATGGAAAACTACATCATGACTGCGGATGACTTTCCGTGCCTGCGGATCCCAAAGACGGTAACCCATCTCGCCTGCATCCCCATAACCAAGGAAAATACATTTGACACTCTTAGGATCCAGCTTACTTCTCTTGTCCCTGGGCACATGGCAAAATGCCTCAAATCCAAAGACACAGAGATACGCATAAGAGGGAGGTTTTCCAGTCCATACCTCCTTTGCAACCTGGAAATCCAAACCACTAGAGGGTGATCTATTTATGACATGCACAGTTGTACTAACTGCCTCAGCCCAAAAGCTCTGTGGTAGGACTGCATGGCTAAGCATACTACGGACACGCTCCTGGATGGTTCTATTCATCCGCTCAGCCAAACCATTCTGGGGGGGTGTAGGGGGCGGTCAACTGACGCTTAATACCCCTCTCATCACATAACTGCTCAAAAGCACGTGAGACATACTCACCCCCATTATCTGTTCGTAGGCATTTTAGGCTATACTCATACTGGTTCTCAAGCAATGCAAGCCATCTTTGAAACACAGCCAAGATATCGGATTTCAGCTTAATGGGATAAGCCCAAACTTTGCATGAAAAATCATCTATGAACGTAACAAAATAATTTGCACCACCCATAGACTGACAAGGCATGGGCCCACAAACATCTAAATGTACTAATACCAAGGCTCACTCATGCCTGGCCTACCAGACTTCTTATGCGTAGACCTAGTCTGCCTGCCATAAAGACAATGCTCACATGAATCAAAACATGCATAATCAAGGGGCGGTAAGTACTGCAAACCAGAAAGCATTTTCATTCCCTTCAAAGACATATGGCCTAAACGGGCATGCCAAAGAGATACATGTGGGATAGAACCCACAGACAAAACATGATCAAGGGAAGAAGCTGATACAATCAGGGGATAGAGGCTGCTAGCCTTGGCACCTCTCGCAATCACAAGTCTGCCACAAGTGATCTTCCATGCAGAGTCTCCAAAACATACATGATATCCTGCATCATCAAGCTGTCTAGCTGACATGAGACTGCATGTCAAAGTAGGTACATGACGTACATCCTGCATAACAAAACTACTGCCAGAAGGAAACTGCAGCCTCACAATATCAAGAGAGCTGTCATCACCCAAGCGCACAGAACCTGAACATGCTTTCCATATCCATCATTCCTGCCTCTAACTGTCATAACATACAACACACGAGAGGCATCCAAATTCTTACGGTTAACCTCTTCCTGCTCTACAGAAGAGCACTCTCAACATCAGATAATTTCAAGGTAGCAGTAGAGGCACATAATGCAGTGCGGAATACATCCCATGACTCATTAAGAGTACCAAGCAGGAGTGACATCCTCTGCAAAAGTGATATCCTGCGAAGTCAAGTTCTTGAGTATAGCATGGAAATGGCTCAATACATAAAGGCACCACCTGCTCAATGGCTAATAAGCATTCAAGAATGCTCCCACTGTCACAAAAGCCGTATGTACGAGCTCAAGAGCTCAAACCAAGGCAAGACACAGTGCCAATGACATAAGTCCAAGACAATACATCAATAGTACATCCCGAACATGTAGGCGGTAGAGCATCCATATGTAGCATCCATAAGCATGTAAGACATCAAGTACATCCCAAGATACAACTCTAGAAAGCCAATAAATAGCTCAACTAAGCTTCGGGAATCCAAGGTCAAGCCAAGACCGAGCTCCAGTAGCAATAGGCTCCAAACAATGTAACTAGCATGTAGTAATGGCCTAGGCTAAGCATGTCAAGACCAATCAGACATATGCAATATACATGCCATAAGTACAACCAAGATGGAGCATCCAAATGCTTTGCAAAGCGAGCTCAAGCTCAAACAATGATCCCAAATCAAAACCAAGCTCTATGTCGAGTCCCCAAGTGTCAATACATCACCATATATGCCCGAAACATAGCCCGAAAAGCATAGGCATAAGCATACATGAGTAAAAATACTTCAGCCCAACTGTGTACAGCAGTGATTTACTGTTCAAAACGCAGAATTTCAGCACCAAAATCAGCTCCAAATGGTTTCCAAACAATAGGCATACATTCCCCTAACATCCGGGCATCAAACGAGACCAACCGGGCATCAAATGACAATACCAAACAAGCTGTAGCATCAAATGTCAGTGTAACACTGTCATAAACTGCCTGTGGACTGTTATGACAGTCCCAAAATAGTGTTAAATCAGTCCAAATGCTATGCCAACACATCAACCATCAAAACCAAGCATAAAAGCATGTTTATATGCCCGAAATGGAGCCTTTCCAAGTGCCAATGGAGGGGGAGAGCTGTTGTTATGACTGTCAATGCTGAAGACACATATGGGAGGGCTGCATGATTCTGTCAACTGTAAATGCTGGTCCTAGGGCTGCAAATAATGTTAGCCAAGCTTTGGAGGGGTTCGATTAAAGCCAAGGAAGGCCTCAAACAAGCTCCAACAAGGGGAGAGCAACCCACATATGAAATGAGAGCTAGGAGTATAATGGCTGCCTTGTTTCAAGAGGGCTAAAAGCTGAGGTAAACCCTGTAAAGAGTGAAGCAATACCTCTGTGTGAATGCCTTGAGGGTGCCCAAAGGGGCCGGGAAGGTGCTCAGGAAGCCAGGGAGTGACGGGAGCTCGAAGGAGTTGGATATGGCTGCCGGAAAGGAGACCCAATGCGAGTGGGGAGTCGATGGGAAGCTGAGAATGCCACGAACCAAGCTCAAGAGTTGGGAAGCTGAGCTCTGATACTAGTTGAAAGGGAGAGAAGAATCTAAGCTTAGACTTGAGAGCTATGGCGGGAGGAGGGGTTTTATGTACTGAATATGGTTCAAAATCCGATTTCATTGTTGCTTTTTTCATATAGTTTTCGCCTATCATTTAGAGTTTTTCTTGTGACGGATAGGTTAAGAGGTATTTCCATGTATGTTTCTTCATAATGTAAGCAATAAATATGCAGATAGGTGTTACTGTTACATAGATATCGATTACTCTCACTATATCTAGACAAATTTAAAAATAATTGAATCCTCTTCATTTAATAATGCGCCCTCTATATCTTGCAATTTCAACCCAACAACATGCATATTTGCATACATAGTAGTACGGAATATGTCCCATGATTAACGCAATATAACTAGCAAGAACAAGGATGGAAGACTCTCCTTAAAGTGAATCCCCTCTGTTGACAAATGGTTGAAAATAGAATGAAACTTATTTAACTAGGTGGGCATGGAAGTCCCCTTCTTCATACAAAGTTCCATGAGTTGCTTCAGCCAATATATCTAAGAGGTCGGGCTCTGCTTATCATAGATATCTACTTGTCTACCCTTTAGAGATGACATTATAGAATACCTACTTAGAGAGTGACAAAATAATTGTAGATTTACATAACTCATCCAATTCAAGTCAATCCTTTACATCAAAGCATTCAAGCTTTATACCCTCATATCTCAATCACTTAATCTATAATTTCTATACTAAAACTTACATATCTATGCCTTTCAATAGCTGTAATTAGTGCCATCCAATTTGTTAATGTTAAAGATAACACTCATTTGATCCACTAGCTATCATACCAAAAAATGAAAGCATAGTATGAGTGTGTGCGAGAAGTGAACTTTTTTAGGCAACCTCCAATTCTTGTTTCATATAATCTACTTATTTCTTCCCTTCTCCTAGGCAAATATCAAGCACCACTACTACTCCTCTGGTGCCACCACCATCTCCGCCACCACCACCACTACCTCCATTGATGTTGCCACTACCATCTCCATTGCTTCCATCGCCACCACCTCCACCGCTTCCATCGCCATTTTCTCCACCCATGTTTATTCCTCCATGTTAAGTATCTCAAGTACAATTCTCTCTCTCTCTCTCCCTCTCTCTCTCTCTCTCTCTCTCTCTCTCTCTCTCTCTCTCTCTCTCTCTCTCTCTCTCTCTCTCTCTCTCTCTCTCTCTCTCTCTCTCTCTCTCTCTCTCTCTCTCTCTCTCTCTCTCTCTCTCTCTCTCTCTCTCTCTCTCTCTCTCTCTCTCTCTCTCTCTCTCTCTCTCGTCCTCATTTTCTTGGTCTTAGACACGGATTTATATGATGCATCTATTTTTCACAGTCCTATTAATTTTGCAAGGGTCAAGGGTTTGCATGAGATCCATTGTCTCTAGCACTTTTAATAGTTAATATCAAGCTGATAAAAATATCACATTGTTACTTGTTTAAGTATGCACATGTACTCCCACATGTATATATATTTTCAAATTCCTTTATGCTCTTATGTGTGTGTTTTACAATTGCATTCTGATATATTAGTACTTCAATTGTGCACACATGAGCGAAACTACAATACATATATTTTCTCTACATTCAATTGTGCATTATTGTATGAACTTACTACAAGAGAGTACGATATCAAACAATTTGTTACACTTACTATAAAAATGTGTGATATATGTTTTTGTTATAATTTTTCGAATAGTTAATATATCGACAACAATATTATATCATTATTACTCAATCCATTGTGCACATATACATTCACATGCACGCATAGATCTACATTCCACCCCTCCCTTGATTCTTTGCATGTGCTTTATTTACACATCTTATAGTACTAGACTCCTGCTCTATTTGGTAATTTGCATATATGCATTGATTATCCTGATGTCTACCTAGTCCTCGCATTGTCTTGGCAATTTTTTTTAGCTCCTCTCTCCATTTGCCCATACATTAACATGTTAGACAAAGTCACCATTACATTTTTGGAGCAGATTGAAAAGGTAGCATCGCAAACATGCTATTAGAAGAGAAGGATATTATGATTTTCCTATAAAGAAGCCAC
Organism: Lygodium microphyllum; assembly: GCF_053477565.2. Classification (NCBI taxonomy): domain Eukaryota; kingdom Viridiplantae; phylum Streptophyta; class Polypodiopsida; order Schizaeales; family Lygodiaceae; genus Lygodium; species Lygodium microphyllum. Next base: position 45,488,897 of record NC_141138.1, read on the forward strand.
CATGCTACCAAATTGGATGACTTCAATGACTCTATATCTTCATATGGCTTGAAATCATAAAAGACGATGCAAAACATTTACTCTCTATGTTTTCTCTTTAGCTCCTACATGTACTAGAAGAACAAATCATGTTCCACTCGAATGTTATAATAGTCCTCCTAACTTGAGAGTAGTTTTCTTCTGCCATCTTGCAATATGACCCAAAAGGTCTCATGTCTCATCCAACTTTGAAAATGTACATTTTTATCTACTTAAATCAAAGTTATGTCATTTAATAATAATGTATTTAGACCAACATAGCTTGAATACATATGACATGCAAGTATAAAGAGGTAGCAACTTATTAATACCACTTCTCTCCAAGGCTAGGGTCTATAACTCTTAGCAAACATTGAGTTTTCTTAATGAGCTTTTCATTAACATTGTAGTATGCCTCACCCCACTTGGTTCTAAACTTAGAGTTAGAGAGCTGCATCCATTTTTGTTTCATTAGCATACTCATCCTAGAATTGGTAATTAAGGACAATATTATTGCATTGAGAAAAAATGCATTAGGGTTAAATGAATCATTAAATTAGCTTAAAGAACTACCTATCTTCCACATGAAGTGGGCAAGAGCGATCAACAATGCCTTGTACCATGTAGAAATGGGTATTGGATTTTTGTGCACTTGCACCCATGCCTTTGCATCATTAATTAACTTGTCAAAAATAGATGTGTGGTCAGCTTACCCTAGCATTCTTGCTTCGCAAATAAGGTCTAGATATGAGATATGGACAACCCCCTTTTGTGTCAACTTGTATACATTCTATATTAGAGTCTCAAGTACATTTATTCAAGAGGGTGATATTTAGCGCATAAAGGCACTCCAAGCATATGAAAAAATGGTCAAGTACATACTTGTTTGTATGAGATATAGCTAACAAAATCTCCCCCTTGGCCATGCTTCTCACTTTCATGAGGCGACAATCAACACGCACATGTTGCCTTGCATTATCTAGAAAGGTTGTTACGAATAATTAAAGATGTTAGCAATGATGGAGGTAACAAACACATTGGAAAATGTTAAGGGCCTATAATTTAGGGCCACTCACATGTGTGTATCTCATTTATCCATGCTATGAGCCGATGGTTACCATCCTAAATATAAAATATGCAATTTGACAAAAAGACCTAATCGATGCCATTGATATTTATCTCAAAGTCCTCATGCTTCTTTAGCTAATGGGGGTTCCACTCCTTTGTAATTTAATCATCAACCACCTTACACAAGTGCCTTGGAGTCTCTAATGATACTATGAATATACCTATCCCTCTAACATACCCATTGCTAAAAAAGGTCTTAGAGAGTTGCTTGTACCTCGATGTGACTTGTCATTGTAGGTATAGTAACCAAATGACATAATAGGATGGGAGGCAAAGGGGTGGATGTCTGCATCTATATGAAAAGATATAGTAATATCGACCTTAATGCAAAAAGAAAACCATATTCAATAACACATCACCATCTCTTATAAGCACTCACTGTCAATGTTTCCAACTAGTTTTTTTATACAAGATTTCACAATATGTTTATCGCAAGTGACTGTGAGAGAAATCTTGCCAATCCACACCTTTGTCATGTGCTCCTTTTTGTTATTTATGTTTGCTTTTTCTTGCTTTGCATGCAGCCACGCCCCTATTGTACACTAAATGACTCAATTCTTTTTTGGTTGTCACTCTCCTTATCTCCAATCTCATCGATACCACTCTTTGATACTACGAGCTTTCTCTTATCCTTCCTCATCTGCATCGTCGAAGCATGTCCACCTTCTCCTAATATCACTCCTTTCCCACATACAAGTGCACTGGCTATGTATATGCTGCTAGTGACAATAGTTATCCTACTCTAGGCTAGGGAGGCAAGTCGGAGTCCTCTGGAGACTCCAAAATAAGATAAGAGGGGGAGGTAAATGGCCATAACAAAAATCAAGAGAGGAGATGCTTACTATCAAGTTGATAGGCCATTGCACCACTACATTTTCCTCAAAGTCAATCTCAATTATACCTATAACATAGGCATTCACGCCTCTCAAATGCAATGAGATGAGAACTCCCACTTGTCCAAGGAGCAAGCTTGGCAAGGGGAACGTATAACAGACCAAGCCTTCTCCTATGCTTTGATTTCCCTAAAAAAGAGTGACATGATCTTATCTTTTCAAATCCAATCTCACCATATATTAACCTCAACACAAAAAGAAAGCGAAAAAGTGGAAAAGCACAAGCTAAGTCAAATCATCCATGTCCGATTTTAAGGGCACTGTCCCATTCTGAGAATCGGACAGACGGGAAACACCACCTCGTCCGATAGAATGCTCAACCCATTCGATTGTGACAATCGAACCATAGAATCGGACCTAGTAACTTGTTCGATCGGACATCGACCTGAATTGGACCAATCACCCCTGTCCGATTCCTAGAATCAGATATATCCAAATCGGACCACCCCACGCTATCCGATCGGACATACCCTATCCGATCATGACAATCAGACCTGACCCTATCCGATTCCTAGAATCGGACACAGGTAAATTGGATGTCTGATTCTCAAAATTGGACTTTGGTAAATCGAACACAACCTGAGAGACAAAATCTAAAAATTTGACAAAGCTCGATCAACAAAGAGCATGACCTGCACTAGGAGAACTCACCGAATGCCTTACAGATAGTCACAGACCTAAAAATTGTAGCCAAACAGCCAGGAATCGTGCTCACACACATTTCAACAAACTTGACACGCTTAGTATTGTAGGCTGATTGTAAGACCCCAAATTGACCTTGAATAAGCTAAACGACATAGCGTAGACCCTAATAAGTAGTAAAGAAGGCCAAGAACTAAGGTTAGAGCCCCATCAAGCCACAAGCACAAGTGGGAGTGCGGAAGCTAAATAGTCATCTTGTCTTCGTACTCGTACTGTTTTCTAGCACACCTGAAGTATACTTGATAAGAGTTGAAAGCCTGATTGCACATAGTGCATCGAAAAGAGTACACACACACACGCTGAGTGACTGTAAATTGAGAATTTCTTGTAAGTAACCAAGAACACACTGAGATGCAATAACCTGAAGGAACCCACTAGTAGGAGAAGACTCTAGGGTGATTGAAACCCCAAGTGTAGGACCCAGTTAAAAACACAACAGAGAAGCCAGGCACAACAAGGATAGACCCCATCGGAGAAGTGGATCTACCTGACCTAATCAATCTCATCGACAACTTGGTGGAGCAAGACACCGTGAACATGGCAGAGACAAGCACTAACCACAAGGAGCTCAACCTAGGAAGTCTCCCAACCAAAATCCAGCAGTTGGTCACCAATTACAACCTACAGGCCCACACAGACCACCATGGTAGGCATTGGAGGATGTCATAGTAGACCTAGGAGAGGAGAGGAGACTAACGCGCAAAGCTTTGCGAAGCCTAGTAACCTATAATCAAGAACAACAAGCCAAGATCTTGCGCTAGAGAGAGATCTTATATTGAGTGAGCTTCTCATGAAGCGAATGTTAAAAACAATGCTTCTGCCAAGCGGAGTGCCACTACAATGGCAACCTCGTTGATTGCAGGATTGGGATTTACTCAGGGCTCCAAGAGCAAGTCTAAAATCCCGATAGTCGTGAAGCAGCTAAACAAGTACTAGCCTAACGATGACCCATGTAGCTTTGTGGAGTAGTTTGAGCAAGTTTAAGAGGCCAACGGCCTCACCGATCTTACTTTGCACTCTCAAGATTTTGGTGTGTACTTAGGAGATAAGGGTAGACTTGGTCCACAAGTCTAGATATTGCCGAGTGAATTGACTTTAACAATCTCAAGAGTCTCTTCATTAAGAAATTTTCTAAGCCAGGATACTTCGACAACCTGCTAGTGTGACTCATAATTGTCAAACAGAGAGAGAAGGAAGATATCCAAATTACGTGACCACATGAGGAGTCTCTTCAAGAGAATCCCAACTGGCGAGTGACCAACCGAAAGAGCGGTATCCATGGTATTTAATGGAATACAAAGCAAAGAGCTCTACAAGGCCTTGGTAGGCAACTCGAGCTTGCAGCAAGATGTGCTAACTAGGGTCTTTGAAGAGGTGATCAAAGTGGATGACTAGCTTAAGAAATGACTCTCCAAGACCTCGAATTGAGATGAGCCTAATGCTAGAACTTCAAAAAGAGCTTTAGCATTGAGTGAGAGATTAGGCTCGAGTACTCAAGATAAAGGAAAGGCCATGGACTCAGGTCAAGAGTTAGCGGAGATGAAGATGGAGCTAGCCAGATTACAGGAGATGATGAGACGACCAACATGTCCTCACATCTAGTGTGTGTATTATAGCAGAAACCACTTGTCGGAAAACTAGTGTCAGGACACTAGGTCCTAACCTTGGGCGAATTGGTCAAGATGCCATGCATTGTAGACTACTAAGGAGACTCCCATACTTGCAACCGTACAATCAGTCTTACCTAGTGAATAGGCCGCCAAACTTCTTCAAAAGGGGAGCCCCATTGGCTCTCCCGGCACCCAATGATTCTAAGCCAATCATTCCTAGGATGGAAATAAACCCTACGAGCATCCCTAGACCACCTGAACCCTATGTGACCCATCCACCTAGTGACACTCCAGTCCACTATGTGGAGGATCTGAATGATGAAGAGCCTTATGTACATCCTTATGTATCATATGACAAAGAAGGCAATGCAGTCCTTATGGACTACCGACCAGTACCAGGGATGGCATTAGGTAGAGGAAGAGATAGAGACCTTGGGGGGTAGACCCAAGAACCAATCACATATTGGACTTGTGGTCACCCAGGGCATGTTTCTTTGCACTAGCCCAAAAGAGAGCAAGCAGGTCGAGACAAGGCTAATCTTAGATGCACTGAATGCAGAATCACTCATCTCTTTGTTGATTTGCCTAGACAGAAGCCATTTTCTAGTTCACGTCAACAAATGAGCCATTAGCTCCATTGGGGCTGTTTGGTATTGAGACACTCCATGGGGAGGCCACGCCTATCCCATTGCATATCATGACCCACTCACAGACCAAGTAGGCTGGCATATCATTGCTAGGGCCTAGCAACTTAGACGCAACCTCAATAGGGAAAAAGAGCCCGAGACAAACAAAGAAGAGACCAGATACAAAGGTCACACTAAAAACTGAGAGTGCCATGACACTATCTACTTGAAAGAAAGTGACCGACACAAAGGCAAAAATGTCAGCTCCAAAGACGAATAAGAAAGGAAGTGCGAGGGTTGGGGAGTACCCCTATCCAAAGCGCCAACTCGAAGCCTTTGAAAAGGTGAAGGAGTGGGTGAAGGAAGCCCAAAAACACTTGAAATACGCCAAGCCCATATTGGAGGACAAGATTGATGATCTCTCAAGCATAAGCATGTCAATGTCACCTCCACGACCAAAATTGAGAGATGCGGCAACACCACAAATAGTGCCGCATAAACAAAGCCTAAACACTATGGGCCAGCAAATTAGCCAAGGCCATTGGCCAAGAAGCGCAAAGACAAGAGAGCAGAGCAGCAAGAAACTAGCAATATCCTTACCTCAATGGTGGTAACTACCCCTATGATACTAAGCCTAGAAGATCTGCTTAGGCAACATTGGCTGCTATGGCAGGAACTGAAACAGTGGATTGAAGGACCAATGGGGCAAGGTGTCGTTGACTTAAACGAACACAACACAGAAATGCAGATACCGAGTCGGACATTGCACTTAGTGCCAAAATCCTTACACATCAATGCTTTCTGAGAGGGCACTAAATTGCACGTTGTCTTGCCGGTCTTAGCTCTAGGCGACACCACAATGAAAGGAATCATGGACATGGGAACAGGAGTCAGTGTGCTGAGCCGCCCTGCATTGCTCCAAACCTGGGGCAACCCACCAGTCCAAGACGGCTAGGTTTAATGTCACACTAGCTATGGAACGAAAATGAAGCCATTCAACGTGTTAAAGAATTGGTCAATAAAAATTGTAGGAGTCCAATTCTCAATTGATTTTATAGTCATGAAGGGAGTGGACTATGATATCCTATTAGGCCGATCCTGGATGCACAATGCAAGAGTCATAGAAGACTGGGGAAATAGTCTAATCTTCCTAGGCAATCGAACGGAAGCCGTAAGAATAGATGTGGACACGTGGAAGGCCACGCTAGTTGACCTAGATACCATCTCCACTATGCTGAAGGGTGACGGCCCGAATAGAAAATCTTACGAGCCACTGACTAAGTATATCCCTTGTCCTGAGGAGGACGAGTGAGACTGGATGCATGTCCTTGCTACAATTGACATGTCATTCTCAAACAATGAGGAGTATGAACAAGCCATCAAGGCAATTGGCAGCGCCAATGACGCGCCCTCAGTGCCAATCTGTATGATGGCTAGAATATCACGTAGAAAACCCAATCCTATCACATTCCAAGTACTGAACAATAAGCAAGAGCTCCATGTGATATTAGAGAACCTGACCAACAAGTTAGTTGGTAACTCATCAACAAATCTCAAACCACTCAAAGATCTCTTGAACGAACTTAAGTGGCGATGGACCAAAGTGCACAACTTAAACTTGATGTACAATTGGGCCTTAGTCATCGATGAGAAGAAGCCTGAGTATCAGGACTTAGGAGATGATGGGCAGTCAGACGAGGGTGATTCTGATGATGAGTACAAGGATGTTGCTCCTTCAATGACGAGAGTGAAAGGGAGATTGATACGATAGAATACAACAATTAGGGATGCATAATCAAGTAAATATGAGTAGACTCCAAACTGCGCAAGGAAAATGCCTTTAGAATGGAAAAAGGAGTCATACGCATGGATTGTGATCGCACTTGGTTAGAGCATATAGGTGCAATAGACTATGAGCAAGCAGGACTAGTCCAACCAAGTGATGCGCCCGTATATAAGACGCATTCACCTTTTGAGATATGACCACCAAGAGAGACTTCCTCTTCTAGTGAAGATGGAGAGTTCAATTCCAAGTCAAAACTAAGCTCAGACAGTGATCGCGAGATACCTCAACCTGCTAATACTAGATGTACTAAAGGAGAACTACCCATTCACTTGAAAGGAGGAAACAATCTAGGGACACGCAGGCAGAAGAGCAAAGAAAACTACAAGACCTACCAAAGAGGTTCACTAAGTTCAAAAAAGGTGATAAGGTAGTGATCTTGCTAGGAGCCAAACACCAAGGGCAAGCAAGTGAACCAATCGAAGAACCTGCCAAGGTCAAGGAGGTCAATTTAGCTAAGGAAGGAGAAACCCCTTGACCTGTCTTTATCGTCAGATGACCTAATTGAGGAAGAGGAAGTAAGTCTCATTGCTCTCTTGCAAGAGTATATAGAGGTCTTTGCTTGGTCTCTCAAGGAACTCAAGGGGGTAGATCCGAGTGTAGTGACTCACAACATACCCCCATGACACCTGACGCAACACCAGTCAAGTAGCAACCATACCCTATAAATCTAGTGCATGCCCATGCTATCAAGGAAGAAATTGATAAGCTACTAAGAGTAGGATTCATCTATGAGATTGAGCACACGGACTAGGTTTCACCCATACTCATCGTGCTAAAGAAGAATGGGAAGATCAGAGTGTGCATCAACTACAAGAAGATAAACGCTGCTATGAAGAGAGATAATTATCCATTGTCATATACCAAACACATGCTCAAAAGAGTAGCTGGTAAAGAGGCCTACAGCTCCCTAGATGGCTTCTTAGGGTACAACTAGGTGCAAGTGCACCCTCACGATAGGCACAAGACGGCCTTTGCCACACTGAGTGGGGAATCTTTGCCTACATAGTCATGCCCTTTAGGTTGACTAATGCACCAGCTACCTTCTAGAGGCTCATGTGTGCTAAATTCAAGGATATGCTTAGGAAGGAGTTAGATATTTTTATCAATGATTTGTGTGTTCACTCCATTTAGAAGGAGCATGTAGACAAGCTCCGAGATATCTTTGAATGGTGCTGATTATATCGTCTCTCGTTGAACCCCGTAAAGTGCCAGTTTTGGGTGAAGCACGAATGCATCCTAGGGCATGTGGTGTCAATGAATGGCATTGCATTCTTGAGAGTTGGGGTCATCATCTATCTCCCACTACCAACAATTGATTACAAGGGATTTTAGTGCTTCCTAGGCCATACAGGGTATTATCAGTGGTTTGTGTTGAACTATACATTGATCACTAGACCCCCTATACAAGTTGTTGATCGTATTCGAATGGACCTAGAAATGTCAACACACGTACGAGCAACTAAAAAAGGCTCTAACCACTGCACCAATTCTACGAGCCCTAGATTTGACAATCATCTTTCATGTTCACATTGACACTTCTAAATTCACAGTAGGAGTGGTGTTGTGCCAGCCTAGTGAACACAACTTAGACTATCCTGTGAGCTTTGCTAGCAGACAACTCACATATACAAAAATGAATTATTCGACAATGGAGAGAGAGGCGTTAGCCATGGTGTTTGTTGTAAAGAAGTTTCAACACTATCTTTTGGCTACGCCCTTTACCTTCTTTGTCGACCATCAAGCCCTACTCTACCTTGTTAATAAACTATGTGCCACACGATGCATAGCTCGATGGGCTACTTCCACTTTTAGAATTCGACTTCTCCATGGTTTTGTGTAAAGGAAAGCAGCATTATATGGCTGACCACATGTCTCGCATCCCCACCACAGGAGAAGCTGTTGGGCAAGGCATTGCAGAGACGAACTACTTGATGCACATCTATTCAGTCTATCCAGCAAAAGAGATTTGTTTAGAGCTAATTTGGTGCCTTACTAGGCAGATGACATAGTCCAAGTGCTTGAGCATGGACTCCCTGAATGACCAATAGAGAAAGCCCAACTTAGGCGACTCATTCTCAAAGTCCAACCTTATCAATTGATAGCAGGCCAACTCTATCGACTAGGACAAGATGAATTTCTACACACATGTGTGTGTGGGCATGAAATGCACGAGGCACTTATAGAAGCACATGGTAGAATAGAAGGAGGGCATTTCAGCGGAGACACAACAGCCCGCAAGGTGCTGCAGTCTCAACTATGGTGGCCTACTCTTTTCTGAGATGCATCACGATTCGTAAAGCACTGTGATGAGTGTAAAATATTACACGGCGCAACGAATAGAATCTGAGAAAGAGATAGTGAGTACACAATAGATAAGAGGAGAATCAGTAAATTCTTTAACTCCAAACAACTGATACAAAGATGGCTCTGTCCACCCGTGCGCTTCCACTGTGTGAAGCTTAGATGGCGATCTAGACAGAAGATAGGTGAAGAGCTTAAGGCTAGCTAGAACAACAACTCTGACTGGGTGAAAGATGAGTGATCGATGGCTGTGAAGGGGTTTAGCTTTTATAGCCTGCGAAGGCCATGAGGTTGGCCTAACCGACCTACCATATAAGCCGCCACTAGTCGGACAAGGAATATTCCAGGGAATATTCCCTTTACCATCGGGCCGGGGGCGCTGCCCTCAGACCCCACAATAGGGGCCCCTTTTAACTCCCTTACCCCGCAACTTGATGCAATGTGCCTCGAGTTGCTACCAGCTTAACCATCCATCTAACCCAAAGATTAGACCCACAACGGTCACCTTTTTGCCATCCGGTCACATAGACCTCATCTGATATACAAGTCAAGACTCAACCAATGTCCGGACTCACATTTGGCTTCTCCTCATAATGGGGGCCTTACAACTTTGAGCACCATGGATCATTGGTAGCACCTAATGAGGGTGGGGCATTGATCATATCTAACACCCCCCCTCAATGTCCACCCATAGGTGAACTATCTCCTCGGCCCAATGCTGAGTCTCTGAAGATGAACTTGAAGCAGATCCTTCATAAGTGCTTTGGTGAAGATATCTGCTCCATTCTCCTCTGTTGGACAGTAGACCAGACAGTAGACCAGCTCCACTATCCCATCCTCCATCAAATCACGCACATAGTGATACTGGATCTCTATATGTTTGGTGCGTGCATGAAACACTAGATTTTTGGCAATGGCGATGCAACTTTGATTGTCACATCTTAGCACAGTTGGTTCTTCATCATGCACTCCCATATGCCATAGAATCCTTATTAACCATACTACTTCACATGCAGCAAAACAAGCTGCCTTGTACTCTGCTTCGGTAGAAGATAATGCCATTGTTGGCTGCTTCTTACTAATCCAAGAGAAAATTCCTGAACCCAAAGAGAAACAATAACCAAAAACTGACTTCCTCGAATCACTGTCTCCTGCCCAATCTGAGTCACAGTTCCCCACAAGAGAAGTTCCGAAACTGTATGTGATACCCTAGTCAAGAGTTTTCTTTAAGTATCTGAGCACCCGCATCCCAGCCTTCCAATGAATCTCATGAGGTTTGTTTCAGAACCTACTCAAAATACCAACAGCAAAACTGATATCTGGTCTGGTGTTACACAAGTAGATCAGCCGACCAACCTCCTATACCTCCCAATGTCTGCTAGTGCTTATGTATCCTCGACGGATAACTTTGCATTCACCTCCATAGGTGTAGCTATCTCCTTGCACTCGGTCATGCCAAATGCCTTCAAGATCTCCCATGCATACTTCTTCTGAGAGATGAAGATCTTTCCTGGCTCTTGCCAAACTTCAATCCCCAAACAATAGTGCAGCAAGCCCAAGTCTGTCATTTCAAACTCAGAACTCAAAGCCTTTCAAGTTTGGTTGATCATATCTTCATAGTCACCTGTAATAAGAAGGTCGTTCACATATAGGACAATCACTACAGACTTTTTACCATCCCTGTAAACATACAAGTTAGCATCTGAGGCACATCTTTTGAAGTTTAGGTTTAAAAAGAACTTATCTATCCGCCGCTGGTACCATGCTCTAGGGGCTTGTTTTAGCCCAAATAATGCCTTCTTCAGCTTACACACTTTGTTCTCAGAATGGGGGGCCTCAAACCCTGGTGGCTAAGCCACGCACACCTCCTCCTTGAGGTCACCATTTAAGAACGCTGACTTAACATCCATTTGGTACACTGGCCACTTCTTGTGGGCAGCCAATGCAAGTACCGTGCGAATAGTGGTCATTCTGGCAGTTGGGGCAAATGACTCTTGAAAATCAAACCCTTTAACTTGTGAAAATCCTTGGGAAACTAGTCTAGCTTTGTACTTTTTGAAGGTACCATCAGCCTTGTACTTTACCTTCCAGATCCACTTGGTGCCAATAACCTTCTGCTTTGCTGGTCGATCCACTAGCTCCCAAGTGTCATTCTTCATTATGATGTCATACTCTGCTTGCATAGCAGCCTTCCATAATGGATCTGCAAGTGCTTCTTCTAAGTCAGTTGGCTCCTTTACTTCTCTCATAATCTCAACCATCAAGGCCATATTGACTATGTGAGCAGAAGCCCTCCTTTGCTCCTCTATTCTCTGAGACCTCCTTGGTCCGTCTGCCTTCTCCTCAACAGATGCAGGCATAGGATTATTGTGGTCATAGAGCTGCTTCACCCAGCGCGGCAATGGCTTTTCCAATGGGGTGATGTCAGGTTGGTGAACTTTTTCCTCATCATCTAAAAATGATGCTTCCTCCTCCTTAAGGATAGGGATAGCTCTCGGGACAGGTTCATAGTGGACTACTTCTTCGCTTGATGATAAAGTGGAAGAACTTGCCTTCTCCTCCTCCACTGTATACGGCTCCTCCTTGAACACCACATCACGGCTCGTGATGATCTTCTTTGCCTCTTGGTCATATAATTTGTAAACCTTCTGCTCATCACTATAACCCAAGAAGATACATTTTCTGCTTTTTGGTTTTAACTTGTTTCTTTTCTCATCTAGAACATGTGCATAACATTCACATCCAAAAATTCTGAAATGTGAGACAGATGGTTTCTTACCAGTGTAAGCCTCATGAGGTGTTTTTCCCTTGAGAGCCTTTGTGTAGCTCCGATTTAGAATGTAGACTGCAGTATTAACAGCTTCAGCCCAAAAATGGTTAGGCAATCCCTTGCCCTTTAGCATGCATCTTGCCATCTCCACAATGGTGCGATTCCTGCGTTCCACAATACCGTTCTGCTAAGGTGTGTGAGGCGTCGTCAATTGATGCTTGATCCCTTTGCTCTTGCTAAAGCCTTCAAACTCCTTTGAGTTGAACTCACCACCACCATCTGTTCTAAATTTCTTCACACTTTTTCCTGTTTCATTCTCAACAAGTTTTAGCCATTCTTTAAACTTACCAAAAGCTTGAGCCTTATCACGAAGGAAGTACACCCACATCTTCCTACTGTAGTCGTCGACAATCAACATAAAATAAGAAGATCCCCCTAAGGCCTGTGTAGGCATCTTATCACACAAGTCAGCATGCACCAACTCTAGAGGAGCCTGTGCTCTATTCTTGCTTTCTTGTGGAAATGCCTTTCTCTGTTGCTTGCCCATCATACAAGCTTCACATGGTTCCTTCAATTCAGTTATTGTAGGTAGGTGAGCAACCATACCTTGCTTTTGCATCTCCTTCAACACTGCAAATCCGATGTGTCCAAACCTTTCATGCCAAAGCTTACTTGTGCCCACTCCAGCGGTGGCTGTAAGAGCACTTAGCTCATACAGGTTGTTCCTTCTTTCTCCTTTGCCAAGAATTGTGCCAGCACTATCAAGAATTTCTGCACCTGTCTTCTTGAACCTCACTTCATGACCAAGATCAGTTATGGCAGCAAACTGATAAGAGATTTCTCCTGATTTCGGGAACATACAACACATTTGAAAGCTTTTTGACTTCACCATTTGTAGCAACAAAAGAAATAGTACCTGTGCCCAGCAGGGCATTTAGCATCATTTCCAACCGTCACAGTGATGGATTCTTGTAGAGGCTGCATAGAACTGTATAGACCTTTCTTGTTGGTCATGTGATGGGAGGCCCCACTATCCAACACCCATGAGTCAGTGGTAGATTCTTCTTGTGCCGAGGAGCACACTTCCTCAATGGTCGCCATGAATAATTCGAGCTCTACTTCAGCCGTATTGGCTGTCTCTTTCCCTTTACTTTTAAGGGTACCATTCTTTCCATCTGCCTTCTTGACACAACAATCTGCAATTGCATGTCCTTTCTTCTTGCAGTAGAAGCGCGCTCCTTGAAACTTCTTCTTTCCGCCCTTCTTCTTTTTATCACCATCATTTTTGGTGGAGGAACTACCTTTGCCTTTTGCATTGGTAGAGAATGCAGCATCTCCGTTGTTGCTTCCTTCTCGGGCTTTCAGCTTCAACTCCTCCTCCATTAATAATGCACAAAACTCCTCAAAAGTCAAAGCTTGAGGTCTCACCTGAGTATTAAGGGCAGTTACTAGCCCATCAAACTTTTGTGGAAAAATCCGAAGACACCTCCGAGCTAGCTCTTCGCTAGTCTTTTGTATCCCAGCGCCAGTCATCTGGTCGCGCAGATTCTTAATCCGAGTGATGAATGCTTCAACCGTCTCTCCTTCAGCAAACTTCTCCGCTGCTAGTTGATTCTCCAAGTTTTGAATCCTTGTTTGATTTCGTGTTTCATACTGACTCCTTAGTATATTCCAAGCCTCTGACGCTTTGGTTGTATGCTGAATCAAAGTCAGAACACTGTCAGAACAGCTTGTAACTAAGGCACACAATGCATCTCCATTCCTTCGTTTCCAAGCTCGTAGAAGATCTGCATTTGGAGGAATCATCACACTAGGATTTGATGGGTCGGGGGTAGGCTGTGGTTCTGCGTCAGTCCCCAGCACAGTCTCCAGAAGCTCATAAGAATCAAGGATAGTTGTAATTTTGAACTTCCACAAGGTGTAGTTTGTACCATCTAACTTGCCTTCGCTGAAGGTTGGTGGATGAATCCTAAGTGTTTGAATAGCCGGTACTGCAATACCACCTCCTGCACCGCTTCCTGATGCGCCAGAACCGCTTCCAGAAGTCAACATAGTTTCTCTTTGCTGTTGAAACCTTTGTCTCTTGCACATTCTCCGATCTCTAGAGTCCCCTGGGCTCTGATACCATGTAAAATATTACACGGCGCAGCGAACGGAATCTGAGAAAGAGATAGAGAGTACACAACAGATAAGAGGAGAATCAATAAATTATTTAACTCCAAACAACTGATACAAAGATGGCTCTGTCCACCCGTGCGCTTCCACTATGTGAAGCTTAGATGGCGATCTAGACAGAAGATAGGTGAAGAGCTTAAGGCTAGCTGGAACAACAACTCTGACTGGGTGAAAGATGAGTGATTGATGGATGTGAAGGGGTTTAGCTTTTATAGCCTGCGAAGCCGTGAGGTTGGCCTGACCGACCTACCATATAAGCCTCCACTAGTCGGCCAAGGAATATTCCATGGAATATTACCTTTACCATCCCAGACTCACATTTGGCTTCTCCTCATAATGGGGGCCTTACAACTTTGAGCACCATGGATCATTGGTAGCACCTAATGAGAGTGGGGCATTGATCATATCTAACAATGAGTACCAAAGGACCAAGGTACCAGGTCACAAGGACAAAATGGATTTGAGTTCCAATCATTGTAAGACAACCATTTGAGAAATGGGGAATCAACTTCATTGGACCAATAAGTCCCACGGCACAATATTCACAAGCTAAGTATATCATCGTGGCCACATACCATCTCACAAAGTGGGCGAAAGCACAAGCTACGAGAAAGAATGATGCTAGGACCACTGCTAAGTTCTTATGGGAGAAGGTGATCTAACGATTTGGCTACCCCATCAAACTTGTTAGTGACCAAGGCACACACTTCATCAATGAAGTGATAGCTCATCTCCTATCCACGTTTCTAATCATCCATCAAAAATCCTTGCCATACTACCCTCATGCAAATGGTCAGGCTAAGTCTATGAATAAAATCCTAGTAAACGTCCTGAACAAGGTCATCTCTACTTCATGCAGCAACTGGGATAACAAACTTATGGCAGCCTTGTGGGCCTACCGTACGGCTTATAAAACGACAATTGGTCAAACTCCCTTCAGGCTGACCTACGAAACTGAGGCAATTCTACCTGTAGAGTTCTTCGTTCCTAAGAATCGCTCTTCAAGAGAGATGGGATGGAAAGAAGGCATGGATGAAGCACTTAGTCGAGCTGGAACGCCTATCGAAGACTCGACTTCTAGCCACCCATGCCCTAATATGCGAGAAGGCAAGACACAAAAGCTAGTTTAACAAGCATGTCAAGCAGTGAGACTTTGAACATGGCAACTTAGTACTATTGTACTCAGTCAAGGAACATAAACAGAAAATGAAATTTCGAAGGTTAGAAACTTTCAAAGTTTGTAGCATTAATCAAACTAGCAATGTAAAACTCAAATCCCTAGAAGGAGGGGGCATAAGATTCTTCAATGGCAGCAACATAAAGAGGTATTACCCTCCCATGCACCCGCTACATGAGCCTCTGATGTTAGAGTTCAATTCCAATGGATAACTGGCCACTATCACTGAGATAGATGATGAGGATGAGGAAGCCATAGAACCAACTGACCTAAGCATAACAGTCACTGCCAAGCAAACACATACCATCAATGCATTGATCAATGATGAGGGAGCTAACCTCTTGACTCATGATCATTGGCTTCAAATCAACAAACCACAGCTACAATCCACTAATGCCAAACTCAACCCATATGGGGGCCGATCATATGCTCTCTTGGGGAAGTGCAAGGTTGCCATTTCTATCGAGTTTAAAAGCATGCCAATGATCTTCTATGTGTTGGCAAACACTAAAGATACATGTATGGAATTGCTATTAGGACGCACGTGGAAATCAAACAACGTCTCATTATGTTGTATAACAAGAACACGATCATGGCCAACAGACCAAGAAATTGAGGAGTCAAAACAACTTGCTGACAAGCGACTCCTCTTTCATGCGGAAATGTACGCTCTTCAATTGCAATGTGAGCTAGAGGGATGCCAAATAATGACCAATGCTGAGTAGCGACGCGCAATTAAGGCATCAAAATATAATCCAACCTATGCAGCTCCAACTTCCTATAGGCTGTTGACTACCATCAGTAAAATCGACACGCATCCTCACCGAGGAGGAGCTGTATATTGCTATAGCAGAGTGGACTCCGATGACTTTTTTCTTGATGTCCTCACTTACATTACACATGTAGGCATCCATCCTTTTGACATGGACAACTATGCTAATTTAGAATATAATCTGAATTTCTATTCTTGGCTCATGCGAAAGTAAAACACTAAGATTATGTGCCAAAGGCCCTTCATCCTCTAACCCTTTAATCCTAGGAAGGATTCTTCTCATTTCAGAGAGGGGAGGGGGTAAGGTGAATCAAACCAAACACATAAGGAAAACAATAAAGAAAAATCACACATTAGAAACCTCAATCAATGCCTAAAAACAAAAATGGAAGGATAAAACAACTTGTGATTGAGGAAAATATCAATAAAATTTGAAATCAATAGACTACTTGAAGGAAATGTCTACTTCTACACTCAAGTATTTCAGCTCAACAAGTATGTACTCGTTTCCTTCTACTTGTAATTATTCTAAAAAGCACTAATTGTGAATATGGCTTCATGATAGGCACCCATCATGGAAGGCCAAGAAAAGGCTGGCAAATTGAAATTTTTTACAATAAGAGCAGGCGAAATATGCCCTTTTGGTGGAAACACGGGCCTTTTACCAGTTTAAGTTCCGACATGTCTTCAACCTAGAAGACGTGGCCATCGAACCGTGAGGCAGATCATAGAACAATGCCATTTGCAAAAATACATGGAAGCAGTGAGCTGAGGAGTCAATTATACCCACTGTGTAGAATTTCTAAGAACTTTAACAGGAACTGTGTCACCATCACCGTGCGACAGAGGGAAGAGACTCGCCAAGTACATATTGAACTAACCCCATACCTAACAGAAAAGGCCTTTGTATTGGCCAATAAGGTGGAACATAAGCCAAAGAGAGATGTGTATGCCATGGTGGGAGTGGACAAGGTGAAGGTCCATACCAATGATGGCATTAGCTTGGCAGATATCCCCGACCCTGAGATTCAACTCCAAGAAAAAATGGTGCACGCATTAGTTAGAGGTACAACACCATCATGAGCCACATTAATGTTCCTTTATTAGAGAGCATCGCAACACTATCATTGGATGAGGTGAATCTCAATGGTTTTTTGAGAAAGACCATCGAGACCTCGGCTAAGGCCCTGGCAACAGGAGGAGGGCCAACAGGAGGAGAGTCCCCAGCTACCAAGGCCAAAAGGAAAGCCTCATCTTCTAAGGCCTCAACCATTGGATTCAGTGGGGTCCTATGGCCATTATTAGAGAAGCCTTGGGGAAAGGGCAGAGAGAAGGAGAAGAAGAAAGAGTTGGAGAGACACCACTAAGATCGCCTCCTCAACAAGAGCAGCAGACACAAACAAGTGAAGAGATGGAAAGACTGATGATGAAGGGGAAGGAGAGCTACAGACTAGCCGATAGAGGCGCAAGGAGCAAAGGAGGAAAGCTTCAAAGGGAATGATGGAAGAAGAAAGGAGGAAAAAGAAAAAGTAGATTTGCAGAGAGCTCACATGGAGTCTAAAAAGACCGAAGAAGAAAGGAAAAAGAAAGTAGAAGAAGAGGCGAAAAGGTTGAGGGAAGAATTGAGAAGGTCTAAGGAGGAGAGAAAAAGAAAGGCAGTCGAAGAAGAGGCAAAGATGAAAAGAAAGGAGGATGAGGATATGGCTCTAGCTATGCATCGATCAATAAAGTAGTAGAGCATGAGAGACAAGCTGGATACCATGAGCCCACCAAGAGAGGAAGGGCCAGGCTCGAGCACCCATGTGCCAGAAGTCACGACGCCTCCTCCAAAAGAGGCCAAGGGCAAGGAACCAATTGTGCTCATTCCTACCCTCCTAGTGCCAACCACGCCCACAATCACAACCACCCAGGGCTCCACTCCAAAAGTAGACTCCAGCAATGTCTTAGCTTGGGTTCAATATCTTGTAGGTAAGGAGATGACCCAAGGGACTGAGAGGGTACCCCAATGACAAGGACCAAGAGACCAAGCTACAGCTGATGTTGAGTCCATGAAAGATCCAAAGAGGCAGAAGGTGGAAGCCTCTACCACCTCCGTACCCACGATAGATTTGCTAGCTAAGGAGTATGATGAATATGTAAAACAGTTGTTGTCGCAATTGAAAAAAGCCAAGGAAGAAAAGAAAATAGCAGCAACAGAGCTCGAAGCTGAAAAGGAGGCCATGGCTGCATTCCAATTGAAGAAAACATGCCAAATAGCCATGGCCCAAAGGGCAATCAATGAGGTCAAAGAACAACTCCAGGCTAAGGATGAAGTGGAAGCCGAATGGTGGGCAAGACTGGATGAAGAAACTGAAGCCATATGGCGCTTGCGAAGACACAACGAAGAGATTGTGGGGCTTTATGAAGATTTGCAAGCTAAAATGGAAAAGATCACTAAAGGCACAGAAGAACTGGAGGTGCTAAGGGAGGAAAGAGCACGCAGGTACGAAAAAGAGGTGCAAAATTTGACATACGAGGTAGCCTTGACACAAGAAGAGCAGCAGAATCTAAGAGGAGAAATGGAAGATCAAGAATAGAGGCTGACAGTGCTAGCTCGGAGGTAGGGGGAAAGCCTCAAGGAAATGATGAGAAGGGCAGACGAATGGGTAGCACATAACGAAAGATGAGTCAAGGCCTTGGCGCGCCATTTAGCTCAAGTGGAGAAAGACAGAGTACTGGCTGAAAGTAGAGCAACGGCCATCCACATGAGTTTTGAGGCCCAACAACACGCCTTCCTCAATATGCTACTTGATGTCACTCAGACAAAGGAAAGGAAGGCGGTTGAAACAATCAAGAAGAAGCTTGGGATTGCACACATGGCCCTGAAGACTGGCCTATAGATGCCGCCTCAACCAATGGGAGTTTGTCTAAGCTCCAAAGAACAAAGAAAGTATCTGTTGCAAGCAAGCTTAACCCCACAAGAGGTGGACACATTAGGGTTTGCCGAAGGGGTGCAACAAGAAGCCCAACAAGAGGAAGAGGCCAGACTGTGAACTTCAAGATGGGACCACATGAAGAGGATGTTGGGGGTAAAGGCGCCTCCGCCTAGTCGCCCGTGTATTACTACACTGATAGTACCCACCACTGCACACTACAGGTGGCGGGCACCCGTCACAGTCAATTATTCTTTATTCTTTTAGTGACAATTTGAATAAAGGAAGGCCCGTCCACACATTGTGGTTGTTGGAGTTCCCATTTCTTGTCTCTCTCTTTTGCTCTTGCTCTCCTGCCATAGCTCTCGTGTGCAAGCTTTGATCCTTCTAACCTTTCAACTGGTATCGAAGCTTGGCTTCTAGACTCTTGAGCTTGGCTCGTGGCATTCTCAGCTTCCCATCGACTCCCTACTCACATTGGGTCTCCATCCCGACAGCCATAGCCGACTCCCTTGAGCTCCCGTCACTCCCTGCCTTCCTAAGCTTCCTCCCGGTCTATTGAGGCACCCTCATGAAATTTACACAAAGGTATTGCCTCATTCTTTATTACTGGGTTTTATTCAATCCACAGGGTGTAGCCAACAAGGCAACCATATCCAAGGTTCATGGAGCTCATATCTTGCTCTCCCTTCTTCATGGTGGCTTATTGAGGCCTCTTCCTAGGCTTCATTGGTGCCTACCCTGCCCCCCACACTTGCCATTTAGGCCATGTGGCATTGCAGTAACCCCAGATCAGGTTGCACCAGTTTTTTAGCATGTTTTTAGCAGCTACAGTTTGGTCTTCCTCATCTCCAACTTCCCAGGCATTGGGCACTTGCAAAAGCTCCATTTCAGGCATATGAACATGCTTTGATGTTTGCAATTGAAGGTTTGAGCACTAACATTGATTTGGGACTGATTTGGCACTATTTTGGGAGTGTCATAATAGTCCAGAGGCAGTTTATAACAGTGCTATAGTGACATTTGATGTTTATGCTTGCCCGGCATTGCTATTTGATGCCCGATTGGTCCCGGTTGATGCCTATTGATTTGGGGATGCAGGCCTATTGATTTGCCACCATTTTGGAGCTGATTTTGATGCTGAAATATTCAGTTTTGCACAATGAATAATTGCTGTAATACAGTGGGCTGAAGCCATTTTACTCATGCTTGGTTATGCCTATGCTATTCGGGCTATGTTTTGGGCATACATAGTGATGTATTGACATTTGGGGACCAACTTTGAGCTTGGCTTACACTCCGGATCATTGATCGAGCTTGATCTTGGCTTTGGAAAGCATTTGGATGCTCTATCTTTGATGCACTTATGGAATGCTTTGGTTTATGCTTGACCGCCTTGACTACCATTATGGGTTATGTCACCTATGCATTCTAGTTACATTATTTGGAGCCGCTTGCTACTGGAGCTTTGACTTGGCTTAACTTTGGACTCTCGAAGCTTACTTGGGCTATTTATTGGCTTGCCAAAGTTTATTTTGGGATGTACTTGATGTCTATGGATGCTACATATGGATGCTCTACCGCCTACATGTTCGGGATGTATCATTGATGCTTGATCTTGGACACTTGTCACTCGTTCTAGTACATGCTGTGTTCGAGATTTCTTGCTTGATATTTATGGCTTTTGTGCCAGTGGGAGCATCTTTGGATGCTTGACAGACATTGAGCAAGCGTTCTATGCTATTTGAGCTTTTGAGACTATTTGGGATTTCTTACCCTTTGGGATAATGCATGTTTCATATGTCTTGGTTCCTTCCAATGCTTATGAGCTAACTCTTTGACTTGGGTCCCTTTCCTTGTGAGCTGACACCTACTTGTGTCAAGTCTTGGTAGTGGCAAGCACACTTTGCTCCGTTGATTGGGGGGTGTGCCTACTCACTGGTAGATATTTCACGACATGTTTAGGTGTTGGATTCATGCTTATCGACTGTCATATGCCTATCTTATGCCCACATGATACTGATTATGGTCTTGGCAGTATATGATTGACTTGGGATCCACTTCTGGCACAGTTAGCTCTCATTTACTGAAATCTGTCATTTATTACATTAAGCTGAAATCTGCAGATTTTGAGCACTTCTCTGAGGGTAATGCTTATTAGTTGATGTTATCTTGGTCATATTTGGTGGACAGGTGCTTCTCTTGGTAAAATCCATCTTTCAGCCAGTTTTAGCAGTGGTTTCATTGCATTTTCTGCTAATTACAGCAACCTGCAATTTTGCCTTTTTGCATTGATTTGGGATAGTATGGCTGGTCATCTGAAAGACACAGCTCTCTTTAACATTGCCAAGTTAGATGGTACCAACTATGGGTATTGGAAGTCCCAAATATTGTAGGTTTTGGTGCAGAAGTTGTAGATTAAATCCTTGTGTCTCAAAGATGTCAAACCTGAGAATATGGATGATGATGTTTGGATGGAAGTTGATGAGCTATGCAAGTCTGCCAGTATTTTGTCACTCTCAAAAGAGGTCCATCATAATGTTGTTGAAGATGAGAATCAGAGTGCATGGGATTTATGGGAGAAGATTCAAGAGCTCTATGCGCAATAGAGTTCTGCATCACAGATGTATTGGCTGAAGCAGTTAATGGACCTTTGCATCAAGGTGGGAACCTCCCTTTCATCTCATTTCAATCAGTTTCATGCTATCATGAAGAGTCTGTTGTCACAAGATATTGAGTTCAAAGACAACTTACACCCATTGTTTCTGCTTGGCACCTTGCCTGAATCATGGAATGTCTTCCGTACTGCCATATGCACGAACAAGCTTGATGGGCTGAAAATCAAAGATGTTGAGAGTGCTTTATTGACTGAGGAAATCAACAGGAGAAACAATGATGCTTCTTGCTCTTCACATGCATTGACTGTTAGAGGTGGCAAACATGGTAGGCATGATAATGATCATAAGGGCAGGGACTCTCAGAAGTCCAGGTCCAAGTCACATGGTCACAGTAAGTCCCGTGGACAGAAGTCTGATCTTACCTATCATTATTATGGGAAAGCAGGACATATTAGGCTGCAGTGCCATAAAATGCGTGATGATAAGCGCAAGGAAAAGGAAAAAGATAAAGTGCAAGAAAAGTCCCCTGAGAGTAGCATAGTACTTGCAAAGTCTAGTGTGAAGATAAAAGAGGTTAATGTCACGCAAGCCACTAATTCAGATGACAATTACATACTTGCAGCTTCTTCCTGCGATGCCTCACAGACTTCTGAGATACACTCTATGTATGCGCAATGCTGACTCTTGGATTCGGGTGCATCATTTCATGTGACACCCTATAGAGATTGGTTTCATACCTATCGTACTATGTCTGGTTCTGTGCGCCTTGGTGATGACATGTCCCTTGACATTGTGGGCATTGGAGATGTTAGGCTACAGTTGATCCGAGAAAATCACAAAGTATGTGAATGTTCTCAAGAAGCATGCATCATTATTTATTTCCGATTATGCTCACATTATAGGTGTCACTGTAGTGAAGCATCACATCCAACTCAAAGAAGGAAGCAAACCTGTAGTACAAAGATTGAGAAGACTGGGAGTTGTGCAACAGGATGCACTGTTGATGGAGGTGAAGAGACTCTTGAATGCAGGATTCACATGCCCAGTGGAAGATTCAGAATGGGTCTCCCCAATAGTAGTGAGGCCAAAGAAAAATGCTAAGTGGAGAGTATGCATAGATTACAAGCCACTAAATGCTGCAACAAAGAGGGACCACTGCCCTCTCCCATTTCAGGATGAAATCTTGAATGAAGTAGCGGGACATGAGCAGTATACAGTGTGTGATGGCTACTCTGGCTACTTCCAGATTCACATTGCAGAGGAGGATCAAAACAAGACCACTTTCATCACACCATGGGGCTATTTTGCCTTTCAGGTCATGCCCTTTGGTCTCACAAATACCCCAGCAACCTTTCAACGATTCATGAATATGGTCTTCCAACCTTACTTTGGTAAGTCCATAAGGGTTTTCATAGATGATTTTTGTATTTATAGCTCAAGGAACATACATCTACACAAGGTCGATGAAGGATTTACTCGGTTAGCTAGGTCGGGAGGACAACTAAATAAGGATAAATGTCACATTGGGGAAAGCAAGCTTACACTACTAGGGCATGTAGTGTCAATTGAAGGAATTGAGGTAGATCCAAAAAAGGTAGAAACATTGCTAGCTCTACCTTCCCCAACCTCCATCAAACAATTAGTCTCCTTCTTACAAAAGCTAAGATATTTGGGTAGATTTATACACTTACTCTCTCAGGCCATATATCCCCTGTAGCAACTGACACGCCAAGAAACACTTGTATGGAGTGAACAAAGTGAAGGACATTTTAAGGAGATAAAGAAAATGTTGGGGTCACTTCCTATAATCCTCCAGCCTTGTTGGGAAGAAACATTCTTTGTAAACCCTAGCGTGGGAGAAGAGGCCATTGGTGCTGCTCTCCTACAAAAAGATCCAAAAACATCCTTCATGAGGCCTGTGTATTTTGCCAGCCGCCTCATGAAAGCCTCAGAGAAGGCTTACACCTCCATGGAGCAACTAGTGTTGGCCCTCATGTTTGCAGTAACCAAATTTTGCCCATATTTTCTTCCAAAGAGGTTTGTGATCATCATTGTGGAGGATATGTTTCCCTATACACTACAACATATGGAAATCTCTGACAAAATAGCAAAGTGGGTGGTCCAACTTCAAGAGTTTGATTATACAGTGCAGGTTGAAAAAACAACTCGAGCATGCTTGGCTGATATTTTGATAAACAGGAGCTATGAGAAAAATCTCAGGGTAAAAAGAAAGGACCTTCTGCCACCCCCATCCATAAAGACTCTTGTAGATGCTTATAGCCTCTACTTTGATGGTGCATACAAGAGAACTAAGGATAAGGCAGCCACAGGCATTGTTGTTTTCTCTCCTTTAGGAGAGAAAATCTATGGTGAAGGAATCATCTTGGAAGGTGTCCACTCTAACAATGAGGCAGAATATCAAGCTTTAATTCATGGTCTTTGTTGGTGTCTTAGTAATTCAATTGAGAGGTTGAATGCTTTTGGAGACTCCATGCTATTGGTAAGGCAGATGCAAGGTACATGGGCATGCAAAAATACAAACCTCTCTAGTAAAATGAGAGAGACCAAATCTCTTATGAGAAGATTTAGGGAGGCACAAGTACATCATGTGCCAAGAGACCAGAACAAGGATGCCGACCATCTAGCATCATCAAAGTTGAATGAGTCAATGGTGGGAGCAGTGGCTATCAAACCCCCACTTCAGCAAGGCAAGGAAGACTTAGAAGATATTCTACACCTCTTAGAGCAAGGAGAAGCTCCCAAACACCTGACTAAGGGAGAAAGACAGTGGCTAGCTCGGAAGGCTACAAGATATCGCATGGTAAATGATAGTTTGTATTGTCTTGGTAAGGATGGTGTGCTTAGGAAAGTGCCTTCAAAGTGGGAATTTGAAGAAATCTTAAAAGCTTGCCATGATGATGTGTGTGGAGGCCACTTTGCACACAACATCACAAGTAGAAAGGTTCTACAAGCCGGCTTTACTTGGCCCAATCTACACTAAGATGTCAAATATTGGTGTCAAACATGTGAAGAATGTCAGAAATCAGGACCACGATGACTCATAGAAAAACCCCAAACCCCAATCAAGGTCTATGGACCCTTTGAGAAGTGGGGAATTGATGCCATAGGGCCTCTACCATGCAGTCCATCAGGAAAAGAGTATATTATCATGGGGGTAGATTACATGACTAGATGGGCCGAGGCTATGCCAACTAGAAGAATCATTGCTAAGGAAGTGAGTAAATTCATCTTTGACCACATTTGTTGTAGGCTTGGTACCCCTCTTGAAAGATAGAGGACCAGGGTTTAGAGCTAATGTGGTGGGTGAACTCATGCAAAAGCTAAATATTCAATGATGACACTCCACCCCTGGTGGAGAAGGTAAATGGAATGATTTGTAAAATCATCAGTAAACCAGGTACATTCAAGGTCCCGGGATTGGGACAAGCACCTTAGTGGAGCTCTATGGGCTTACAGAACCTCCTTCAAAACCATGTTAGGGTTCACACCTTTTCATCTAGTTCATGGACAAGAGGCTCTTTTGCCTATTGAGGTGAAATTAGCTAGCCTTCGGGTATTAGGTGGCACAGTAGGCTCTCAAAAGGAGAAGTTACATCAAAGATTACTGGACCTAGAGAGGCTACAATTGGATCGTGAAGAAGCCATCAACCACTACTCCCAGGAAGCTGAGAAACATAGTTACCGATGGGAGGGACCGTTTTTTGTCACAAAAAAATTCAACAATGGCTCCTAAAAACTTCAAGACATTGAGGAAAAAGTGCACAAGACCATGGTAAATGGATGGCACTTAAAGCCCTATCACATCAGGGTGGGGTTAGCTCAAGATACCAAAGAGTGTCTAGAGGCATAAATACCTCTAGCCAGGTTGGGGGGGCTATATGATCCGAGAAAATCACAAAAAAATATTTGTCTAACACTTTGTTAATTTTTGGTACATTTGTCTATGGAATCCGCAAGTGCAAAAAGTGATCCACAGCCATGATGTCATCTTTCATAAGGACAAAATGCATATGCATCCTAAGAAAGTGGTTGAGGTACGCAGAGTTATCTTTCAGGAGAAGCCACCTGCTCCCGTTTAGCCCGCTCCATGGCCAGCTAGACAGTGCACAGCATCACCTGATGCTCATGGCCCAAATGCTAGGCATGCTGATCCTAGACAGGATGTCAGTCCAGCAGAGCTTGGGTTGAGGCGTTCTACTAGAGATAGATGACCTCTTGACCGTTTTGCGCCCTCTATGGATTATGCACTGGTTACACATGCAAGAGAGCCTCTTACTTATGATGAGGCTATGCGCAGGGGCGATTGTCACTCTTGGGAGAGGGCTATGCAGTCTGAGCATGACTCATTGCATAAGAATAAGACTTGGGATTTGGTTTCCTTGCCTTGAGGTAAGAAGGCTTTTCCATGCAAGTGGTGTACAAGCTGAAAAGTACCCCTAGACACTCCAAGCCGGCATACAAGGCTCAATTGGTTGCTAAGGGTTTTAAGCAGGAGCATGGTGTTGACTTTGATAAAGTCTTTTCTCCTGTGGTCAAGATGACTACCCTATGCTTAGTCTTGGCCTTGGTTGCACAGCTTGACCTAGACTTGTACCAGATGGATGTCAAAATGACTTTTTTACATGGGGACTTGCATGATGAGATTTACATGGAGCAGCCTAAGGGCTTTGTAGACCCTGGCAAGGAACACCTAGTGTGCAAGCTAAAGAAGAGTCTATATGGCTTAAAGCAAGCACCTAGGGACCGGTACCATAATTTTGATGCATTTATGCAGTCACAGGGCTACAACCGCAGTGCTATGGATCCGTGCTTGTACATGAAGAAAGCATGTGACTGTTCTTTACTAATTTTGGTACTCTATGTGGATGACATGCTTTTAGCAGGGACAACTCATGAGGAGCTCGATGCTCTTAAGGCTCAGCTCAAGAAGAGCTTTGAGATGAAAGATCTGGGATAGGCCTCTCATATACTTGATATGGACATCACGTGCGATAGATCTCAGGGACTCCTCTATCTGTCACAGAGGGAGTACGTACATAAAGTCCTTGAGCGCTTCCACATGCAGGATGTTAAGCCTATTCGATGTCCATTACCTTCCCATGTGAAGGTTTCATAGGCTGATTATCCGCAAACAGATGAGCAAAGGGCCGAGATGGCCAAGATTCCCTATGCAGCAGCCATGGGTAGTCTTATGTATGCCATGATAGCCACCCATCCAGATATTACTTTTGCAAGTGGGGTTGTGGCATGTTATATGGCTACACCTGGCAAGAAACATTGGGATGCCGTGAAGGGTATCATGAGGTACCTGAAAGGCACAGCAGATATGTGTCTTTGTTATGGCAGCCAGGATACAAGAGTCGTGGGGTACACTGACTCTGATTATGCAGGACATGCAGATAGTAGGAAGTCCACTTCTGGCTATGTGTTCACTTATGCTGGAGGGGCTATCTCTTGGATGTCCAAGGCACAGAAGTGTACGACCCTTTCTACTACAGAGGCTAAGTGTATTGTAGCCATAGAGGCTTGCAAGGACCTTGTCAAGATTCTAACTGAGCAGAATCCTATAGACTTGCTCACGAAAAGCCTCACTATCGAGCACTTTGCCTTCCTCGAGAGATTGATGGGCATTGGATGAGGTGACGTCTTTTTCCTCATCCTATTGTACATGTGTACTTGTTGTACTGTTTTTTCTTTTTTCTCTCTCACTGGGGCAGATTCACCGTTAAGTGGGAGGTTGTTGGGGGTAAAGGCGCCTCCGCCTGGTCGCTCGCGTATTACTACACTGACAGTACCCGCCATTGCACACTGCAAGTGGCGGGCGCCCGTCACAGTCACTTGTTCTTTATTCTTTTAGTGACAGTTTGAATAAAGGAAGGCTCGGCCACACATTCTGGTTGTTGGAGTTCCCATTTCTTGTCTCTCTCTTTCTTGCTCTTGCTCTCCCATTATAGCTCTCGCGTGCAAGCTTTGATCCTTCTCACCTTTCAGAGAAATTAGTCCTACCGCCTCCTTCTCCGGCCCCAGAATTAGTGCCACCACCTCCTTCTCCACCCCCAAAAGACCAGCAACCAATGGATACCTCTGCCGAGAGGAGAGCAGCACTAAAAGAAAAGAGGAAACAGGTGGTGGAGGAAGCCAGGAATGCTAGACCCAGTAATAGGCCCAACTACACCCATTCCACCAACCTTAGATGAGCTCCCAACAAGCTTCCACACAGATCTCATCGCTTGGGAGCAACATAAGAATGCATGGCAGCCCTTTGATCTTAATTTCCACTTTCCCACCAACTTGAGCCGAGTCATGCCCATTAAGGTGGTGGAAGAGGTGATGCCATTAGAAGTAGGCTAGGAGACAGATGGTTGAAGGGAGAGAGAGCAAAATCCCACCCTTTGGGGCATTGAGGATGTAGAATTTTGGCAAAACAAGGTTTTTGAAGTCCCGAGATCAGTGCCAGGCTATGAGTGCCAGCCTACGTGGAGGAGGCATATTTGTGATGTAAATATGGACACTTTGATGGCTTTTTGTAACGTCATGCCCCCTACGAGTGAAGTAATCCTACATTCGTGCCATACCCTCGAAGGATAGGAGTGGATTTTGACCCCAATGTCCACGGCTGGTATGACTTCCCTATAATCTACAATGCACATTGCACTAAGCCTGAAGATGCCCTTGTCTTCACCTTAGAAGACCTCTATGATTCCTTAGTCCGCTTCCATGAAGAATTCTCTTCATGCCTTAACCATGCCTTTATTACCACCTATAATTATATTAGATTAATTAGAATATTGCTTAGGCAAGCCCCCACCCCATAAGAGTGCAGCCTTCCGACCCTCTATTTTGACCCTAATGCTATAGATAGCTACATAATGGCTTGACTAATGATGCGAACTATGCTACTTCCTTCATTATGCTTAGCTCTCTTGGAGGACATGAATGATATAGCCAGTTCACTCGTTGCAATCATCCATTCCTCTCCACCACCACTCTCCAAGTCCACCTCGATGTGAAGGGATATATCCAAGGCTGCGCGTTCCTCAATGAATCTCTTAGACCCCCTCCTCCACCTCATCATGACTTTGAGGACGAAGCTTGGCTTTCATCATAACTATGTAAATCCAAAACAAAGAAAGAATCCCAACAAAAAAAAAAAGAGAGAAAAGAAAGAAAAGAAAGGAGTAGAAAAGAAAAAGAGAGAGAAAGAAAAGGAAGAAACAAATCTAGATGAAAGAGAAGCAAACACAAGAACAACACTTAACTCCACATAGTCACAGTCGCTGCACCTAGGGGTTCTCAAGTTAGGTGCATCCAGTGGCTTTGGTCAGTTGGCTCCATCCCTAACCCCCTAGCCTCATTTTGTTTCCCCACTTCACGCTTTGGGCACATCAAGGGCAAGACATACCTAGGGAGGTAACACTCGCCTATGATTAGACCTATCACCCTAAGCTACACACACCGCACCTCCTTTATGCACAATTGGGCCCTCAAGTGTGGGGCAATACCCAAGTTCAACCCACCTCCCAGTTCACTAGTCCAAGAACAATGCACCACATGGCAAAGCAGACACATTGCCAGGTAGTGCACCTTCTTTTCTTTTCATGTACAAACTGCCAAGATTGTGGGAGAGAAGGAAGGAGTCTCACTTGTAGCTTTCTTGCTTGCACAATGGGGGAAGACACACAAGGGTGGAGGCTGAAAACAGTTTTCCTCTTCTTAGTTGTGTAAGCCAAAAGAACTCACTTACAAAGAAATAGAAGAACCCTATATATGGGTCTCAAACCAAACTCAACTAACTAAGGTGGCATACTAACTGAGCTACGAACTAGAGTAGATAAGGATAGCTATCATGTAGCTATTATTCATGGGCGGTGTACCAACCGCGTCTGCAACTGACAAGTCGGTGACATAAATACACAACGGTCACCCTGGCGTATCACGAGTGGAGCTCGATATCTCAACACTCCCCCTCGAGCTCAATCCCAATTCCTGCACACCAAGCAGGTCTCTGAACTTGCGCAGCTTCTCTGCGCCCAATGCCTTCGTAAATATGTCAGCTACCTGATCCTCTGTGCTGACATAAACTAGATCAATAAGACCTAGTAAAACCCTCTCTCGCACATAGTGATAATGTACCTCAATGTGCTTTGTTCTAGCATGATAGACTGGGTTATTTGCCAAGTGTATACTACTCATGTTGTCACAATAAATGACAACTGGCCCATCTGTAGACTGATGCATATCATAAAGTAGCTTATGCAACCAAGCTACCTCACATGCAGCCATTGCTGCACCCCTGTACTCAGCCTCTGTGCTCGACAAGGCAACTGTAGGCTGTTTCTTGCTGCTCCAAGTGACTGCAGCACTCCCAAAAGAGAACACATATCCACTGGTAGATCGTCTATCAGAAATGCTACCAGCCCAATCAGCATCAGTGTATCCATGCAACTGTATCTGAACCCCAGTCTCATAAAATAGTCCATACTGCAATGTGGACTTCACATACCTGAGTATGCGTCTAGCCGCATCCAAATGCGATTTCCTTGGAGCCTGCATAAACTGACTTACCAATCCAACAGCATAGCTCAAATCTGGCCTGGTAATGGTCATATAAATCAAGCTTCCTACTATGCGTCTGTACATAGTAGGGTCTTCCAGAAGCTCACCTGCATCTGCACTCAGCTTCACATTCTGCTCCAAAGGAACTGAAATAGGCTTACAGCCTGTCATCCCATATTTGGACAGCATGTCCAATCCATACTGCCTCTGCAAGAGCTGTATCCCACTTGGTGATCTAATCACCTCAATGCCCAAGAAATAACGCAGCTCTCCCAAATCCTTCATCTCAAACTTCTGCTTCAATAGCATTTTCACATGAAGGATATCTTCATCACTGTCACCTGTCATAATCAAATCATCAACATAAATGACAAGTAGCATAATACCGTTCTCTGTTTTTCTCACATAAAGTGAGAAATCTGCCTTGGAAATCTGAAAGCCAATAGTGACAAGATACTGTCCTATCTTGTCAGACCATGCTCTAGGTGCTTGCTTCAAGCCATACAAAGCTTTCTTCAACCTGCAAACAAACTCAGGATGAACAGCATGCACATAACCTGGTGGCTGCTCCATATAGACCTCTTCTTGCAAATCACCATGCAAGAAGGCATTCTTTACATCCATCTGATGTAAAGACCATCCCTTTGATGCAGCCATAGCAATGACTACTCTTACGGTTGCCATCCTTGCAACCGGACTGAATGTTTCTTCATAGTCAATGCCATATGTTTGTGCATACCCCTTGACTACTAATCTTGCCTTGTATCTGTTCACAGAACCATCTGCATTGTGCTTCACCTTATAAACCCACTTACAGCCAATTGAATTCTTACCTTTAGGCAAAGGTACCAATTCCCATGTAGCATTTGCTTCCAAGGCATCCATTTCTTCATCCATGGCTTTCTCCCATTTTTCTTTTCCCATGGCTTGCTCAAAAGAAGTGGGTTCTGGTTCCTGTATCACCTTGACCATATATGCATAGTGAATGGCTGTAAATCCATCATATTTCAGCCTATCCACAGGATACCTAACTCTGGTAGACCTGCGCAAAGTGGGTTCACTCCCAGGTGCTCTTAAAACATCCCTGGTCTTCCTCACTCCAGGTGTAACAATAGAAGGAATACCCAACTCATCATCAATGCTCTGTTCTGAGCCACTGGATTCACCATCCACATAAGAGTGACCTGCATTCACATCAAACATGGGCTGATCAACCTTCTCTTTTCCTTTTCGTGATACCTGCATACCACTATCTGCATTACTTTGAGAAGATTCTCCTGATCTCAATCTGCCTGTCCATGGCGAAGAATGTGAACCACAGCTAGAAGACGCTCCAGGTCCACTAATATTTTGTGATTGCTGCTGTGAATTCTGTGCAGCATTACCATTTTGTGCATCTACATCATCAATCACATTTACTGGTTTATACCAGCTACTCATCTCATCAAAAACAACATCTCTGCTCACTGTAAACTTACGAGTAGAAGGGTTATAGCATCTATACCCTTTTTGCTGCAGAGAGTAACCAATAAAGATGCACTTCTCAGCTTTTGGATCCAACTTGGATCTCAACTCATCTGGCACATGTACATAGGCAATGCAACCAAAAATTTTCAAATGAGAAATATCTGGTTTCCTACCAGTATACCTCTCCTCTGGAGTCATTCCATGTATTGCTGCAGTGGGAGTCCTGTTCATTATGTAGACTGCTGTAGCAACTGCTTCAACCCAATAAAAATCTGGCAGGTCTTTTTCATTGAGCATGGCACGAGACACCTCTCCAATATGTCTGTTTTTTCTTTCTGCAATTCCATTTTGCTGTGGGGTATGACTGCATGAATATTGCTGCTTTATGCCATGCTCCTGCAGGAACCTTGCAAACTCATTTGAGAGGTACTCTCCCCCTCCATCTGACCTTAGGCATTTTACTTGCAGACTTGTTTCTTTTTCAACCATAGCTTTAAGAGTTTTGAAATGACCAAAAACTTCACTTTTCTTTTTCATAAAATACACCCAAACTTTTCTGCTATAGTCATCAATAAAACTGACAAAATAATGACAGCCTCCAAGAGATGCAGCTTTAGTAGTCCACACATCAGAGTGGATTAATTCCAATGGCTTCTTACTCTCTTGAACATGTCTAGGAAATGGTTTCCTTGCCTGTTTTCCAAACTGACAGGCTTCACATACCTTATGCATTTCTGCAACCTTGAATTTAGGCAATCCAGCAACGATATTTTGGGCCTGCATTGATTTAAGTCGCTGTACATTAACATGACCAATGCGTTTATGCCAGATATCAATATCTGCAACTACACCGGTCCCATGTGCAAACATTGTTGCACTCAATTCAGACATGTCTGCATCCAACGTAAACATTCTGCCCTTCTTCTTTCCTTTTGCTATCAAGCGACCTTTATTTTTCATATCCTCAACAAAGCATCCATGAGGATTAAATCTGACCTGCAAGCCCTGCTCAACCATTTGACCAACAGAAACCAGATTCTTGGTGATATTCGGGACATGAAATACATCGGACAGGTATTTCTTTTTCCCATCCTGCATAGACAAAGGAATTTTTCCAATCTGCACAATCGGATGTGCAGTATCATCACCAGTCTCCACAAATCCTGGTTTTTCCATTTTCCTTGCATCCTCCATCCATTCTGCATGCCCTGTCATGTGGTTTGACGCACCTGAGTCAACATACCATACATCATTGCTTTCTTCTACACTTGTCACAGAATTGTTCATGTGCTGCACCATGAACAAATGCTCATTTCTGTCATCACCCTGTCTGCTAGAAGATGCATAATTCCCTTGTTGCAGTTTTCCATTCATGATGTCATTCTGCTTTTTATAGCAGTCTTTAGCCATATGACCCATTTTACCACAGTAGTAGCATTCAACATTACTGTTTACATTTTGACCTCTTTGCCATCCACCACGACCTCTTTGGCT
Source organism: Lygodium microphyllum (assembly GCF_053477565.2). Classification (NCBI taxonomy): domain Eukaryota; kingdom Viridiplantae; phylum Streptophyta; class Polypodiopsida; order Schizaeales; family Lygodiaceae; genus Lygodium; species Lygodium microphyllum. The sequence goes on from NC_141138.1 coordinate 45,521,983, forward strand.
CCCCCTGCCTCTAGAGTTACCACGTCCTCCTCCATAGGACTGGTTTTCTTGAGTTTGCTGCATATTCTGATTTCTACCACGGCCTCCAAATCGGCCTCCTCTACCTCTGCCTCTACCTCTTCCAGCATTTGAGTAGAAGACAGCTTCTTTTGAAGTTCCTCCTGAAGAAGATGCACCACCATTTCTCTGTTCCTCAGAAATTAGAAGAGCAATCAACTCCTCAAAATCAGGAAATCTTTCACAAACTGAAATGGATGTCCGAAACTGTGCATAATCCTTTCCTAGACCATTCAAGGTCACAGAAACTAAATCATCATCTTCCACTGGTGACCCAATGGAAGCAAGTGCATCTGCAATCTTCTTCACCTTCATATGGTAGTCGTTGATGCTCATATTTTCTCTTTGCACATTGTGCAACTCTTGCTTGAGCTGCATTTTCCTGGCTTGCGTATTTGTGCTATACATTTTTGACAGAGTATCCCATGCCTCCTTTGGCGTACTTGCATCCTGAATATGCACAATCATAGAGTCTGAAATGCTGATAGACAGCCAGTACATAACTTTCCTGGCTCTCTCATGCCATGCTTTAAATGCCTGCATTTGCTGTTGATTGGGAACATCAGGAAGAACTGGTTCTTCTTCATTTCCTGCAACAAATTCCCAATATCCTTTTCCCATAAGGAAATTCGTCATTCTAAACTTCCATGCTTGGAAGTTGTTCTTGTCAAGCTTTTCAGTGACAATCTGTGAAAGAGAATCAGATGCCATTATAGAAGACTGCAAAAAATTCTGTCACTGCAAAAAACACAGCTTCACCCTCACAAGGGCAAATCTGCAAAACTGGCGAAAGTGGTATTTGACCACACAGTCACTTCCTAGTGACGATTTTGCATCAACAGGCAACAGGGATGATTCTGTAACTCCCAATGTCTCTGCACACAAGCATACGATGCAATCTCTGTGGTAACTTTTCACCGACCTGTAGAACAGTGGTCGCACAGCATAAAACAGGGCCTTTTCCTGAGTGCGTGCAGAAAACTTCCGCCTTCAAAACAGGCCCCGAAATGGCCTCAAATCAAAAAAACAGGGTCGCCGAGAGCTAAAGCTTTCTCCCGCAGCATATACTGCCCTCTTGCTTCAACGCGAAGGGCGTCTCAACCTGAGACAATGCACTCCTGCAATTTCCGGATGTGCTACCTGCAGAGATCTGCTCCCAAAACAGAAAATGAAAGTAACACTGCTCCTCTTACCAGAACACCGCGAGCTTGGCTTGCTTTCTTGAGCTCCTTACCACGAACAAGGCTCTGATACCATGCCAAGATTGTGGGAGAGAAGGAAGGAGTCTCACTTGTAGCTTTCTTGCTTGCACAATGGGGGAAGACACACAAGGGTGGAGGCTGAAAACATTTTTCCTCTTCTTAGTTGTGTAAGCCAAAAGAACTCACTTATAAAGAAATAGAAGAACCCTATATATGGGTCTCAAACCAAACTCAACTAACTAAGGTGGCATACTAACTGAGCCACGAACTAGAGTAGATAAGGATAGCTATCATGTAGCTATTATTCATGGGCGGTGTATCAACCGCGTCTGCAACTGACAAGTCGGTGACATAAATACACAACGGTCACCCTGGCGTATCACGAGTGGAGCTCGATATCTCAAACAAGGCAACCACCAACGTCGAAGGCCCTATCATCCATGCAATGTGCTCCCGGCCTCCACCACCTTAACCGATTGATCAGCTTCTTCTCAAGACCAATAGTCCCAAAAACCCATCATCATTAATTCACACAACTTCCCTTTTAAATCAATGAGCCTTCATCAGATCCAAACCGCAAGTGTCCTGACACTAGCACCCATCTAGGAGGGGGGTCCTCTTACATGACATGTCACCATGCAGACGAAACACAACAAATACAGACCAAGGCAGCCCCAGTCAAAAAGTGAATGAAGAAGCTCATTTGGAATAATGCAAGACCAGGCAAGCTCACAAAAGAGGGAGCTCCACCTACTGTGACGAGGTCCTCTCAAGGATGATGGAGGCCCTATCAAGGATGAAGGATGCTCTCTCAAGGATGACAGTAAGCACCGAATATTCTAGCAAGGCTCTTTCAAGAGTGAAGGAGAACCTCCGAAGGCCCTCACAAGGAAAGCACGAGACACAATGTAATTCATTTTATAAGGAATACAGGTTTTCTCCTGTGCGAATGGCAAACTCTGAACAGACATAGGTGAAGAGATAAGGCAACTTGAAGGGAATGGGAAAAAGTCAGGTTTCGCTTGTGTCATTACAACCTCGACCAACGAGAGGGAGATTTGTCCAACACCATATTTAAGGGATAGGTCCACTCCAGGCCAGTGTCAGGGAAGGACCCGCACCAACTATATCTTCAATTTCAAGGCCAGTCCACCCAACACCATCCCCTGCAAGGGCTTGTATACAAACTCAAAAAAGCCATCTGGCTACACCCACTCCACCTTCCAACTACTACCCATCAGTGCCATGGGACTGGCACTAAACTAGGAGGGGGTAACGTTAACCTTAGCACAAAAAGAAAGAGAAAAAGTGGAAAAGCGCAAGCTAAGTCAAAGGCAAAAGTGCATTCTTAAATGCAAGGCACCCCTAAAACTTTTTCTAAAAGAGTGCTAGACTCCCTCTTGTGCAAATTGTAAAGGTAGATGGGCAGTAGAAAGGAAGCTAGGAAGATAGGAGGACAATGGGAAAAGAGGCCTTGGCCATGTAAAAAGGGGATAAAGGTATGACCGCCTAAAAGGGATTTAGGGTTTTGCATATAAAGTTGAAAAGTGAATGAAGAGCTCATTCTTTGGTGTGTGGCAAAGGACTCTTCTTCTTCTCTCCTTCTCTTCGCTTGCTTGCTTGCTTGTGAGTGCTTGAGGGAGGGAGTGTGAGTGAGTGAGGGAATGTGTGTGTGAGGGTGAGGGATCTTGGAGGTGAAGCCCTCCACCATCTCCTCTTCTTCTCTTCTATTGTCTTCTCTTCTCTCGTGGCTATGGAGGATGGTGCTTGGAGGAAGAGGCTTGAGGATGCTGGAGCTCGCATCACGAATCATGGAGTAATCGGAGTACTTGAGAGAGGAAGCAACTCAATTGGGCATCAAGGTAAGCTCACTACACTCATAGAGAGGGATAGCGTGTTGGCTATGTGAGAGGTAGCCATTAGTGCTTACTTGAAACGCTTGAAGGAATAAGTGGTCCGTGGGACTTGGTGGTTGAGCAAGAGCTCCCTTTACACCATAATAAAGGGGTTGATATTTACTTCTTATAGATTTATTGCTTCCTAGATTTTCTTGTGCCATTAATAACAAATTGTGATCTAAGTAAACATAGCGAGCAGGGAGGAACAAAGCTAGATTGAGACTCTCCTACAAAGAGAGAGAGAGAGAGAGAGAGGAAAGGAGAAGAGAGAGGAGGGAGGGAACACGGATAGAAAGGGAGAGAGAGAGAGAGAGAGAACCATATTGCAGATTAGGGATAGAAATCAAAAAATGGAATTGGAAGGGGGAAAGAGGTTCTTTTATAGACAAAGGAGAGAGAAAGGGGAGAGAGAGAGATAACCGCATATCGAGAGTCATGAAAACAAATCGCAATGTGGATAAGGGAGAGGATTCCTTTTATAGGCAAAGGAGAGAGAAACTAGGAGAGAGAGAGAGGGAGAGAGAGGGAGATGGAGAGAGAGAGAGAGAGAGAGAGAGAGAGATTATGCAATCTGTGAAATTTTTTTCACAAAAAAGGGAGCACTAGCAACCCCTTCTCTAGTGAAAAATAGATTCACAAGTCCCATAAAGGATTTTTTTTTTCCCGAGAGAAGGGGCCACCCTGGCAGAATTTATTTTTCGCTCGAGAAGAGGCTGTCGGCAACCCCTTCTTGTTGAAGAAAAATTTCGCTAGTCCAATGCTTCATTTCTTGGAGAAGAGAGAGGTAAAGAGGTAGATAAAGAGAGAGAGATATGTGTATTTTTTTCTACTTGGAAGGTAGACCCTTCTTTAGTGAAGAATGATTCCACAAGCCCCCTCCCAAATAAAGGAGGATACCTATGGATTTATTTTTCACTCAAGAGGGGGTTTGCTAGTAACCCCTTCTTAGTGGAAAAAAAAATTCCATAAGTACCAACCTTCTACTCTCAAAGGACCTATGGAATTTTTTTAATCAAGAAGGGATTGTCGATAACTTCTTATTTGGCAAAAAATAATTCCATGTACCCTCCTTGGTTTGGGAGACAGGACTTGTGGAATCATTCTTCACTAGAGAAGGGGCTGCCACAACCCCTTACGGTGGAAAAAAGTGCATCTATCTCTCTCTTTCTACCTCTCTCTCTCTCTCTCTCTCTCTCTCTCTCTCTCTCTCTCTCTCTCTCTCTCTCTCTCTCTCTCTCTCTCTCTCTCTCTCTCTCTCTCCTTGTTTCCAAATAACTAACTAAATTTGCAGTTAGATTTAGTTAGTACTAACCAATTAAATAAATTATTACTAACTAGTTATTATTAAAATATTAGTTTGTATTACTTAATTAGTAGTAAATAATTACTTACTTAGTACTTATTGATTTGGTTGTACTAATTAATACATTATTAGTTATTAATTAGTATAAGTTAGTATTAGTAGTAAGTAATGAGTCATTATTAATAATTAGTTAGTATTCATTATTTTTTATTTTACTTAGTTAATATATTAATTAAGTATTAATAGTAGTTAGTATATTGATATATTTAGTATATTAATATTGATATTAGTACCAATATCAATCTTAATGTTTGTTAGTATTATTAAGTTAGTATATTAATTAGTATGTTGATTAGTTAGTTAATTAGTATATTAGTATATTAATTAGCATATTAAGTATATTTAGGATTTTGGGGGGATGGGGCGAATTCTTTTGCCTCCAAAAGGGGATGCTGATGCTTTGTTTTGGGGGTTAAAAAATTTGCCCTCCCCCCTCCCCAATTATGAACACACACACACACACACACACACACACACACACACACACTCTCTCTCTCTCTCTCTCTCTCTCTCTCTCTCTCTCTCTCTCTCTCTCTCTCTCTCTCTCTCTCTCTCTCTCTCTCTCTCTCTCTCTCTCTCTCTCTCTCTCTCTCTCTCTCTCTCTCTCTCTCTCTCTCTCTCTCTCTCTCTCTCTCTCTCTCTCTCTCTCTCTAATACCTCATTAAGCAATAAGCATTTCAACCACTTTTTTCATTTTAGTATATTACCATATTAAATTTAGTATGTTAGTTTTATTACTTAGTGTATTAATTTTAACACATATATTAATTATTATATTGATAAATTAATATTGATATACTAATTATTATAATATTAATTAGTATAAATATTTATTATTAATAATATAAATAGTAATTAAATAGTATATTACTTAGTATAGTTAGAGAGAGCATACCAATTTTTATTAAGATTAATAATAACTAACTATATTTATTATTTTTTATTATTTAGTATATTAATATTAATTAATTGATATTACTATTAAATAATTAAAATAATAAATAGTGTATTAATTTATTATTATATTAATTAGTATAATACTAATTTGCATATTATTGTTTATATTACTATTGATTTTTATTAGTACTAATTTTTATCAATAAAAATAGTAATAAATTATATTTATTACTATTTATTAATTAGTATACTAATTAATTAGTATTTTAATAAGTATTTTAATCATCTAATATATTAATAAATTAATATATGTTAGTGAATTACTATGATTATTTACTAATTAGTATATTACTATTTATTATTATAAATATTAATTAAAAACTTATTTTACATTTAGTATATTAGTTATTTAATTATAATATTAATTAATATGATTTTTTATTACTTATTATGCTAATTAATTAAGTAATATATTAGTTATTTACTATTACTATTCGTTAATTAGCTTATTACTATTTATTAATTATTATATTACTATTAATATTAAGTAATATAGTAATCATTAGGACATGGAGGAACTCTACATGACATGTGTCACAAAGATCATTTTGTTGCCGAAGAAGAGGTCGTCGAGGCCCCCATATTTGGTTTAAAAAACATGTGCAACAATTCCCCCTCCCCTCCTTGTGGCTCTCTCTCTCTCTCTCTCTCTCTCTCTCTCTCTCTCTCTCTCTCTCTCTCTCTCTCTCTCTCTCTCTCTCTCTCTCTCTCTCTCTCTCTCTCTCTCTCTCTCTCTCTCTCTCTCTCTCTCTCTCTCTCTCTCTCTCTCTCTCTCTCTCTCTCTCTCTCATATTTGGCACCTGCATCCACACACACACATTCTCTCTCTATCTCCCTCTCTCTCTCTCTCATATCTGGCACCTGCATCCACACACACACACATTCTCTCTCTATCTCCCTCTCTCTCTCTCTCTCATATCTGGCACCTGCATCCACACACACACACATTCTCTCTCTATCTCCCTCTCTCTCTCTCTCTCTCTCTCTCTCTCTCTCTCTCTCTCTCTCTCTCTCTCTCTCTCTCTCTCTCTCTCTCTCTCTCTCTCTCTCTCTCTCTCTCTCTCTCTCTCTCTCTCATGCTCTATATTTCTTATTGTCTCTCTCTCCCATATATGACACCTCTCTGACACCCATGCCCACACTAAGTCTTTCACCATCTATATCTAACATGCATATCCGTACGTGTGCAGATAGCTTGGGCTATGGACCCATCATCAAGTGCTATGCCAAATACTGAGACAGAGGTTTGCATATAGGTGGCCTCCCTCTCTGCCAAGCCCATTATACACTACACAAGAAGTTGGTTCTTGATGTTGAAGGACGAAGACATTTGCAATGGCAATGGCGAATGCATTCTTGCGATTATCCATGCAAAAGGCTAAAAACAAAGCACATGAGGGCGTAGATGACAAAAATGGGTGGTCATACTCAATGAATCTACTATCACTCATATCCTCTAATAGGCTCATACAAAATGTTGTTCTAGACACCTTGGTCTCTCAAGACTATGTTGTTGAATAAGGAAATGGGCCTATGTTGCAGCCTTTCCTCACAATAGACCTCAACCAAAGCCCTTGTAGCACTGAGAAAACAACAATCATTGTGCAAGCCTCACCATCCCCCCCAGACATGGCAAAAAACAAGACCATCCCAATCACACTTGATATGGAAGAGGAGGGGATAGGGCTACCCTATTATGTTACAAGTGTGGTTAAGTACATAATGTCTTAGGGATGGTGACATTGAGTGTTATGTCGATTGCTTTAGAATACGAGTGTTATAGTGAGAGTAGAGGAGATCCCAATTTTGTATGATGGCAATTTGGCGTATGAGCTTTTACCTAGTAGTAGCGGACAATATGTGTCCTATAGAGAGTATGGAGCAAAAGTACAATGGCCATTATTGGACAAAGCCCACATCAACATTGATGGCATTCCCTAGTATTGTTCACCAAAGCAAATGCATCGAAGAACTAGAGTGTCCAAATAGGAATTGTACTTGCCACTCAATTTCTAGAACACCAAACCATGTGCCACGGACAAGTATAAGACTCTTTATTTGCAAAGTCCTTAAAAGCATTGTGGGATAGCATGTCTTGTCTTTTGTACCCTATTATGAGTAAATTATACAAATTAAGTCCCATATCATGCCATGCAAGAATACTTAATACCAACATATCAGCTTTGTTAGAATGTCAAATTGATGGTCTCGAAAGCCTTGGATGCTTCTATTCTAAGCATCCCCCCTATCCTGCTCTCATAGTGTGAGTGTGTAGTGTATTATGTGATGTTAGCAATGTCAAGACTATTCATCCATCAAGGGACACATAACCATGAGGTGCAAAGAGGCACATGTAGAGCTAATGTCAAAGAGGTGTGAAAGACCGTAGAGAAAATGGTAAGAGACTTTAGTGCAAATAGACCTTGACACTTGCAATTGACACTTGCAAATGACTATGGCTAGAAGACTAATGATAAGTGCCATGGTTCCTGAGCAAGGTGTTCCCATGTCAGACACTAAACTCTCAATAATACTTAAGGAAATCAGATCACTCATTCAAAGGAACATGTAATGTATTAATCCATTCACGAATACCAATCGTATCGTAAATATCATTAAAAAGCCCTATATATATGATGTTCACTATTCCATGCATGTAGGTTCAAACACATGGTCCATGCAATATTCACTGAGAGCAATTAGGGGATAGAATCTCGTATTCTAAAGGTAAAGCAATGTTGTGCATACAAGTTTTTCCATGGTAGCCTATTTCTTGGGCAAGCCGTTTGACGATGATAGCATGTGCTTTATATTCAAAATGTCAACAATTGAGTGAGCCTTAGGGGTTGACTTAGTGAATCGTATGCGAAGGAATGGCATTGGAGGCCTATGCAATATTTGGATATGCTTCCACCATGTGCATTGTATTACTGATTGGACCACCATGGTAGCACATGTATGACCCAAGGTACTTTCTCTTACATGATTTTACCATCACAACATGAATGTAATGAACATAGTTCTCCTTAAACTTCAATTACTATCTTATGTTTCTATAGTGTACAAGATTTGATGACTCTGGCAATATGCGAGATGAAGGAAGAGGATATAAATGCATAAGTCTTATTCTAGTCAAAGTTGAATGAAGTGATAGTGTACAAGAGTTGATGACTCTGGCAATATGCAAGATAAAGGAAGAAGATATAGATGCATAAGTCTTATTCTAGTCAAACTTGAATGAAGTGTTGGAGAAGTGTGGCCACCAAAGCATTGATTTTTGAGGATTTATGGTAGATGAGGTAGTCGCCAACAATTGGAGAGCCATCATCACAGTGTTCAATGGTTATCCAAACAGCATAATGCAAGGAAGAGAGAGATCTTACTTATTTCATTGGGAACAAAGTCTCCAAATACACACATCATAATATGTGCAAAGAATTTCCAAGATAAGCATAAGCATTTGTGTCGCATGTGGAGGTGTGTAGCCACGAAGGATGCAACAGTGCAATATTGATCCATTTGGGCCTAATGGGCCTCATGCAAAATTGTGGATTGCAATATTCCAATAATGGATTGTTGGCTTTGTTTGTGGCATATCAGATATCCACATTGGAAGCAACACTCTGTTGGGGTAATACTAATCCATAAGAGTAGGATGTGATGTGCAATGCAATTGTTTTCTCATGCTCCATGTGCTCCCATGCCAGTATTTGTGCAAGTGGTAGATGACATTGCTCATATGCCAACCACAAACCTAGCAAAGCCAATGCACACAAGCTAGTTGGTCAAGGAGGGATTCAAAGTATCTCTTAGCTAGTATAATACATGTGTCAGTGATTTGGCCAATGCTCTATTGCAAAGCATGAAATGGCATGCATTCATTGGTCCATGGCATAGGACCTAGTGCAAAGAAGCTTTTGAGTCAACTATAACAAGGAATTAGGACTACACCTCAAGGAGCAATAGCAAGGATGGTTGAGGAGGTGGTGCCTAGAACTAAAATGCATCAACAATCTGATTTTAGAGGGGACAATGTGATTGTAGCGAGGAAATGAAAGGCTGATGGGAAAGTGGGGTTAGAGGAAGTAAACACCTCTTACATGCATGAGTATGTGACAGAAAATATACCTTGAAAGCACACAAGAAAACTAATTCTTCCAACCAATCAAGGGTACTATTGCCAAATTATTTGGAGAAAATGGTGGTGGAGATAGTCCTTCATGACACTGCTTGGGCTATAAGAAGGATTCTAGCTCATAGTCATATGCAATGTCAAGGTTGGTTAGGAGCTAGACAAAGAAAATTCCAATAACCAATCAAAAACACAACACATGGGATGCTCACACCTTTGTTTTGGGGCATCATGGAGTGGTCCATCTCAAGAGGAGAAGCTAGGAATCAACATGGAATGTGGTGCATGTGGTTCTACAATGATAGTATGGGCCATACGTGGAACACTTGTTCCTCCATTTATCACGCACCACCCACAATTCCATAAGTATGGCTAGTGGCACGAGGTAACATTTTGACTATAGAAGAAATCCACATGTTGGAGAGTGGTGGGTTTGTTTTACAAAAGGCATGACAACAAGTGGACACTAACGAGGGCTCACGTAGATATTTGAGAGGTGTTTCATAGGCTACAAGAAAAAGGATAGACTTGGCATTAGCTCTAGATGCAACTGTGAAGGCCTACACAATGGTGAAGCCCTTGAAGCATGAGCTTTTCAAACTAGAGACACCTAACTCAAATGTCTTGCAAGAGTGTTATGTTAGATATGATCAATGCCCCACCCTCATTAGGTACTACCAATGATCCATGGTGCTCAAAGTTGTAAGGCCCCCATTATGAGGAGAAGCCAAGTGTGAGCCCGGACATTGGTGGAGTCCTGACTTGTATATCAGATGAGGTCTATGTGACCGGATGGCAAAAAGGTGACCATTGTGGGTCTAATCTTTGGGTTAGACAGAGTGGTTAAGCTGGTAGCAACTCGAGGCACATTGCATTGAGTTGCGTAGTAAGGGAGTTAAAAGGGGCCCCTATTGTGGGGTCCGGGGGCCGCGGAAGCGGCCCCTGGCTGGGGGGTCCCAGGGGGGCCAGCGGCCCCCCTGGCGGGGGTCCGGGGGCAGCGCCCCCGGCCCAATGGTAAAGGGAATATTCCCTGGAATATTCCCTGGCCGACTAGTGGAGGCTCATATGGTAGGTCGGTCAGCAGGCCGACCTAACGACCTACGCGGGCTATAAAAGCTAAACCCCTTCGCAGCCATCTTACACTCATCTTTCACCCAGTCAGAGTTGTTGTTCCAGCTAGCCTTAAGCTCTTCGCCTATCTTCTGTCTAGATCGCCATCTAAGCTTCACTCAGTGGAAGCGCACGGGTGGACAGAGCCATCTTTGTATCAGTTGTTTGGAGTTAAAGAATTTTACTGATTCTCCTCTTATCTGTTGTGTACTCTCTATCTCTTTCTCAGATTCTGTTCGCTGCGCCGTGTAATATTTTACATGGTATCAGAGCCCAGGGGGCTCTAGAGATCGGAGAGCGTGCAAGAGGCAAAGGCTTCAACAGCAAAGAGAAACGATGTCGACTCCGGGAAGCAGTTCTGGCGCATCAGGAAGCGGTGCAGGAGGTGGTGCTGCTGTACCGGCTATTCAAACACTGAGGATTCGTCCACCAACCTTCAGCGAAGGCAAGTTAGATGGTACAAACTACACCTTGTGGAAGTTCAAAATTACAACTATCCTTGATTCTTATGAGCTTCTGGAGACTGTGCTGGGGACTGACGCAGAACCACAGCCTACCCCCGACCCATCAAATCCTAGTGTGATGATTCCTCCGAATGCAGATCTTCTACGAGCTTGGAAACGAAGGAATGCAGATGCATTGTGTGCCTTAGTTACAAGCTGTTCTGACAGTGTTTTGACTCTGATTCAGCATACAACCAAAGCGTCAGAGGCTTGGAATGTACTAAGGAGTCAGTATGAAACACGAAACCAAACAAGGATTCAAAACTTGGAGAATCAACTAGCAGCGGAGAAGTTTGCTGAAGGAGAGACGGTTGAAGCATTCATCACTCGGATTAAGAATCTGCGCGACCAGATGGCTGGCGCTGGGATACAAAAGACTAGCGAAGAGCTAGCTCGGAGGTGTCTTCGGATTTGTCCACAAAAGTTTGATGGACTAGTAACTGCCCTTAATACTCAGGTGAGACCTCAAGCTTTGACTTTTGAGGAGTTTTGTGCATTATTAATGGAGGAGGAGTTGAGGCTGAAAGCCCGAGAAGGAAGCAACAATGGAGATGCTGCATTCTCTGCCAATGCAAAAGGCAAAGGTGTTTCCTCCACCAAAAATGATGGTGACAAAAAGAAAAAGGGCGGCAAGAAGAAGTTTCAAGGAGAGTGCTTCTACTGTAAGAAGAAAGGACATGCAATTGCAGATTGTCGTGTCAAGAAGGCAGATGAAAAGAATGGTACCCTTAAAACTAAAGGGAAAGAGACAGCCAATACGGCTGAAGCAGAGTTGGAATTATTCATGGCGACCATTGAGGAAGTGTGCTCCTCGGCGCAAGAAGAATCTACCACTGACTCTTGGGTGTTGGATAGTGGGGCCTCCCGTCACATGACCAACAAGAAAGGTCTATACAGTTCTATGCAGCCTCTACAAGAATCCATCACTGTGACGGTTGGAAATGATGCTAAATGCCCTGCTGCGGGCACAGGTACTATTTCTTTTGTTGCTGCAAATGGTGAAGTCAAAAAGCTTTCAAATGTGTTGTATGTTCCCGAAATCAGGAGAAATCTCTTATCAGTTGCTGCCATAACTGATCTTGGTCATGAAGTGAGGTTCAAGAAGACAGGTGCAGAAATTATTGATAGTGCTGGTACAATTGTTGGCAAAGGAGAAAGAAGGAACAACCTGTATGAGCTAAGTGCTCTTACAGCCACCGCTGGAGTGGGCACAAGTAAGCTTTGGCATGAAAGGTTTGGACACATCGGATTTGCAGTATTGAAGGAGATGCAAAAGCAAGGTATGGTTGCTCACCTACCTACAATAACTGAATTGAAGGAACCATGTGAAGCTTGTATGATGGGCAAGCAACAAAGAAAGGCATTTCCACAAGAAAGCAAGAATAGAGCACATGCTCCTCTAGAGTTGGTGCATGCTGACTTGTGTGGTAAGATGCCTACACAGGCCTTGGGGGGATCTTCTTATTTTATGTTGATTGTCGACGACTACAGTAGGAAGATGTGGGTGTACTTCCTTCGTGATAAGGCTCAAGCTTTTGGTAAGTTTAAAGAATGGCTAATACTTGTTGAGAATGAAATAGGGAAAAGTGTGAAGAAATTTAGAACAGATGGTGGTGGTGAGTTCAACTCAAAGGAGTTTGAAGGCTTTTGCAAGAGCAAAGGGATCAAGCGTCAATTGACGACGCCTCACACACCTCAGCAGAATGGTGTTGTGGAACGCAGGAATCGTACCATTGTGGAGATGGCAAGATGCATGCTAAAGGGCAAGGGATTGCCTAACCATTTTTGGGCTGAAGCTGTTAATACTGCAGTCTACATTCTAAATCGGAGCTACACAAAGGCTCTCAAGGGAAAAACACCTCATGAGGCTTACACTGGTAAGAAACCATCTGTTTCACATTTCAGAATTTTTGGATGTGAATGTTATGCACATGTTCCAGATGAGAAGAGAAACAAGTTACAACCAAAAAGCAGAAAATGTATCTTCTTGGGTTATAGTGATGAGCAGAAGGCTTACAAGTTATATGACCAAGAGGCAAAGAAGATCATCGCGAGCCGTGATGTGGTGTTCAAGGAGGAGCCGCATACAGTGGAGGAGGAGAAGGCAAGGTCTTCCACTTTATCATCAAGCGAAGAAGTAGTCCACTATGAACCTGTCCCGAGAGCTATCCCTATCCTTAAGGAGGAGGAAGCATCATCTTCAGATGATGAGGAAAAAGTTCACCAACCTGACATCACCCCACCGGAAAAGCCATTGCCGCGCTGGGTGAAGCAGCTCTATGACCACAATAATCCTAGGCCTGCATCTGTTGAGGAGAAGGCAGACGGACCAAGGAGGTCTCAGAGAATAGAGGAGCAAAGGAGGGCTTCTGCTCACATAGTCAACATGGCCTTGATGGTTGAGATTATGAGAGAAGTAAAGGAGCCAACTGACTTAGAAGAAGCACTTGCAGATCCATCATGGAAGGCTGCTATGCAGGCGGAGTATGACAGCATAATGAAGAATGACACTTGGGAGCTAGTGGATCGGCCAGCAAAGCGGAAGATTATTGGCACCAAGTGGATCTGGAAGGTAAAGTACAAGGCTGATGGTACCTTAGAAAAGTACAAAGCTAGACTGGTTGCCCAAGGATTTTCACAAGTTGAAGGGTTTGATTTTCAAGAGTCATTTGCCCCAACTGCCAGAATGACCACTATTCGCACGGTACTTGCAGTGGCTGCCCACAAGAAGTGGCCAGTGTACCAAATGGATGTTAAGTCAGCGTTCTTAAATGGTGACCTCAAGGAGGAGGTGTACGTGGCTCAGCCACCAGGGTTTGAGGCCCCCCATTCTGAGAACAAAGTGTGTAAACTGAAGAAGGCATTGTATGGGCTGAAACAAGCCCCTAGAGCATGGTACCAGCGGATAGATAGGTTCTTTTTAAACCTAAACTTCAAAAGATGTGCCTCAGATGCTAACTTGTATGTTTACAGGGATGGTAAAAAGTCTGTAGTGATTGTCCTATATGTGGACGACCTTCTTATTACAGGTGACTATGAAGATATGATCAACCAAACTCGAAAGGCTTTGAGTTCTGAGTTTGAAATGACAGACTTGGGCTTGCTGCACTATTGTTTGGGGATTGAAGTCTGGCAAGAGCCAGGAAAGATCTTCATCTCTCAGAAGAAGTATGCATGGGAGATCTTGAAGGCATTTGGCATGACCGAGTGCAAGGAGATAGCTACACCTATGGAGGTGAATGCAAAGTTATCCGTCGAGGATACATCAGCATTAGCAGACATTGGGAGGTATAGGAGGTTGGTCGGCAGTCTGATCTACTTGTGTAACACCAGACCAGATATCAGTTTTGCTGTTGGTGTTTTGAGCAGGTTCTCAAACAAACCTCATGAGAGTCATTGGAAGGCTGGGATGCGGGTGCTCAGATACTTGAAGAAAACTCTTGACTATGGTATCACATACAGTTTCGGAACTTCTCTTGTGGGGAACTGTGACTCAGATTGGGCAGGAGACATTGATTCCAGGAAGTCAGTTTCTGGTTATTGTTTCTCTTTGGGTTCAGGAATTTTCTCTTGGATTAGTAAGAAGCAACCAACAGTGGCATTGTCTTCTACCGAAGCAGAGTACAAGGCAGCTTGTTTTGCTGCATGTGAGGCCGTATGGTTGAGAAGGATTCTATGGCATATGGGAGTGCAGGATGAAGAACCAACTGTGCTGAGATGTGACAATCAGAGTTGCATCGCCATTGCCAAAAATCCAGTGTTTCATGCACGCACCAAACATATAGAGATCCAGTATCACTATGTGCGTGATTTGATGGAGGATGGGATAGTGGAATTGGTCTACTGTCCAACAGAGGAGAATGGAGCAGATATCTTCACCAAAGCACTTACGAAGGATCTGCTTCAAGTTCATCTTCAGAGACTCGGCATTGGGCCGAGGAGATAGTTCACCTATGGGTGGACATTGAGGGGGGGTGTTAGATATGATCAATGCCCCACCCTCATTAGGTACTACCAATGATCCATGGTGCTCAAAGTTGTAAGGCCCCCATTATGAGGAGAAGCCAAGTGTGAGCCCGGACATTGGTGGAGTCCTGACTTGTATATCAGATGAGGTCTATGTGACCGGATGGCAAAAAGGTGACCATTGTGGGTCTAATCTTTGGGTTAGACAGAGTGGTTAAGCTGGTAGCAACTCGAGGCACATTGCATTGAGTTGCGTAGTAAGGGAGTTAAAAGGGGCCCCTATTGTGGGGTCCGGGGGCCGCGGAAGCGGCCCCTGGCTGGGGGGTCCCAGGGGGGCCAGCGGCCCCCCTGGCGGGGGTCCGGGGGCAGCGCCCCCGGCCCAATGGTAAAGGGAATATTCCCTGGAATATTCCCTGGCCGACTAGTGGAGGCTCATATGGTAGGTCGGTCAGCAGGCCGACCTAACGACCTACGCGGGCTATAAAAGCTAAACCCCTTCGCAGCCATCTTACACTCATCTTTCACCCAGTCAGAGTTGTTGTTCCAGCTAGCCTTAAGCTCTTCGCCTATCTTCTGTCTAGATCACCATCTAAGCTTCACTCAGTGGAAGCGCACGGGTGGACAGAGCCATCTTTGTATCAGTTGTTTGGAGTTAAAGAATTTTACTGATTCTCCTCTTATCTGTTGTGTACTCTCTATCTCTTTCTCAGATTCTGTTCGCTGCGCCGTGTAATATTTTACATGTTATGATGTGCACATTGCAAAGAACCCAACATGTAATTGTTGGGATTTCATGGATTGTGTAGTAGAAGGAAAAGCATATTTGGCATGCAAACACCTGTACTATGTGTACCTTTGAGTGTTTGGAATGGATGCAAATGCAAACTTGTTTATATACCAACCCATGCTTATAGAAGAAAACTTGCACCTTGTATTTAGAAGCAAAAGAACTTTTCCAATAGCACCCATATTGTGTCCAACAAAGCAACACCTATGCTACCTCTTAGTATAACCGCATTTAATTTTGTTGAGAAAATGTTGTCATACAATTTACTTGGTTAGCTTATGTCAAAATTTTGACAAGCTTTTGGTGACCTCTCTCTCAATTGTTGTGGAGTAATAGCACTCCCGCCAAAAGTCAAAGTAATATAAATGTAGATTTGGATTGCTTATATGAATAGTATTGTATTGAAATCATTGAGCGAGAGGGAGAGAGAGCATGTGAGGGGGAGGGAAGGGAGAAAACTATCAATCCATTGCAATTAAAGCTCTAACAATCTGGAGTGGCTGGATGAGCACTTACATTATGCAAACAAGAGAGAGAGAGAGAGAGAGAGAGAGAGAGAGAGAGAGAGAGAGAGAGAGAGAGTGTGTGTGTGTGTGTGTGTGTGTGTGTGAGTAAGAGAGAGAGAGGGGGAGGGAGAGAGAGAGGGAGAGAGAGTTGGATATGGGGAGAGAGAGAAGAGGGGGAGGGAGAGAGAGAGAGGGAGAGAGAGTTGGAGATGGAGAGAGAGAGAAGTACTAACGAATACATAAAGTATTTGTTACAACGCATGTCATAATCTGATACGAGGCATTATCTATTAATGATGGAGCAATTTGAGAGAGAGAGAGAGAGAGAGAAGTGTTCATGGGTAGAGAGAGAGAGCAAGAAAGAGGGAGAGAGTGACACACACACACACACACACACACACGCAGAGAAAGAGAGAGGGAGGGAGGGAGAGAGAGCTTACTAGTAAAGAATTTTAAATTTGATGCAACATATATTATACCCTAATGTAAGATGGGTTCTATGATTCTAGAGGGAGCCATGTGAGTTGTCATGATCAGCCATTCTAGAGTGATTGCACAAATTTTTTCATATTGCATATGAGAGAGAGTAGTTTACATGACATAGAGAGAGAGAGAGAGAGAGAGAGAGTTGTTTGAATATCACAACGAGAGAGAATGTAGAGAGAGCAAGAGAGGAAAATTACAAGTAAAGAGAGAGAGAGGTGTTCATCATGTGTACAGAGAGAGCAAGGAAGAGTGAGAAGGAGATAGGTAAAGAGAGAGAATTGCAAGAGTAGTTGAAGATGAAGTTCAGGAGGTCAACCTGAATGAACAAGGAGAGAATAGACTCACCAAGATGAGCATCTATGTGGAGGAAACTTTCAAGAAGGATCTTATCAAGTTATGTTAGGAGTTTTAGGACATCTTTGCTTGGGACTATGCAAACATGAAGGGGTTTGATCCAATAGTGTGTCACATAGGATCAACCTGAAGAAGGATTTATCAAGCTTATTGATGAAGTATTGTGATTATCTCCCATTGTAGTGGTACCCAAGAAGAATGAGAAGATCGAGGTGTGTGTGGATTACATGAAATTGAATGCAGCTACCATTACCGATCCTTTTTCGATACCTTTTACAGATTCCTTGCATAATGATGTAGCAAGGCATGAAATGTATAGCTTTCTAGATTGTTTTTTAGGCTACAATTAGATCAAGATGCATCCAGATGATATGGATAAATTTGCTTTCATTATAGAGTGGGGAGCCTATGTTAGTATGGCCATGAATTTCGGCTTGAAGAATGTACCTCTTGAGTTTCAAGGAGTTTCCCACAAGACTTTTGATCCATATTCAGCAACCTTTGTGAGGGTCTTTATTGATGATTTCTATGTTTTTGGTAGCATAGGAGGGAGCACTTGAAGCACCTCAAGCTATGCTGTGAAAGATGCAGGAGATTTAGAATGTCTCTAAACCCTTTTGAGTGTGTTTTTGCAAAGATTTGTGGGTCAAGTGAAATGGCATAGCAGGTACTTGTCAGATATTTTGTTTTTTCCTTATCACTTTAGCTAAGAAGGGTATGCAGTTTGTCTGGAGGACAGATCAAGAAAGAGCTTTTAACATTCTCAAGAAAATGTTAGTGGCGGCCCCAATATTGTGGCCACCTGCATGGAACCTATCATTCCATGTATTTGTGGATGCCTTTGATCTTGCTATGGGAGCAGTGATTATGCATGATAAGGTACCTAGATGGTTTAGACCAATTTATTGTGCAAGTAGAAGACCAAGTACTATTGAAAAGAATTAGTCAATCACAAAGAGAGAAGCACTTGGTAGTGTGGTTTTCTCTATGCAAAAATTTAGGCATTAATTGCTAGGTAATCAAGTGATCTTTCATGTGGACCACCAAGCTCTTTTATTCTTGATCAATAAACCTTAGTTAGTGGGTAGATTGGCTAGATGGATGTTGTTGTTGCAAGAGTTTGATCTCAATGTTATTTATACTCCTGGAAAATAACATGTAGTGGCTCGTTATCTTAGATGGATGTTGTTGTTGCAAGAGTTTGATCTCAATGTTATTTATACTCCAGGAAAATAACATGTAGTGGCTCGTTATCTTAGCAGGTTGGAGAATGATGCTGCAGAAGCAAAAGTTCGTGTGATCAACTTCCTGATGCTAAACTCTTTGAAGTTCCAAGTGGTAGATATTGATTCATATTATGACCAGCTATTACATTTCATGCAAGGGGTTATGTCGGCACACCTTACAGTAGATCACAGAAGGAAGTTGGCATTGAAGAGCAAATCATTTCAGGTTATTATGAAAACTTTATATAAAAGAGAAGTTGATAATGTCTTAAGAATGTATGTTCTTGAATATAAATAGCTAGTAGTCCTTTATGAAGCCCATTCCAAATTGTCAGGTGGTCACATTTCTAGGAAAATTACAGGCAGGAAAATACTGCAAGCAGGTTTGTGGTGGCCTACTGTCTTGAGGGATGCCCATCAATATGCCAAAGAATGTCTGCAATGTTTGAAGGAGGGTCAGCCTCTTGACAAGGATAAGATGCAAGATCATCCTGTATTGCCGTTTGATCCATTTCAAATATGGATGATTGATTTTGTTGGACCTGTTAAGCCAGTTGCTAAAAGGACGAATAATTAGTATATATTGGTTTACATTGACTACCATATGAAGTGGATGGAGGCTCAAGCCCTAAAGGATAATAAGGTAGCTAGTGTGGCCAAATTTTTATATTCTAATATCATGATTGGGTTTGGATGCCCTATAGAGTTGGTCAATGATAGGAGTAAACATTTCTTGAATCTGGTTATTCGGGAATTGATAGCTAAGAACGTGACATTGCATAAAAAGTCTACTTCTTATCACCTGCATGCTAATGGGTAGGCAAAGAGCTCCAATAAGATTTTTCTCCATATTCTCAAGAAAATAGTTGAGGACAATAGGAAAGATTGGGATGAAAAGCTAGATTCTGCACTGTGGGCTTTCAGGACTGCATATAAAGTAGCAACTGGACTTACACCTTTTAGGCTGGTATATGGATTAGAGGCTATGGTGCCTATGGAGTTTGTGGCTCCAAGTTTGAGAGTTATTGTAAAATACAAGCTAGATCCTAAAAAGTCCCTACAACACAGGTTGGAATAGCTCCTGAAGTTAGAGGAGAATAAGGCGTTAGCTACCTATGTTTCAGGAGTTATCAGCAGTAGAGACAAGCTTGGGTGAATAGACACATTAAAAAGATTTTTTTTGAAAATGGGGACTAGGTTGTGGTTTATAATTCCCAACTTGGAAAATTACAATAAGCTAAAGCTTCAGTATGTGGAGCCATTTATAATCTATAAGGACCTTAGACTGGGCACATTTTTATTAAAGGATTTGTAGGGTAATGTCCAGAAACTTGTAGTCAATGGATTTAGACTTAAAATGATTATTCGACCTTATTATTCCACTATTAATTTAATGTCCTGAAACCTATAGTAGGAATATGGCGTCGACTTCAATGAAGCCTTTTCTCCTGTGGTTTAAATGATGAACCTACACTTGATACTAGTATTGGTTGCTCAGCTAGATGTAGATCTTTATCAAATGTATGTAAAGATGGCCTTTCTACATGGGGACTTGCATAATGAGGTCTATATGTAGCAGCCTAAGGGCTTTGAAAAGAAAGGCAGGAAACACCTAGTGTGTAAGCTGAGAAAGAGCCTTTATGGACTTAAAGTAGGCACCTAGGGAATGGCATCACAATTTAGATGCTTTTATGCATTCACATGGATATAGTTGTAGTGTTATGGATCCATGTTTATACACAAAAAAGGCTTGTAATGGCAGCCTTATGATTTTGGTACTCTATGTGGATGATATGCTTATTACTGGGGCATTCATGCCTTGAAAACTCAACTCAAGAAGAGCTTTGAGATGAAAGATATAAGATAGGTCTCACATATTCCTGGGGTGTGCATCGTGTGCGATTGCTCTAAGGGCTCCTTTATCGGTCAATGAAGGAGTATGACTAGAAAGTCCTTGACTGGTTTCATATGCAGGATGGTAAGACTGTTGGCTATCCTCTTCCTCTCATGTAAAGGTTACTTAGGCCAATTGTTCGTAGTCTAATGAGCAAAAGGTCGAGATGGTCAAGATGCCTTATGCATCGACTGTGGGTAGTTTGATGTATGCCATGATAGCCACTCCTTCTAACATTGCATTTATAGTGGACATTGTGGCATGCTATATGGCTATACTTGGTGGACGACATTGGGATACCATCAAGAAAATCAGGTGGTATCTAAAGGGCACATTAGCTATGTGTATATGTTATGGTGGCCAAGATACAGGAGTCATAGGGTACACTGTTCTGAGATGTAAGACATGCAGAAAGTAGGAAGTCCACTTCTGACTATATCTTCACATTCACTAGAGGTGTTGTTTCTTGGACATCCAAGTTGCATAAATGTAGGGTTCTCTCTCCTATCGAGGCCAAGGATGTTGCAACCGCTAAGGCTTGCAAGGAGGCTCTTTGGTTAGGTTGTTTGTTGGCAGACCTTGGTATTACAGATGTGATCCATGCACTCCATTTGGTCTTCCATGCAAAGATGAAACACATTGAGGTGCATTACCACTTCATCATAGAGGTCATTGAGGATAGGTATGTTGACCTTGTTCATGAAAAGTATCTCAAGGGAGCATTTTTCCTTACTTGGGAAGTTGATGGACATTGGATGAGATGATGTCTTTGCTCATCCTATTGTACTTATGTACATTTGTACTTTGTTGCTTTTGTTTCTCTCTCTCTTCTTACTAGGGACACATTCACTTTTAAGCTGGAGGTTGTTGGGGGTAAAGGCACCTTTGCCTAGTTGCTTGTATATTACCACACTAACAATACTCACACACATGTACAATGTTGGTGGCCGGTGCAGATCACCGTTATTTCATATTCTATTAGTGACATTTGATTGAAGGGAAGGCCGGTCACACATTGTGACTATTGGAGTTTCCACATCTCTTCTCTCTGTGTGTGTGTGTGTGTGTGTGTGTGTGTGTGTTTTGATCTTTGATCTTGCTCTTGCTCCTTCCATCATAACTCTTGCTTCTACTCGCATACTTCCACTTTGGGATCACTCCCTTCTTCAGAAAGAAGTTCATAGCAATTTTGCCAAAATATTTCAACCAATCATAGCCCAAGACAACATCAATGGGACCCATTTTGAGTGCAATTAGATCAAATGATGCCACACAATTTTTAGCCAAGCATAGGGGAACCTTAGAGTATACATGTGTGTTAATTTCCTCATCATAGTTGGCCACTTGAACTTTGAGAGAGTGTTGTAATTCTATAGGAAAACATTTTAGCCTATCAATCGATGATTTATTGAGAGAACTATGTGTGCTACCACTGTCTGCTAGGACGAGTACATTCTTTCCATTGATGTTTCCTTGAATGCGAAGTATGCTAAGGCACCTAGAGCTTGTCCATGTGTCTATAGAGATGGAGCAAATGGAAGTGGAAGCATGAGGGGGTGTAGTAGAGACATTAAAACCATGGTCACATTGTAAGCAATCGCCCAAGTCAAAGGGGAATCCATCCGATGAGTCATAGAACTGCTCTTGCTCCTCTAGGTCCTCCTCATAGTCATTATTTTCAACATGTGCTGTAGTATTTGTAGCATTTAAAGCATTTGAATCCTCATCTTCATCGTCCCAATCTTCTATGACATATATGTTGTGGACCTTGACCTTAGCTATTTTGTAGGGGCATTTGAGGCATGATCCGTCATGTACTTATCTCCACACTTAAAACATAAGGCCTTTTCTTTTTTGTCCTTCACTATGTCTGATGGGATAAATTTTTGATCACTTTGACTAAGCGAGGAGGCTGATGCATTTTGTGGCCTATTTTTAGCATACTTACCATTTTCATATGGGCTAAGTGCTATTTCAAAATTGCATTGTTTCCTTTTATCATTAAAGGAGGGGTAAGTGGGGATTTTGGGATTGGTAGTAGGCATGGGATTTTCTTTATAAATGCCACCATATTGGCCTTGCCTCGTGGGAGTTATTTGCTACCCCAAACCTTGCTAAAAACCCTTATTCTTGCGATATTTTCTTGCATATTGTTCAGCTAGTTCAATTGCATCAAACAAGGTAGATGGCTTTTGAGCCATTACATCAACAAGGTTAACCACATACATCAACAACACATGTTAAGAAAGATTAAATCAATCATATTTTAATCCTTCTTTTAATCTTAATGTTAAGTGCCATTTTATGAGGACTTATGGTAGTAGGATATATAAATGTAATGATGGTTTCGTACTTGTTTGGACACATGACCTAGGATAATGAAGAAAACACGGAACTTGGGCGCTTGTCATTCACATGAGTCCAAATGTCATTACATATTATTTACGAAATATTATGTTAATAAACATATTTACATTAGCATTGTTGAATAGACATTGCCAAATGCCGTTTAGAACGTAGAAGGCAGCTTGTTTAGAAACTTGAAAATTTCCCACTTACTACTTTCAAAACCGCTAAGGCCTCATTCCTAAGCTTGGCTACAAACTTTTCAGTATCTAATTGATCTTTTTTGGTGCTTGAGACTCTTAACATTTGAAGACAATGGCTCTTGTATTTAAGCCTGTGCGTCGGGGTGACCGTGAAATGGCTCGGATTTCCCACCAAGAAGGCAAATACAAATTTCGAAAGGAGGCGCCAAAACATCCTTTGAAACACTACACAACCCCACAGCACGCTCACACAACACACACACACACGCGCGCCCGCGCACATCAATCAATTGTGTGTGTGTGTGTGTATATAACCGGAAGTCCGAGCCTTAGAAAGACAACACTGCGCTTCTACGTTCTCTCTCTCTCTCTCTCTCTCTCTCTCTCTCTCTCTCTCTCTCTCTCTCCGTGCCTGCACAACTCGTACTCGCCCGCCATATCCAATCATGCCTGCCTTGATCGAGAAACCCGAGCCTCTGCTCACCGAGAATCCCCACAGGTTCTGTATGTTCCCGATCAAGTATCCTGCCGTTTGGGAAATGTACAAGAAGGCAGAGGCGAGCTTCTGGACAGGTTCTTTTCCCCCCTTCTCCTGCTTTTGACTTTCCTTGTGCTGAATTTCGGTACAGCCGTTGCAATTGATCTGAACGGTGCGTCAATGCCAATATCGATTGCAGCCGAGGAAGTCGATTTGTCGACAGACGTGCTTCATTGGGAGAGCCTGCGGGACGACGAGAAGCGTTTCATTAGCCACGTTTTGGCCTTCTTTGCGGCCTCGGACGGCATTGTCCTCGAGAATCTGGCAGTGAGGTTCATGAAGGAGATCCAGATACCCGAGGTGAGAAAGCAGAGGGATCCAGCAAAGTTTGGGGCTTGGAATGGCAAATGTGGTTCAGGATCTTCCATTTGCCATTCTAGTCCGCTCAAAGACCACGCTAGGGTTTTTCCGTTAAAATTCTAACCTGAACTTGCTTAAAAAAGAATCACGGATTGAGCTCTCGTTCGATTCCTTCTGCAGGCCCGTGCTTTCTACGGATTTCAAATCGCCATCGAGAACATCCACTCAGGTAGATTGCAGATGCGGCGCAATTCTTGGCCTTTCAAAATTAAATTCCTATTCAAAATCTCTCTAGTATCACACAAAAATCTTGTCGGGCATTGTCTTTCAGTATCATTTCTCACATGCATTTCCTCTTTGATACCAGAGAACGCACAGCTTGCTCTTGCCGGTTTACATAGAGAATCACGTCTCACATGCATTTTTATTTTGGCTGAGTTCCAGAAATGTACAGCTTGCTCTTGGAGACTTACATTAAAGATCAGAAAGAGAAGGCCCGCTTGTTCAATGCCATCGAGACTGTGCCTTGCGTGGCGAAGAAGGCTGATTGGGCCTTGCGATGGATAGGGAGGTAATAAGCGGCGAGGCCGTTGGTGATTTTTGGATCGGCTCATTCTCTGCATAGCAGTTTCGCACGATTAACTTGTCTTTTGCGATTGTATTTGTGAGCAGTTCTGCGACATTCGCTGAAAGGCTTGTCGCCTTTGCTTGCGTGGAGGGGATTTTCTTCTCCGGAAGGTAGAGCTCCTCCACATCTCGTGGAAGGATCTGTTCTCCTGTCTGTGCTTTTCTTTATGTGTGATACGTTTCCCTTCACCTGTACTTGTAGCTTTTGCGCCATCTTTTGGCTCAAGAAGAGAGGCCTCATGCCCGGCTTGACATTTTCTAACGAGTTGATCTCGAGAGACGAGGGATTGCATTGCGATTTTGCATGTTTGCTATACACGTTGCTAGAGAACAAGCTCTCCGAAGAAAGGGTTCGGGACATTTTGTGTGACGCTGTGGAAATTGAGAGAGAATTTGTATGCGAGGCCCTGTCATGTGACCTGGTGGGAATGAATGCTTCATTGATGAGCCAGTACATCGATTTCGTTGCAGATAGGCTGATGGTAAGCGCCTTGGATAAGCACCTGTTTTGATTCTTTACGGAATGCTCAGCCATGGGAGTGATAAGCATGTCGATAAATCGCAGGTTGCGTTGGGCTATGGCAAAGTATACAATGCGCAAAATCCTTTCGACTGGATGGAGCTCATTTCGCTTCAGTGAGCTCCTCTCCAGTTCTAATGATTAAGTGCCGGTGTATAATAGGACTCCTAGAGTTGTTGGGGACTGGGCATGCTCCACGCTCCATTTTCTGAACATTAAACTGTTGTGGACTTTGGATTTTGGCTGCAGAGGGAAAACCAATTTCTTTGAGAAGAGGGTCGGCGAATACCAGAAGGCGTCAGTCATGGCCGGCCTAAGCAGTGCGGAGGGAAATCATGTGTTCCGTTTGGACGAAGATTTTTGAGACCGGGCTTCTTCGATCCACAAATACACTACAAGCATGGAGCGTTTCCATCTCTGCGTGTTTCGGATCGTGAGGTATCTTATCATCAGTTTGTTGCTGCCAGTCCCTTGTACAGCAGAAGCCCTCATGGCTTTGTGATTACGACCTGTCTCTACCATGCCTTGCGGCCTTGCGAGTCATGAGTATTAACTGGTAGCCTCGGCCAAATTCGAAGGTAACGTTGGGATTGGAATCTTTCCAAATGTAAAGGACCGAGACAGCGATTGCTTTCCACAAGTGACGCTCCCTTTCTACCATCAAAAGGGTGAAACAAAACGGTATGACAAATACCATGTCATGCTTAAGATCAACTTAAACCCCATTCGCCAATCAAATAGTGCATTTTACTCAATGGACTCGTCATATTTCATAACCAATGCGATGCAAACCTACTGTCCTTTCGTCAAACTCAATCTTGTGGTTTCATCTTTTCCGTAATGCATTCATCACCTTTTATGCTCACATCCAATGAGTCTCCAACCAACCATCTTATTGTCCAAGTTGTCATAAATATGCTCTAACTCTCTTATTTTTGACTTTGCAAAAAAGTGCTCAAACATGAAGAGTTCCTTTATTTTTCATTGTGAGTTATCTTGTTGAACTTTGGTTAAATTTTCTCATGTACTTTTACCTTATTGTAGTGTAGGTTTATAAAGGAAATATTTCTCAAAGCTTATTAAGATTTTTTTTGTAATGTGATATTGTATTGAGTAAACACATACCTTGCAATGTGCCAAATCAAGTTTAGGTTTCAAAGCAAATAATCAACACTTGTCTCAAGTGCATTGTTGCATGTAGCATTAAGTCTCCCTCCCATCAATTAGCTCTCCCCAGTGTCGTTGACTTAATAAAATTCCAATAAGCACTTTTAACTTCTTTTCTACATGGAGAGTCTCATTACTTTCTCCCTTAGTGATTCTAGCTTGAGTCCCCCTTTAGAGATATGGAATGTCGCCTTGCTTTTGAGGCATTGGATGCCAACCTTTGCCTTTTCCAAAACTCCATAAGGATTGCTTGAAGAGGCTCTCTACCTTCCTCCATTGATTTATATTGAAACCTAGCTCAACAATCTAGACTCGATTATCATTCCATAGTGGAAGTAGTTCTAACGTAGACTTATTGATTGAAGGGTAGAATAACAAAAAAGAAATCATCATAGATCTTTAATAGAGTGCTAGTTGATTCTTTAAGCAATTTGATGACGTTTGAATTGTCATTTGTAAATATTTGAGACATATATATTGCCATTTGACATGGGTGGAGGCTTTATACTTCCAGAAAGCTAGTTAAGAGTTGGGCCATTTGACTTTACCTTGCTCATTTATAAGAAAAAGTTCATAAAGTCCTTTCAAGAAAGGAGATAATGGAACCATGTGTAATAATCTTTGTAGCTTGTAAGTAAAGCTACACCTTATGGCTTAGGTTTTGAATTGATGTGAACTTGTAATTTGCAAACAATGATTGTATTAGAGATTAGTGAAAATTACTAGGTTTGGCATAATGGTTGAAAGGACTAATACTTGCTTAAGGTATATAACAAGGGAATTATTAAAAGGTTAAGGTGTAGCATATTTGCTTGTTTGCTTTAGAATTATAAAGCCCTTTTGTTTAAAACAAGGCTTAACAAATTTTAAGCATAAGTTAGATGAAATAAGGATTAGGGACGAAAAACCTTAGGGAAGTTTGTGCTTAATAAAAGATATGATATTTAAAATCTAAAAATTCAAGTGTGTTTATAAACCTTATCATGCAATTTAGTGATTATGGGTTCAATGTAACAATCCTTGTTTGATAAAAGAGGATTTTATCTCTTTGCTAGTCAACTTTATGTTATAACTTTTTCAATTTCTTGCTAGTATTTTTCCTTGTTAGGTAACCTTTTGAAGATGAATACTTGGTCACATTGCGCTTAAGCTAAATGTTAGATTGCAAGAAAGCATATATATGAATAGTTCAATTGCTAGGGAACCTTTTGAAGATGAATACTTGGTCATATTGTGCTTATGCTAAATGTTTGATTGTAACAAAACATATATATGACTAACTCAATTGCTAGCATGATTGATGTTGTGGGCAATAAAAATGAGTTGCAAATAGTATATTGGAGATCACGGTCTCCCTTTAGGTAACTACACATGTAATTGTTAACTTTGCAAGCCTTAAATATGAGAAGGCATTTATGAGGAGTACATATACGTAGTAGATCTTGGTTTTAATATCAAATTGTGGTTGAGTGTGATCAAATAGTTAGAGACAATCCTTAAAGGGGATACATTGCTAATGTAGCTATATGCATGTGCAAAGTCATTATTACATTAAGTTCTTATTTGGAAAGATTGTCTACAACACAGTATTCTCCATTAGTCTTCTTGGGGGGAGGTAAAATTTGGCAAGTTTTGGTCATATGATGAAGGATGCATGTAATGCTCTATTTAGTGTAGCAATTTGTGGCTTGTTTTGTGAGCTTTAACAATATCTTTTGTACACCATTTTTTCTCTCTTGTTTCTTGTGTGCTCAAAGCTTTGTAGGAAGTAGTTTGTTAGCATGTTTGAAAATTTGTTAGGATATAAAGCAGTGGGTGCCCTCCATTTTGATCGAGAGGGAGGGAGGGAGGGGGGAGTATATGTCTAAGTAATTTAATGTATATTTGGTTGAATGTGGGATAAAACATAAATGTACAATGCCATACACACCACCCTAAAATAGTATAGTTGAGAGGAAAAACATATCACATGGAGATGGCATAATGGATGATTAAGAGTTAAGCTTTGCGAGACTAGTTTCCAATTTGAAGTTGTTTTATGTGCAACCTATATACTTAATAGGTGTCCCATTAAGGCTTTGTAGTTTATCACTTAGTATGAGGCTTGGCATGGTAAAAGACCATATATGGATCACTTGTATATTTTTGTTGCTTGGCTCATGCTTTTCTTTCAATGCAACAATTCATGAAGTTGGATAACAAGGTTGTAAAATGAGATCAAGGACTGTGACAAATAAAAGCCCTTATTTAAGTGGGTAATGTAGCTCTTAGATGATAGGGATCTACTAGTGATTGAAGAAGAGCAAGGATTGCCATGCAAATCCAAGAGGATAGAGGAGAAAAGGAGGGTTTAAAAACATATTTTCAACAATGTTGGGGGTAAAGGCACTTGTGCCTACACCACTTGTTGTGATGCTAGGTGTTTGCTTTCCAAGAACCCAAGAGGAATGCCAAACAATGAGATTATATTGTTTTCATCAGTGTCTTTCGTGTGGGGATTTATTTTCCATGTGTTTGTGTGTGAACTTGTAGTTTAGGTATCTCCTTTCCTACACAATGCATTTGCTTACAATGCATTTGCTTATTTTCTATACTTATTTATTTTCTTGTTAATTTTGATGTGTGTTGCTATTTCTTCCCTTACACAAAGACTTTCAAGAGTGTGTGTTGATGTGTTTGAATAGTTGCGTGAATGTGTGTAAGAAAAATATAAAAAAAATATGCCAAAGAATTACTATGTGTCTTGTTAAAGCTTATGAACCCTCGAGATGCTAGTGGAAATGCTTAGTGATCAAAATTGAGAAGGCCTGCACAAGAGTAAACTTAAAAACCTAAGAATAAGAGCTCCAAAGTAGAAATCACCTCTAGCTTAAACCAATTCAAAAGAGATGGATGTGAACTTGATTAAATATGAAATGGTTCAAGGGAAATAACTAGCTTCAATTTGAATGCACCAAAGAGGATATCTTCAATGATTGGCTAGAGAAGAGAAGCTTCTTGGAAGCTTGAAGGAGCTTTTTTCTCTCAAAAAGAGTGTGGATCTGAATAAGTGATACAACTCAAATATTGCACAAAAGCTTTTTAAAGGATTTTCTAGATGATCATGGTACTTTTTGGATTGTGCAAAAACAAGTCGCCACTGCAATGTGTTTCAAATGATTAAACAAAAAGAGCATAAAGCCATTAATAGCTTTTGAAAAGCTCTCAGCAAAGCTTGTAGTTTAGAGACAAAAAGGAAAGATAGAGAACAAGTAAATGCTTAGGACATAACTAGAACTCCACTTTAATAAATAAAAGTGAGGAAAAGCTTATGTTTAATTAATTGGAAAGTAGGGCAGACCTATTACACGAATACAATAGGCTATAAATAAGCCTAAACTTTGTTGTGAATAGCTTGGGCCATTAGAGATTAGAAGTACAATGTGTCTTTGGTAATAAGGACATGATCTTGGAGTGATAATCGGGTGCCTAAGCCTAGCAAGCTGCTTAGAAAAGAGGATTCAAATAGAGTTTCTGCACATCTTTGGAAAAACTTGCTGAAGCTCTTATAGAGGGCATTTATTCTTATATCATCATAGTTTCTTTGGGGATTTCTTATCATTGTATTGTGTTTCACTACTCAATAAAACAATGAGTTCTTTGGTGTTTATTGTTCTTATCCTTCGTATACCATCTTGTTGATCAAAGAACCCCTCTAGTTTGTGGATAATCACGAACCCTCTCAACATATTTGGTGAACTTGATGTGAAAGCCATAATGTCAGGAAGATGAAAAAATCACCCTTTTTATCAAGGATATCCAAGTCAAATGAAGAAGTGAAGTAGCTTCTTCACACCTTCAATGCATACATGCAACAACAGCAACAACACCATTGTATAGTAGATGCTGGAAAATAGATGCGACTTCAAGCCAATGTGCAATACAAAGTTGCAGTTATGAAGGCTACAAAAGTAGTAGAAAGCCAAAAGAAGCTCTTTGATGGTCCCAGTGTTTCAAGTTATTTGAAGCTTTATGAGTCAAAGATGGAGTTCTTTAGTGTGCATATGCATATGATGAGCTAGTATGTTGTGTGACCGATTACTTTATCCTTAAAGCCATGCATTAACGAGCTCTATGCTATGAGTTCTATTTGGCCTACCTTCAAGAAAGCCTTGAAGGAAGAATACTATCCGGAAGACATTATGATGGATACAAGGACACAATCTTCACGTGATAAGCAAGTGCGTAAGTCCAATAGGCTACATAGAAAAGAGGATTTAAACAGAGTTTCTACATATCTTTGGCAAAACTTGTTGAAGCTCTTGCAGAGGCCATTCATTCTTGTATCATCACAATTTTTTTGGGGATTTCTTATGATTGTACCATGCTTCACTACTCAATAAAACAATGAGTTCTTTGTGGTTTTATCTCAATAGCTATAAGGCCACTAAATAGGCGATGCAGGCAAAGACGAATGGTCAAGCAGTGATGGGTTCCAAAAATTGTATAGGAAGCGCAACGCTACTACGAGGGTAACACTTGAAGGGAATAACCGTAGAAGCCATGTCCTAGCACCCTCGGAAGGTGCGAGGAGGCATCTATCCAACACCATTTTCAATTTCAAAAACAAAGCCCTCCATCCGCCATTCTCCAAGAAGGAACCATCCAACTTTATCCTCAATGTCAAAGGATAGATCCCCCTACCATCCAGCATTAGCAAAGGACCATGCCCAACACCATATTCAATTTCAAAGGCTGAGCCACCCAACACCATCCCCTACAAGGGCTTGTATCTCGCTCATATACAAACTCAAAGAAGCCAAGCTACACCCATCTCACCTTCCAACTACTACCCATAAGTGCCATTGTTTAAGTAGGGCATCATGATGTCATAAAACAGAGGCAACTGTTGAACCACTTTGAGAGCTTCATTTATGCTCATGTACTCATGCTATGATGCTAGGATCATTTGAGGATATTTGCCCAATGTCTTGAAATGCCTTTTGAATTGATCTTGATCTTTGTTTGAGTTGCACAAGGACAACCATTGCTAGTGATTATAGATAGGTCTGTTGTTGCTATGTATACTACATGGAAACTTGTATAAGATGCTCATTGATTCTATTGATGCCTTGTTACTCACATATTGGTGCTCGGATCATTATGAGCATGTGTAAGATGCTTCTTAGCTTGTGTTGGAGCTTGTATAACTTACATTTTGATAGTATTTTCCTAATGTATACTTTTGGAAATCAAGCCACTTATCAGTGAAACTCTATGCTTATTACTACTTGATGTTCTTTGGGTACTTATTGGGATGTATTAGTGCTTAGCATTGAGCTACATGCTTAGATATGATCTTGAAACAGTTCATGGACCTTTGCATGAAGGAAGTGACCACTTTGTCCACACATTTAAATAAGTTCCACTTGATTTTCAACTAGTTCACTTCACATGGCATTGAGTTTAAGGATAACCTTCCTCCCTTGTTCTTACTTTAACTCTTCTTGAGTCATGGGACACTTTTCGTACTGCCATGTGTGCTAATATACCTAAGGATGGTTTGAAATTGTAGTATGTAGATGATGCATTATTGAATGAAAAGATTAATAGAAAGAATGTTGATGTTTCTTGTAACTCTCATGCTTTGATAGTCAGAGGCAATAAAATGCTAAGATTATTAATGACTTCCGTGGGAGAGACTCTCACAAGTCTTGTTCTCAGTCACGTGGCCAACCTCACAGTAAGTCCTATGGCCATAAGTTTGCATTGACTTGTTATTATTATGGGAAGCATGGTCATATTCAGCTACAATGCCATAAAATATGTGATAATAAGTGTAAGGAAAAGGGAAAGAGCAAAGTGCAAGAAAATAATGATGATTGTATTATTATCCCTAAGCAAGTCCAATGTTAAGATTGAAGAGATTAATGTTGTGCAGACTGATTTTGATGATGATTACATACTTGCAACTTCTTCTCTTGATGTCTTGCAATTGATTGATGCCTCATCCACTTGTGCTTAGTGTTGGCTAATTAATTCAGTGCTTAATTTCATATTACCCTAATCAAGAGTGGTTTTACTCCTGTTGTAGTAGTACGACATGATTTGTCGAATTGGATAATGACTTGGCATTGGATATTGCTAGTATTGGAGATGCCTGCCGATAGTTTGCTTTAGGAAGTATCTTTACTTTGCATGATGTATGCCATATTCTAGCTTTGATTAAAATCCTACTCTTTGTTGGACAACTAGATGATGTAGGTTACCTTATATCCTTTGGGGATTCCTCATAGAGGCTTACTTGTGGGAATCTTGTTCTGGTATGAGGTGCCAAGTCTGGCACTCTTTATCCCTTGTATCTATTGACCATGTTTTGATAGTGGTTGTAGTACCATATGTGTTGTTATAGCATCGTTGCGTTCGGCACATGTCACTAAAGGAAATGAAAATTTTTCTCGTTTATAGTATCTTTCACTCCTTGTGACTATAAATATTTATTCGTATGATTATTGGCATTACACACATGGGTGAGCCTTTGGCTCTTTTCATTCTAATGTTTATGGATCCATACCATGCAAGTCTTTAGGTGGCTTGAAGTATTTCATTATTCATTGATGATTGAAGGGCAGCTACAAGCTCTACCCCGAGACCTACGGACCGCTTATTGATCAAGCATTTCAAGCCGAGCGGCCATGGCTACCTCT
This sequence comes from Lygodium microphyllum, assembly GCF_053477565.2. Classification (NCBI taxonomy): domain Eukaryota; kingdom Viridiplantae; phylum Streptophyta; class Polypodiopsida; order Schizaeales; family Lygodiaceae; genus Lygodium; species Lygodium microphyllum. The sequence continues at coordinate 45,554,811 of NC_141138.1, forward strand.
CACATAGCCGATGCGCCATGCCTACCTTACGAGTGTAGTGAGATTACCTTGATGCTCGATCGAGTACCCTCCTCTCTCTTGCACACCGGTAGCTCAACGATCCTTGTGGCAAGCTCAAGCAACCTCAATCCCTCTCCCATGAGCTCCATCCTCCATAGCCACGTGTGAGACAAGGGAAGAGAAGAGAAGAGAAGAAGATGGAGAGAGGAGATGGAGAGCTTCTTCTCCACGATCCCTCACTCTCACACACTCACTCCCTCACTCCCTTTCTCAAGCACAAGCAAGAAGGCAAGAAACAAGAGAAGAAGAAGAAGAAGCTTTAGCCACACACAAGAATGAGCTTCTCATTCACTTTTGAACTTTATATACATGCCCTCCCTTCTTTGGGCGATCATCCCCTTTTTTACATGGCCGGCCATTGGCCTAAGCCCATTTCTCATTTCCCACCATTCTAATTTATCCTATTCCCAACTAATGCATACAATTTGCACAGGAGCAAGCCTGGCATTCTTTTACAAGGATTCGGGAGCGCTTCCACATTTAATGGTGCACTTTTTACTATTTTGCTTTCTCGAGGCAACACTGAGACTTCATGGGGGTTGTGTCCGAACATTTAAATTTTTCAGGATTCGGTTACCGGTCAAGGCGCCTTTTCCTTCTTTTATCCTGCGCCTTTTTTGCTATTTCCTTTTTTTCATTTTTCCACTCCTCAGCTCCATTTTTCCGCTCCTTTGTGCTGCGGTAAACACGGTAAACATTACCCCCCTCCTAGCCAAGTGCCAGTCCCATGGCACTGCGATGGGAAGTAGGGGGATAGTTGGGTTTGCTGCTAAGCAGAACTGGTGGGTAGATGACACTGATTCAAAGGTGAGGGTATGAATGAGAGGTGATGGAGTTTAATGACGATGACCAGGAGAGATTCTGGCATGCTTTAGGCTTCATGAAGATGTTCGGCATTTCTCACATAGTTGTGGCTTCCATTTTGCGACGGCTGTTAGGGGTTCGAGTTGGTTCCCTTAAGAGGATGGTGTTGGAGGGATTTATCTTGGAGAAGCCCCCCCGAACTCTTCCTTGACAAAGATATGCTTTGTCTTCGCATTGAAGATCTGTGTCTTTTATTTGAAGATCTTTGTCTTTTATTTGAAGATCTTTGTCTGTGATTTCAAGATCTTCAGTGCTGCATTGAAGATCTTCAACCTTGCATTGAAAATCTTCAGGCTTGTGGAATCAATAAGCGATCCGTAGATCTTGAGGCATTAGGCATGCATCCTTGGAAGATGAGGTTCCAAAATCTATGCCAATGGCAGATCTATTACTGAGTACTCCTTTTGCTTGATTTGGTTCAGTCATGGTAGCCATCAGCAGGCAGATGATTGGCGACATGAAGCATGTTGGTCCGTCCAATCCAATGTAGAAAAGCTCCCAAAACAACAGCAATGGTGTCATGTCCGATACATGGAAACAATTTTGGTCATTAAAGGATGCCGTGGATGATCTTCTTTAGCTGAGTAGCCAATTCTTGAAACACGAACATAACCTGCAAGAAAAGTTGTGCACTCCCTAAGGGGTGTGTCTGCCTCACCGTGTAGTGCATGGTGCCCGTGGTAGTGGAACTGGGAGATGGGTCTAACCTTGGGCAAGCCCTTGGTAATGTCCCACACTTGAGGACCTAGTTCGTGTGTCATTGGAGGTGCGGTGCAAATCTTAGGGTGACAGGTGTGAAAGTCCTGCCCTTGATGTGCCCTAAGTGTGAAGTGGGGAAGGGGCTAGGGAGAACCCTAGATGTAGTGACTGTGGTGCACAACAAGGCGAAGGGAAGTTGCAAGCTCATCATGTGAAGTCTTCTCTCTCTTATCTTTGCTTAGTAGTAGATTCATCCCTTGGCTTTGCTATTCTTTGTTGTTGTCTCTTCTTTCCAGTTCACCTTTTCTTTTGTTGCCTTGTGGCTTTTTTTTTTTGAAGAGGTTATACATAGATGCATGTGATACAAGGGTATGATGGGAGTTTAATCCTCGTCATCCGAATGGCGGGTAGGGGATGGTGGAGGGCGAGGGGCTTTGTTAAGGAATATGCGGCTCAGCATGTAGCCCTTGAGATTGAGGCGGGTCTTGAGAGTGGTGGTGGAAAGGAAAGGGTGGTTGCATTGTGTGAATTTACTATCGTTCATATCCTCAAGCAGTGCAATACAGAAGGATGGCAGAAGAGTAGCGCGCATCATGAGGCGAGTCGTGGTGCTGCCATCTATGGCATTGGGGTTGAAGTAAAGGGGTGGAAGGTGGCGTTCTTGAGGTGCAGGCTCTTGGTAGATTAGGACCCTAATTAGTCTAAGATAATTATAGGTTGTTATGAAGGCGGGGTCAGGACAGGATGTGAACTCACTAAGGAATCTATCTATGGAACTGCACAAATTAGGGAGGGTAAATACAAGGGCATCTTTATAGGAGGTACTATTGGCGTTATAGATGATAGGGAAGTCAATCCTGCCGTGGATGGACGGATTAAAATCCACGCCTACCCTTCGAGGATACGGCATGAATGTGGGGTCGTTTCTCTCAGAAGAAAGGGTGTTACAAAACGCAATCCAAGCATCAAGGTTGACATAAAAAATGCATCTTCTCCAGGTGGGTTGGCAATTATAGCCCTCCACCGATCTAGGCACCTGGAAGACTTTATCATGCCAAAATTCACAGTCCTCGGTTCCCCAAGCAGTTGGGTTGGCCTCTCGCTCTGCTAGCCACTTGTCCTTGAGCCTTGCACCCATAACGATTACATCGTTTACAACTTCAATGGGCATTACTCTATTTAGTTTAGTGGGAAGGTCGAAGCTCAAGTTGAAGGGGTTGCGGGCACATTCTTGCTATTCCTAGATGATTAGCTCTGCATGGAATCCAGCGGGAAGGTCCTCAGGGCGCGGTGGGAGAGGAGCAGGTTGCCTTGGGACAGATCTAATGTTCAGCTTCTTCCTTGCCTTCTCCACCATTTCTCTTCTGCGCTTAGCTAGGGTTGCTTTCCTCTCAGCGGATGTGTCAGTGGGTTGTACTTCATCTTGTCGTGGAGGAGAGGGTGGTGGGACGTAGTCCTCCTCCTGAGGTCCCAGATCAAACTACCCCCTTCTGCTTGCACTTTTTCTTGCACCTTCTCTTCTGTGAAACCAAGTTTGTCAATTTCTTGCACCGTCAGGCCTACCTGTGTAAGGTGTTTTCTTTGCTCCTCCAGGCTCTGCGGCGGGCCTCCTAGTTGCAGTGGTACGTGCAGGTCTGCTGTTAGGGCTCTGCATGCAATGGCTAGCTTCTTCTGCAGGCTGATCATTGGCCTCGTTTTCTTCTGTTTTGGTGGAGTGAAGCAGCGTGTTGAGGAAAGTGTGCTGCTAGGCCATCATAGAGAGCTGGGCAGTCTCTGCCTGGTTTTCAGCCAACACTCTATCTCCTTCTGCTTTGGCCAATCGGCGTGCCAAGTCTCGTACCCTCCTTTCGTTGTGATCAGCCCATTTCTTTGCTCTCTTCTCCATATCTTCCAGGCTCTCCCCCTGATGGAGGGTCATAGCCATGAGTCGTTGCTCTTGGTCTTCGAGCTCGCGGTGTAGGCGGGATTGCTCTGTTGAGATATCGAGCTCCACTCGTGATATGCCAGGGTGACCGTTGTGCATTTATGTCACCGACTTATCAGTTGCAGATGCGGTTGGTACACTGCCCATGAATAATAGCTAGATGACAGCTATACTTATCTACTCTAGTTCGTGGCTCAGTTAGTATGCCACCTTAGTTAGTTGAGTTTGGTTTGAGACCCATATATAGGGTTCTTCTATTTCTTTTGTACTAGAGTTCTTTTGGCTTATACAACTAAGGAGAGGAAAACTGTTTTCAGCCTCCACCCTTGTGTGTATTCCCCTATTGTGCAAGCAAGAAAGCTACAAGTGAGACTCCTTCCTTCTCTCCCACAATCTTGACATGGTATCAGAGCCTTGTTCGTGGTAAGGAGCTCAAGAAAGCAAGCCAAGTTCGCGGTGTTCTGGTAAGAGGACCAGTGTTGCTTTCATTCTTCTGTTTTGGGAGCAAGTCTCTGTAGGTAGCACAGCCGGAAAGTGAAAGAGTGCATTGTCTCAGGTTGAGACGCCCTTCGCGGTGAAGCAAGAGGGCAGTATATGCTGCGGGATGTGACCCAGTTTTTTTGATTTGAGGCCATTTCGGGGCCTGTTTTGGAGGCGGAAGTTTTCTGCACGCACTCAGGAAAAGGCCCAGTTTTATGCTGTGCGACCACTGCTCTACAGGTCGGTGAAAAGTTACCGTAGAAATTACATCGTATGCCTGTGCGCAGAGACATTGGGAGTTACAGAATCATCCTTGTTGTCTGTTGATGCAAAATCATCACTAGGAAGTGACTGTGTGGTCAAATACCACTTTCGTCAGTTTTGCAGATTTGCCCTTGTGAGGCTGAAGCTGTGTTCTTTGCAGTGACAGAATTTTTTGCAGTGTTCTGTAACGGCGTCTGATTCTCTCTCACAGATTGTCACTGAAAAGCTTGACAAGAACAACTTCCAAGCATGGAAGTTTAGAATGACGAATTTCCTTATGGGAAAAGGATATTGGGAATTTGTTGCAGGAAATGAAGAAGAACCAGTTCTTCCTGATGTTCCCAATCAACAGCAAATGCAGGCATTTAAAGCATGGCATGAGAGAGCCAGGAAAGTTATGTATTGGCTGTCTATCACCATTTCAGACTCTATGATTGTGCATATTCAGGATGCAAGTACGCCAAAGGAGGCATGGGATACTTTGTCAAAAATGTATAGCACAAATACGCAAGCCAGGAAAATGCAGCTCAAGCAAGAGTTGCACAATGTGCAAAGAGAAAGTATGAGCATCAATGACTACCACATGAAGGTGAAGAAGATTGCAGATGCACTTGCTTCCATTGGGTCACCAGTGGAAGATAATGATTTAGTTTCTGTGACCTTGAATGGTCTAGGAAAGGATTATGCACAGTTTTGAATATCCATTTTCGTCCGTGAAAGATTTCCTAATTTTGAGGAGTTGATTGCTCTTCTAATTTTTGAGGAGCAGAGAAATGGTGGTGCATCTTCTTCAGGAGGAACTTCAAAAGAAGCTGTCTTCTACTCAAATGCTAGAAGAGGTAGAGGAAGAGATAGAGGAGGCCGATCTGGAGGCCGTGGTAGAAATCAGAATATGCAGCAAACTCAAGAAAGCCAGTCCTATGGAGGAGAACGTGGTAACTCTAGAGGCAAGGGGAGCCAAAGAGGTCGTGGTGGATGGCAAAGAGGGCAAAAGGCTAACAGCAATGTTGAATGCTACTACTGTGGTAAAATGGGTCATATGGCTAAAGACTGCTATAAAAAGCAGAATGACATCATGAATGGAAAACTGCAACAAGGGAATTATGCATCTTCTAGTAGACAGGGTGATGACAGAAATGAGCATTTGTTTATGGTGCAGCACATGACCAATTCTTTGACAAGTGCAGAAGAAAGTAACGATGTGTGGTATGTTGACTTAGGTGCATGAAACCACATGACAGGTCATGCAGAATGGATGCAGGATGCAAGGAAAATGGAAAAACCAGGATTTGTGGAGACTGGTGATGATACTGCACATCCTATTGTGCAGATTGAAAATATTCCTTTGTCCTTGCAGGATGGGAAAAAGAAATACCTGTCGGATGTATTTCATGTCCCGAATATCACCAAGAACCTGGTTTTTGTTGGTCAAATGGTTGAGCAGGGTTTGCAGGTCAGATTTAATTCCCATGGATGCTTTGTTGAGGATATGAAGAATAAAGGTCGCTTGATAGCAAAAGGAAAGAAGAAGGACAGAATGTTTACATTGGATGCAGACATGCCTGAATTGAGTGCAGCAATGTTTGCACATGGGACCGGTGTAGTTGCAGATATTGATATTTGGCATAAATACATTGGTCATGTTAATGTACAGCGACTTAAATCAATGCAGGCCCAAAATATTGTTGTAGGATTGCCAAAATTCAAGGTTGCAGAATGCATAAGGTATGTCAAGCCTGTCAGTTTGGAAAACAGGCAAGGAAACCATTTCCTAGACATGTTCAAGAGAGTAAAAAGCCATTGGAATTAATCCACTCTGATGTGTGGACTACTAAAGCTGCATCTCTTGGAGGTTGTCATTATTTTGTCACTTTTATTGATGACTATAGCAGAAAAGTTTGGGTGTATTTTATGAAAAAGAAAAGTGAAGTTTTTGGGCATTTCAAAACTCTTAAAGCTGTGGTTGAAAAAGAAACAGGCCTGCAAATAAAATGCCTAAGATCAGATGGAGGGGGAGAGTACCTCTCAAATGAGTTTGCAAGGTTCTTGCAGGAGCATGGCATAAAGCAGCAATATTCATGCAGTCATACCCCACAGCAAAATGGAATTGCAGAAAGAAAAACATGCATATTGGAGAGGTATCTCGTGCCATGCTCAATGAAAAAGACCTGCCAGAGACTTTTACTGGGCTGAGGCAGTTGCTACAGTAGTCTACATAATGAACAGGACTCCCACTACAGCAATACATGGCATGACTCCAGAGGAGAGGTATACTGGTAGGAAACCAGATATTTCTCATTTGAAAATTTTTGGTTGCATTGCCTATGTTCATGTGCCAGATGAGTTGAGATCCAAGTTGGATCCAAAAGCTAAAAAGTGCATCTTTATTGGTTTTTCTCTGCAGCAAAAAGGGTATAGATGCTAGAACCCTTCTACTCGTAAGTTTACAGTGAGCAGAGATGTTGTTTTTGATGAGATGAGTAGCTGATATAAACCAGTAAATGTGATTGATGATGTAGATGCACAAAATGGTAATGCTGCACAGAATTCACAGCAGCAGTCACAAAATATTAGTGGACCTGGAGCGTCCTCTAGCAATGGTTCACATTCTTTGCCATGGACAGGCAGACTGAGATCAGGAGAATCTTCTCCAAGCAATGCAAATAGTGGTATGTGGGTATCACGAAAAGGAAAGGAGAAGGTAGATGAGCCCATGTTTGATGTGAATGCAGGTCACTCTTATGTGGATGGTGAATCCAGTGGCTCAGAACAGAGCATTGATGATGAGTTGGGTATTCCGTCTATTGTTACACCTAGAGTAAGGAAGACCAGGGATATTTTGAGAGCACCTGGGAGTGAACCTACTTTGCGCAGGTCTACCAGAGCTAGGTATCTTGTGGATAGGCTGAAATATGATGGATTTACAGACATTCACTATGCATATATGGTCAAAGTGATACAAGAACCAGAACCCACTTCTTTTGAGCAAGCCATGGGAAAAGAAAAATGGGAGAAAGCCATGGATGAAGAAATGGATGCCTTGGAAGCAAATGCTACATGGGAATTGGTACCTTTGCCTAAAGGTAAGAATGCAATTGGCTGTAAGTGGGTTTATAAGGTGAAGCACAATGCAGATGGTTCTGTGAACAGATACAAGGCAAGATTAGTAGTCAAGGGGTATGCACAAACATATGGCATTGATTATGAAGAAACATTCAGTCCGGTTGCAAGGATGACAACCGTAAGAGCAGTCATTGCTATGGCTGCATCAAAGGAATGGTCTTTACATCAGATGGATGTAAAGAATGCCTTCTTGCATGGTGATTTGCAAAAAGAGGTATATATGGAGCAACCACCAGGTTATGTGCATGCTGTTCATCCTGAGTTTGTTTGCAGGTTGAAGAAAGCATTGTATGGCTTGAAGCAAGCACCTAGAGCATGGTCTGACAAGATAGAATAGTATCTTGTCACTATTGGCTTTCAGATTTCTAAGGCAGATTTCTCACTTTATGTGAGAAAAACAGAGAAAGGATTATGCTGCTTGTCATTTATGTTGATGATTTGATTATCACAGGTGATAGTGATGAAGATATCCTTCATGTGAAAATGCTATTGAAGCAGAAGTTTGAGATGAAGGATTGGGGAGAGCTGCGTTATTTCTTGGGCATTGAGGTGATTAGATCACCAAGTGGGATACGGCTCTTGCAGAGGCAGTATGGATTGGACATGCTGTCCAAATATGGGATGACAGGCTATAAGCCTATTTTAGTTCCTTTGGAGCAGAATGTGAAGCTGAGCGCAGATGCAGGCGAGCTTCTCGAAGACCCTACTATGCATAGACGCATAGTAGGAAGTTTGATTTATATGACTTTTACCAGGCCAAATTTGAGCTATGCCGTTGGATTGGTAAGTCAGTTTATGCAGGCTCCTAGGAAACTGCATTTGGATGCGGCTAGACGCATACTCAGGTATGTGAAGTCCACATTGCAGTATGGACTACTTTATGAGATTGGGGTTCAGATACAGTTGCATGGATACACTTATGTTGATTGGGATGGTAGTATTTTTTATAGAGGATCTACTAGTGGATATGTGTTCTCTTTTGGGAGTGCTACAGTCACTTGGAGCAGCAAGAAATAGCCTACAGTTGCCTTGTCGAGCACAGAGGCTGAGTACAGGGGTGCAGCAATGGCTGCATGTGAAGTAGCTTGGTTGCATAAGCTACTTTATGATATGCATCAGCCTACAGATGGGCCAGTTGTCATTTATTGTGACAACATGAGCAGTATACACTTGGCAAATAACCCAGTCTATCATGCTAGAAAAAAGCACATTGAGGTGCATTATCACTATGTGCGGGAGAGGGTTTTACTAGGCCTTATTGATCTAGTTTATGTCAGCACAGAGGATCAGGTAGCTGACATATTTACGAAGGCATTGGGCGCAGAGAAGCTGCGCAAGTTCAGAGACTTGCTTGGTGTGCAGGAATTGGGATTGAGCTCGAGGGGGAGTGTTGAGATATCGAGCTCCACTCGTGATATGCCAGGGTGACCGTTGTGCATTTATGTCACCGACTTGTCAGTTGCAGATGCGGTTGGTACACTGCCCATGAATAATAGCTAGATGACAGCTATCCTTATCTATTCTAATTCGTAGCTCAGTTAGTATGCCACCTTAGTTAGTTGAGTTTGGTTTGAGACCCATATATAGGGTTCTTCTATTTCTTTTGTACTAGAGTTCTTTTGGCTTACACAACTAAGAAGAGGAAAACTGTTTTCAGCCTCCATCCTTGTGTGTATTCCCCCATTGTGCAAGCAAGAAAGCTACAAGTGAGACTCCTTCCTTCTCTCCCACAATCTTGACATGCTCTTGGTCTTCATTGGCGATCTGCGCACTGAGCTGATCCAATTGCACGTGCATTCTTTGCACCTGCTCTTCTCTTAGCTTTTCTAGCTCTGCAGTCTCTTGTTTGATCTTCTCAAGCTGGTTTTGTGTCTCCTGGTTGACTGCAGTGAGCTGGTCGTTCTTGCGCCGCAAGTGAGCAGTGGTCTCCCTCTCTCCGTTGAGGCGATCCATTAGGATTTTTCTTCTTCTCTCCCAGGCAGCATCATGTTCCTTTAGGGTTTTTGCTTCTTCTGCATCTCTATTGCTGGCTTCCTCCTTTAGCACAACAATCTCCTTTTGGTACTCTGCTATCTGTTTAGTTTTCTCCAGCTGGAGAGTGGCTCTTGATTCTCGCTCTGTTGCCAACTCTTCCATGGAAGTTCTCTTTCCTTCCTTGGCCTTTTCTAGCTACGAGAGCAGCTCTTTAACGTACTCATCGTACTGGCCTGCTGGAGGTGGGGGATGGGACATGGTGGCGGCGGTGGTAGTAGCTTCTGTTTTCTGTCTTTTAAGCTTTGGGCTTGGCTGCACATCAGCCATGGCTGCCCTCTTCACTCCTGATACTGGGGTGGCTATGCCAGCTTCTCTTGCTAACTCCCTTTCCACTAGGAATTGCAGCCATGTGACCATATTGCTCTCATCGACCTTTGGTGAAGTTCTTGGGGCGGGGATGGTTATTACGGAAGCAGCAGGGCTAGTTGGCACAAAACTGGTAGGGACAGGCATGATGGCCTCATTACCATTGCCCTCTGCGCGACCGGCGGCGGGATGGATCTGGCACATTCAAGCTCGTGTCCGGGTTCTCATCCTCCTGGGGCGGGGTTTGCTTTCTTTGTCGTTGATGTTGTTCCACAGATAGGCGAGTTGCTTGTTCCTTCTTCTTGCTCCTCCTCAGCCCTTCTTTTCCTCTCCTCTTCTGCCTTTCTAGACTCCTCTTCCACTCTCTGTGCATCCTCTTTTTCTTTCCTTTTTCTCTCTGTTTCTTGGACTCTTGACACTCTTTGCGCTTTTTGCAATTCTTCTTTCTCTTTCTTCCTCCTTTCTTCTTCCCTTTGCTGTTGGAAGCACTTAGTGCGCTGCTCTCTTTGCTGCTGCTGGCGCTGTTCTTCTTGCTTTTCTTCTTCATCACTACTCTCGTTAGTTTTTGTTTCCTCGTCAGAGCCAGAGGATTCTTCATTGTGTGGTGAGGGTGGCGGTCTCTCTTGCTCCTCCTCTGCTGCTCCTACCTCCTTTACTACTTCTTCAATTAGGGCAGTTAGTATACCTCCATATCCAATGAATGATGCTTTGAAGGCGGCCTTCTTCCTGTCTTTTGCTGCTGGGGATTCACCTCCAGCAGGTTGGCTTCCCAGATCAAGCGCTATGGCAGCCTTCTCGATTGTGTGACTTACATAATCATTCCAGTCGATCTCTTCTGGTGCATTGGCCACGAGGCTTTCAAGCACATGCACATTTATTCTGCCCATATAGGCAGTGTATCGATGGATGGAGAAGAGGGTGTGCATGACTTTAGCACGCATGCGGATTTCGTCATCAGGGATGTCCTAGATATTGACTCCATCGTTGGACCGCACCTGGCCCCTGTCCATTTTTAGCATGGCAAAGTCATCCTTTTTTGGTCTCTTTATGGCCCTTGATTCCAGGCCCAGTGCCTTTTCTACTAGTTCCTTGCTTAAGGGTACCCTGACTTGCCTGGCAGCATCCCCCCTTCCCACAATCACCGTGGCACACTTGGAGGCAGAGTCGAAAGTTCGTAAGAACTCAACACACCTTGCATGATCCACATTTTGCTCCGTCTCCTCCACATACTTGGTCATATTGTACTTTTCTATGACCTGCTTAGCTGCTTCCTCCGTTTCCACGACCCTGGATTGGTTGTGGACAGTTCGGAAATTCAGCCGTCCGTAAGCTTCAATCTCAGCATATATTTTTTCTTTTCTTCTTCCATGAAGGGAAGCTTATGAGCGCGATCTTGATGAGCCATCTTGGGTTCTTGCCCAGCAAAAATACTTTTCATTAATCACAAGTGGAAAAGGAAAACATGGCTAAATGAAGCTAAGCATGAAAAATACGCAAAACATGAATGCAAAGAACTTGAAAAATTTTGCTAACTAAATTTTTATTCTTATTTTTTTATTTTTTTATTTTTTATTTTTTGATCACTGAGTTCAACCTTTCAACAATTATTTATGCATTCTTAGCCTTATTCCTCCCCCTCGGAAAGATGAAAATCCTTCCTAGGATTGAACGAAGTGGTGAGGATATCAAAGGTGATTGTGATGGGGTGTTTCTGCCAACAACCACTCATAAAATGCAGGGTTGTACTCAAGTTGAGCGTGACGATCGAGTTCACAGGGTTGTACAGAAACTTGGGAGATATAGGTCAAGACATCATGAAAAATATCTCCGGTATTAAGGCGGCTTGCAACGTGCAGTTCTTCTTCTGTAAGGAATTGGTCAATGTAAGGATGGGCTAGGACCTGGTCATCTAAGTGTTGGTTCCAGGTAATGGCCAAAACTCTAAATGAAAGAGGTGCCACATAAGTAGGATAGTACTCAATGGTCTTGATTTCCCTCCTTTGTTCAGCATTTGTCATGATACGACAGCCTTTCTTTTCCCATTGGGTCTGCAAAGTGAACCACTGCTGTAAGAACGAGGAAGTTGAGCTTGCAAGTTGCGTGAGCTCATGTAATTCTTGTTCGGGAGCAGAACGAGGAGGCTTACGGTATGAGGTGATTAGTCACCTGAGAACAGCTTGCTCATGTGAGATTTCTTCATTTGCTATTAGTTCAGTAGCAATCTTGGGGAATTTGACGGTCATAAACTCGTATTCCTCCCAAGTGCATGGTAATGCACGAACATCGGAAGCGAGTGTTTCATCAAGAAGACCTAGGTCCAACCGCCCATAACTCCTAGCAAATGTGGTGAAAGTGTGGTCTAACACCTTAATGCAGGTCACAAGGTCATCTCCCAAAGTTTCAGCAAGGTCTTTAGCCAAGGAAAGGAAAGATCATACCACATAGGAAGGCCTAAGACCTGCTGGTGGTGATGGTGCAATTGAGCTGGACAGCAGTGACTCCATTGTTGGTGTCACGGGTGTGGCTTTGCACTCCGAAGCACTTTGAAGTGCTGTAGGAAGCTCTGGTGGCATGGAAGTTGTGCTGGGTTCTAAGTGCACAGTCACGGAAGTATTAAACTCTTTTGAGTGAGGTAAGCTTGAGGCTTTTAGCGATTGCTTTGGTCGATAAATTAGCTGGGACTTATTAGTCACAACCGGCAGTGGTTTGCTAACTACGGCCCGAGCGCTATGTTTGCAAGCCTCTCTCACTGGAGTGAGGTTGCTTGGAGATGAGCCTTTAGACTTGCCATTCTTAGGCACCCAAATCCAGGGGTTGCCTTCATAGTAGCCTTGCGCTCGCAAGAGATCTTTGGGGATCCATCGCAGCGTGGTTGTGTGCCTACGTTGATAGCATCCAAATTGCCTCTTAGGCCGTGATGACTGATTGTTTTGGCGTTTAGAAGCATGTTTGGGTGGTCTACCCGGAGGTGGTCTTTGCCGCTTTGGCACCCATATAAGCTTAGAATCCTTGGCCTTGTGAGCATTCTTGGTGGGTTTGCGTTTAGGGTCTAGAGCTTGGCATGAGACCTTACTGTCCTTCTGTGTAGACTTGAGCGTAAGTGCGGTCGTAGTGATTTCTACCGGTGGCTTCACAATGTTGAAAGGGTCAAAACAGCCCTTGCTGAAAGTCATCACTATGCGCACATTGCCTATAGCAAGATGGATGCGATCTAGATTATAATCCACATTACAATTTGTCTACTTCTTAAAAGTACGACCTAATAGTGACATATTACCGGCCCCTTTTGTGTTAGGCAACACGTGAAAGAAAGTTGGTATACAGTCAGACTTGATAGAAATGACCACTTTGCACTTCCCTAAGAGCGTGTAAGCATTGTCCCCAAATGGGGTGAGTTTGGCGTTGGTGGGCTGCAGTTTAGGTTGACCAATGCATGTCCAATGGTCATGCGTCAAGATATTGTAATCGGCACCTTTGTCAATCAAAGCATCAAAAGAATAGGTCTTTTCCGTAGTGACGGTGATTCGTAAGTAGGCGGGTGCCACTGCTTCTTCATCTTGATCTGTTATTTCCGTAATAGTAGCCATGCAGACGTTGACAGGGGCTTCCAACATAGGTGGCTCATGCAATGGGTGGGAAGGAGGATAGTATTTTTTTTATGCGGCTGCCATTGAAAAAGCCGATTCCTTCGCCTTCGAGCGTCTCTAATTCAACGTTGCCCATTCGACTAATTGCACGTATTCGGAAAGGTCCTAGTCCACGGAATTTCATTTTCTGTTTGTGACCCTTCATAGAGTATAGCAGAACGAGATCCCCTTGATCAAAGTCGCGTTGTTTGACATGCTTGTCAAACCACATTTTCCTCCGTGCTTTCTCACAAATCAATGCATGGGTGGCCAAGAGCCGGGTTTTTGTGAGACGTTCTAGATCTACCAAGCGATTTGTCCAAGCGTCTCTTCCCTCCCAGCGCTCTTGCATTGCTATCCTTAAGCTAGGGACAAAAAACTCTAAGGGCAGAATGGCCTCCGTTCCATAAGTCAGCCTAAAGGGCGTCTGGCCTATAGCCATTTTATAAGCCGTATGATAGGCCCACAAGGCGGCCATTAACTTGTTGTCCTAGTTACTCCGAGATGTAGATACCACTTTTGTGAGTACATTGACTAGGATTTTATTGGTGGATTCTGCTTGTCCGTTAGCCTGAGGGTAATAGGAAGAGGATTTTCTGTGAATGATTAGAAAAGTAGAGAGTAGATGCAATATCACCTCATTAATGAAGTGTGTGCCCTGATCATTGACTAATTCTATTGGACACCCAAATTGTGAAATGACCTGCTCCCACAAGAACTTTGCAGTGGTTCTAGCATCATTCTTCCTTGTAGCTCTTGCCTCTGCCCACTTCGTTAAGTAATCAGTTGCCACTATGATGTGGCGATCCTGAGAGTACTGTGCCGTGGGACTGATAGGTCCAATGAAGTCGATGCCCCATTTTTCAAAGGGTTTTTGGGTTATGACAGGGGTCAACTCCATTTTATCTTTGCGCACGGGCACCTTGGTTCTTTGGCATTCATCTCGCAGTGCTTCACAAATTTAGCAGCATCATGGAATAGGGTGGGCCACCATAGTTGGGATTGCAGCATATTTTGGGCTGTTGTATCCCCGCTAAAGTGTCCTCCAGCGATTCTGCCATGTGCTTCTTTCAATGCATCGTGCATCTCGTGCTCACACACGCATTTGCGCAACAAACTGTCTTGTCCTAACCTATAGAGTCGGCCGGCTATCAATTGGTATGGTTGGATTTTCAAAATAAGTCTCCTCAGCCTGGCCTTCTCAATTGGTCTCTAAGGTAATCCGTTCTCCAGCACCTGAACTACATCATCGGCCCAATATGGCGTCAGATCAGCTTTAAACAATTCTCTCTCACTAGACAGGTTAAAGAGATGAGCATCCGGTAAATCGTCAGGTATGCCTTGTCCAACGGCTTCTCCTATGGGTATGCGGGACATATGGTCAGCCATGTAATGCTGCTTTCCTTTGCGTACAACCACAGAGAAGTCAAATTCCAATAGGAGAAGTAACTATCTAGCTATGCGTCCTGTAGCGCAAGGCTTGTTCACAAGATAGAGCAAGGCTTGATGGTCAACAAAGAAGACAAAGGGAGTGGCCAACAGATAATGTCTAAATTTCTTTACAACAAATACCATGGCCAACCCCTCCCTTTCTGTGGTGGAATAATTCATCTTGGTCTCTGTGAGCTGCCTGCTGGCAAAACTTATCGGATAGTCTAAGTTATGTTCACCAGGCTGGCATAGCACGGCCCCAATAGCAAACTTAGAGGCGTCTATGTGCACATGAAATGTTATGTTCCAGTCTGGGGCTCGTAAGATTGGTGCAGTGGTAAGAGCCTTCTTCAACTCTTCATATGCGCGCTGGCATTCCTCAGTCCACTCGAACACGATCAATAGTTTGTAAATGGTCTAGCAATCAATGCATAATGTAGTACAAAGTGGCGATAATATCCAGTATATCTTAAGAAACACCGAACTCCCTTGTAGTTATTGGGTGGCGGAAGGTCGACAATAACTCTGACTTTTGAAAAGTCCGTGGCGATGCCGTTCTTTGACACCACGTGCCCTAGGATACATCCCTGTTTCACCCAGAACTGGCACTTCAAGGGGTTCAATGAGAGGTTGTATAACCGACACCATTCAAAGACAGCTCTCAATTTCTCTAAGTGTTCGGCCCAACTAGAGTGTACGCATCAGTCGTCTACAAACACCTCTAGTTCGCGCCTAAGCATATCTTTGAAGATAGTACACATTAAGCATTGGAAAGTCGCAGGCGCATTCATTAGCCCAAAGGGCATGACAATGTAGGCGAATACACCCCATTCCATGGCGAAGGCAGTCTTGTGTTGAGATATCGAGCTCCACTCGTGATATGCCAGGGTGACCGTTGTGCATTTATGTCACCGACTTGTCAGTTGTTGCAGATGCGGTTGGTACACCGCCCATGAATAATAGCTAGATGACAGCTATCCTTATCTACTCTAGTTCGTGGCTCAGTTAGTATGCCACCTTAGTTAGTTGAGTTTGGTTTTGAGACCCATATATAGGGTTCTTCTATTTCTATGTAGTAGAGTTCTTTTTGGCTTACACAACTAAGAAGAGGAAAACAGTTTTCAGCCTCCACCTTTGTGTGTATTCCCCCATTATGCAAGCAAGAAAGCTACAAGTGAGACTCCTTCCTTCTCTCCCACAATCTTGACATGGTATCAGAGCCTTGTTCGTGGTAAGGAGCTCAAGAAAGCAAGCCAAGCTCGCGGTATTCTGGTAAGAGGACCAGGGTTGCTTTCATTCTTCTGTTTTGGGAGCAAGTCTCTGTAGGTAGCACAGCCGGAAAGTGCAAGAGTGCATTGTCTCAGGTTGAGACGCCCTTCGCGATGAAGCAAGAGGGCAGTATATGCTGCGGGCAAGGGCTTTAGCCCTTGGTGACCCTGTTTTTTTGATTTGAGGCCATTTTGGGGCCTGTTTTGGAGGCGGAAGTTTTCTGCACGCACTCAGAAAAAGGCCCAGTTTTATGCTGTGCGACCACTGTTCTATAGGTTAGTGAAAAGTTACTGTAGAAGTTGCATCGTATGCTTGTGCGCAGAGACATTGGGAGTTACAGAATCATCCTTGTTGCCTGTTGATACAAAATTGTCACTAGGAAGTGACTGTGTGGTCAAGTACCACTTTCGTCAGTTTTGCAGATTTGCCCTTGTGAGGCTGAAGCTGTGTTTTTTGCAGTGACAGAATTTTTTGCAGTGTACTGTAATGGCGTCTGATTCTCTTTCACAGATTGTCACTGAAAAGCTTGACAAGAACAACTTCCAAGCATGGAAGTTCAGAATGACGAATTTCCTTATGGGAAAAAGATATTGGGAATTCGTTGTAGGAAATGAAGGAGAACCAGTTCTTCCTGATGTTCCCAATCAACAGCAAATGCAGGCATTTAAAGCATGGCATGAGAGAGCCAGAAAAGCTATGTACTGGTTGTCTATCAGTATTTCAGACTCTATGATTGTGCATATTCAGGATGCAAGTACGCCAAAGGAGGCATGGGATACTCTGTCAAAAATGTATAGCATAAATAATCAAGCCAGGAAAATGCAGATCAAGCAAGAGTTGCACAATGTGCAAAGAGAAAGTATGAGCATGAATGACTACCACATGAAGGTGAAGAAGATTGCAGATGCACTTGCTTCCATTGGGTCGCCAGTGGAAGATGATGATTTAGTTTCTGTGACCTTGAATGGTCTAGGAAAGGATTATGCACAGTTCCGAATATCCATTTTCGTCCGTGAAAGATTTCCTGATTTTGAGGAGTTGATTGCTCTTCTAATTTTTGAGGAGCAGAGAAATGGTGGTGTATCTTCTTCGGGAGGAACTTCAAAAGAAGCTGTCTTCTACTCAAATGCTCAAAGAGGTAGAGGGAGAGATAGAGAAGGCCAATTTGGAGGCCGTGGTAGAAATCAGAATATGCAATAAACTCAAGAAAACCAGTCCTATGGAGGAGGACGTGGTAACTCTAGAGGCAGGGGGAGCCAAAGAGGTCGTGGTGGATGGCAAAGAGGCCAAAATGCAAACAACAATGTTGAATGCTACTACTGTGGTAAAATGGGTCTTATGGCTAAAGACTGCTATAAAAAGTAGAATGACATCATGAATGGAAAATTGCAACAAGGGAATTATGCATCTTCTAGTAGACAGGGTGATGACAGAAATGAGCATTTGTTTATGGTGCAGCACATGACCAATTCTGTGAGAAGTGCAGAAGAAAGCAACGATGTGTGGTATGTCGACTCACGTGCATCAAACCACATGACAGGTCATGCAGAATGGATGCAGGATGCAAGGAAAATGGAAAAACCAGGATTTGTGGAGATTGGTGATGATACTACACATCCTATTGTGTAGATTGGAAAAATTCCTTTGTCTATGCAGGATGGGAAAAAGAAATACCTGTCGGATGTATTTCATGTCCCGAATATCACCAAGAACCTGGTTTTTGTTGGTCAAATGGTTGAGTAGGGCTTGCAAGTCAGATTTAATCCTCATGGATGCTTTGTTGAGGATATGAAAAATAAAGGTCGCTTGATAGCAAAAGGAAAGAAGAAGGGCATAATGTTTACGTTGGATGCAGACATGCTTGAATTGAGTGCAGCAATGTTTGCACATGGGACCGGTGTAGTTGCAGATATTGATATTTGGCATAAACGAATTGGTCATGTTAATGTACAGCGACTTAAATTAATGCAAGCCCAAAATATTGTTGTAGGATTGTCTAAATTCAAGGTTGCAGAAATGCATAAGGTATGTGAAGCCTGTCAATTTGGAAAACAGGCAAGGAAACCATTTCCTAGACATGTTTAAGAGAGTAAGAAGCCATTGGAATTAATCCACTCTGATGTGTGGACTACTAAAGCTGCATCTATTGGAGGCTGTCATTATTTTATCACTTTTATTGATGACTATAGCAGAAAAGTTTGGGTGTATTTTATGAAAAAGAAAAGTGAAGTGTTTGGGCATTTCAAAACTCTTAAAGCTATGGTTGAAAAAGAAACAGGCCTGCAAATAAAATGCCTAAGGTCAGATGGAGGGGGAGAGTACCTCTCAAATGAGTTTGCAAGGTTCTTGCAGGAGCATGGCATGAATCAGCAATATTCATGCAGTCATACCCCACAACAAAATGGAATTGCAGAAAGGAAAAACATGCATATTGGAGAGGTATCTCGTGCCATGCTCAACGAAAAAGACTTGCCAGATTTTTACTGGGTTGAAGCAGTTGTTACAGCAGTCTACATAATGAACAGGACTCCCACTGCAGCAATACATGGGATGACTCCAGAGGAGAGGTATACTGGTAGAAAACCAGATATTTCTCATTTGAAAATTTTTGGTTGCATTGCCTATGTTCATGTGCCAGATGAGTTGAGATCCAAGTTGGATCCAAAAGCTGAAAAGTGCATCTTTATTGGTTATTCTCTGCAGCAAAAAGGGTATAGATACTATAATCCTTCTACTCGTAAGTATATAGTGAGCAGAGATGTTGTTTTTGATGAGATGAGTAGCTGGTATAAACCAGTAAATGTGATTGATGATGTAGATGCACAAAATGGTAATGCTGCACAGAATTCATAGCAGCAGTCACAAAATATTAGTGGACCTGGAGCGTCCTCTAGCAGTGGTTCACATTCTTTGCCATGGACAGGCAGATTGAGATCAGGAGAATCTTCTCCAAGAAATGCAAATAGTGGTATGTGGATATCAGGAAAAGGAAAGGAGAAGGTAGATGAGCCCATGTTTGATGTGAATGCAGGTCACTCTTATGTGGATGGTGAATCCAGTGGCTCAGAACAGAGCATTGATGATGAGTTGGGTATTCCTTCTATTGTTACACTTGGAGTAAGGAAGACCAGGGATGTTTTGAGAGCACCTGGGAGTGAACCTACTTTGCGCAGGTCTACCTGAGCTAGGTATCCTGTGGATAGGCTGAAATATGATGGATTTACAGCCATTCACTATGCATATATAGTCAAAGTTATACAGGAACTAGAACCCACTTCTTTTGAGCAAGCCATGGGAAAAGAAAAATGGGAGAAAGCCATGGATGAAGAAATAGATGCCTTGGAAGCAAATGCTACATGGGAATTGGTACCTTTGCCTAAAGGTAAGAATGCAATTGGCTGTAAGTGGGTTTATAAGGTGAAGCACAATGCAGATGGTTCTGTGAACAGATACAAGGCAAGATTAGTAGTCAAGGGGTATGCACAAACATATGGCATTGATTATGAAGAAACATTCAGTCCGGTTGCAAGGATGGCAACCGTAAGAGCAGTCATTGCTATGGCTGCATCAAAGGAATGGTCTTTACATCAGATGGATGTAAAGAATGCCTTCTTGCATGGTGATTTGCAAGAAGAGATCTATATGGAGCAACCACCAGGTTATGTGCATGCTGTTCATCCTGAGTTTGTTGGCAGGTTGAAGAAAGCCTTGTATGGCTTGAAGCAAGCAACTAGAGCATGGTCTGACAAGATAGGATAGTATCTTGTCACTATTGGCTTTCAGATTTCCAAGGCAGATTTCTCACTTTATGTGAGAAAAATAGAGAAAGGTATTATGCTGCTTGTCATTTATGTTGATGATTTGATTATCACAGGTGACAGTGATGAAGATATCCTTCATGTGAAAATGCTATTGAAGCAGAAGTTTGAGATGAAGGATTTCGAAGAGCTGCGTTATTTCTTGGGCATTGAGGTGATTAGATCACCAAGTGGAATATGGCTTTAGCAGAGGCAGTATGGATTGGACATGCTATCCAAATATGGGATGACAGGCTGTAAGCCTATTTCAGTTCCTTTGGAGCAAAATGTGAAGCTGAGCGTAGATGCAGGTGAGCTTCTGGAAGACCCTACTATGTACAGACGCATAGTAGGAAGTTTGATTTATATGACTATTACCAGGACAGATTTGAGCTATGCTATTGGATTGGTAAGTTAGTTTATGCAGGCTCCAAGGAAATCACATTTGGATGCAGCTAGATGCATACTCAGGTATGTGAAGTCCACATTGCAGTATGGACTACTTTATGAGACTGGGGTTCAGATATAGTTGCATGGATACACTGATGCTAATTGGGCTGGTAGCATTTCTGATAGACGATCTACCAGCGGATATGTGTTCTCTTTTGGGAGTGTTGCAGTCACTTGGAGCAGCAAGAAACAACCTACAGTTGCCTTGTCGAGCACAGAGGCTTAGTACAGGGGTGCAGCAATGGCTGCATGTGAGGTAGCTTGGTTACATAAGCTACTTTATGATATGCATCAGTGTACAGATGGGCCAGTTGTCATTTATTGTGACAACATGAGCAGTATACACTTGGCAAATAACAAAGTCTATCACGCTAGAACAAAGCACATTGAGGTGCATTATCACTATGTGCGGGAGAGGGTTTTACTAGGTCTTATTGATCTAGTTTATGTCAGCACAGAGGATCCGGTAGTTGACATATTTACGAAGGCATTGGGCGCAGAGAAGCTGCACAAGTTCAGAGACCTGCTTGGTGTGCAGGAATTGGGATTGAGCTCGAGGGGGAGTATTGAGATATCGAGCTCCACTCGTGATATGCCAGGGTGACCGTTGTGCATTTATGTCACCGACTTGTTAGTTACAGATGCGGTTGGTACACCGCCCATGAATAATAGCTAGATGACAGCTATCCTTATCTACTCTAGTTCGTGGCTCAGCTAGTATGCCACCTTGGTTAGTTGAGTTTGGTTTTGAGACCCATATATAGGGTTCTTCTATTTCTATGTAGTAGAGTTCTTTTTGGCTTACACAACTAAGAAGAGGAAAACAGTTTTCAGCCTCCACCTTTGTGTGTATTCCCCCATTGTGCAAGCAAGAAAGCTACAAGTGAGACTCCTTCCTTCTCTCCCACAATCTTGACATCTTGTGCCTGTCATCGGGGTGCACTTGCACTTGATTGTAGCCCAAGAAGCTGTCTAGAAAAACTGTAGGCCTCTTTACCTACTACCCTCTGAAGCATGTGTTCGGTGTATGGTAAAGGGTAGTTATCCCTCTTCGTAGCGGGATTAACTTTCTTGTAATTAACGCACATTCGGATTTTTCCGTTCTTCTTCATCACGATCACAATCGGTGATACCCTGTCCGTGTGCTCAATCTCATATATGAATCCCGACTTCATGAGCTTATCAATCTCCTCTTTTACTACATGGGCGTGTTTGGGATTCATGGGGTAAGGTCGTTGCTTTGTTGGCACTGCATCAGGGACCATTGGGATATTATGAGTTACAACCCTAGGGTCGACTCCTTTAAGTTCTTCCAATGTCCAGGCAAATACATCAATATACTCTTGCAAGACTGCAACAAGTTTGGCCTCCTCATCCTCGGTCAAATCGTCTGCAATGAATACAGGTCTTGGCTTTTCGCCCTCCCCAGCCAAGTTGACTTCCTTGACTTTGGCGGGTCCTTCGATCGGTTCACTAGTTTGGCCCTGCCTCTTCGCACCTATAGCAGAATCACTACTCTGTCACCCTTTTTAAATTTTGTAAACCGTTTGGGTAGATCCTGCGGTTTCTTTTGCCTCTCTAATTCTGAGTCCTTCGCTTGCGTCCTGGCCTCCTCCTTTAATCTCCTGTGCCTTAGGTGGACTAGGAAGTTCCCTTTTGTACGTTTGACCTTAGAGGGTTGGGGTATCTCGGGATCACTCTTAGTGCTAACTTTCGACTCCGAGTTAAACTCGCATCCCTTGCTCGAGGAAGGAGTTTCCCCAGGGGGGTCGTAGTTCAGTAGGTACATCCGTCTTGAGCACTGGGATTACCCATGGTCGTGCTACTCCGGGCTTGCTCGTAATCCATGGCTCCTATGTGTTCTAGCCAGGATCTATCGCACTCCATCCGCATGACTCCTTTTTCACTCCAATTCGTCTTTTCCTTCCTGGGTCTCGAGTTTGCCTTGATTTGTTCTATCATTCTCCCTTCTGTGTCATATTCTACTGTATCTATCTCTTCCTCACTTTCATCTCCTGTAGAGCGGCAGTCCTCATATTCCTCATCGTTAGAGTCTTGCTCTTCAGATCGTTCATCATTGCCTAAGCTTTCCTCTTCAGTCTCCTTGTTGTCAGTAACTAAAGCCTAATTGTATAACAAATTCAGATCGTGGACTTTGGTCCATTTCCATTCTGGCTTAGTCAACAGATCACATAGAGGATTTAGGTTGGCAACCAAGTTGCCCTTCAGTGTGTCTGTTGGATACTCTATGATTTCTTGATGCTCTAGCTTATTGCTAGGGATATGGAACGAGACAGGTTTCCTTGGGTTGAGTGAGCTTCCTGCCATCATGCAGAGTGGCACAGTTGGCTTCTCTATTGGCTGGTTGCGGCTTTAGTAGCCTGCCGATATAGTTCTTCCTCATCTGAGAATGGTAGGTCAATGGTTGCCAAGACGTGCATCCAATCTTGCTCATCCTCAGGGCAGGGAATATATTTAGTGAGTGATCCATAGGGTTTGGTCATTTGAGTATCGCCTTTCAGCATGGCTGAGATGGCATTTAGGTCAACGGGGGTCGTTTTCCAAGTGTCCATTTCTACCCTTACTGTTGAGATATCAAGCTCCACTCGTGATATGCTAGGGTGACCGTTGTGCATTTATGTCACTGACTTGTTAGCTGCAGATGCGGTTGGTACACCGCCCATGAATAATAGCTAGATGACAGCTACCCTTATCTACTCTAGTTCGTGGCTCAGCTCGTATACCACCTTAGTTAGTTGAGTTTGGTTTGAGACCCATATATAGGGTTCTTCTATTTCTCTGTACGAGAGTTCTTTTGGCTTACACAACTAAGAAGAGGAAAACTGTTTTCAGCCTCCACCTTTGTGTGTATTCCCCCATTGTGTAAGTGAGAAAGCTACAAGTGAGACTCCTTCCTTCTCTCCCACAATCTTGACATGGTATCAGAGCCTGGTTCGTGGTAAGGAGCTCAAGAAAGAAAACCAAGTTTGCTGTGTTCTAGTAAAAGGACCAGTGTTGCTTTCATTTTTCGAGTTTGGAAGCAAGTCTCTGCAGGTAGCATAGTCGAAAAGTGCAAGAGTGCATTGTCTCAGATTGAGACGCCTTTCGCGGTGTAGCAAGAGGGTAGTATATGCTGTGGGACAGGGATTTAGCCCTGAGTTGCCCTATTTTTTTTTGATTCGAGGCCATTTCGGGGTCCGTTTTGGAGACGGAAGTTTTCGGCACGCACTCAGGAA
This sequence comes from Lygodium microphyllum, assembly GCF_053477565.2. Lineage (NCBI taxonomy): Eukaryota > Viridiplantae > Streptophyta > Polypodiopsida > Schizaeales > Lygodiaceae > Lygodium > Lygodium microphyllum. Next base: position 45,578,374 of record NC_141138.1, read on the forward strand.
AAGGCCCTGTTTTTTGCTGTGCGACCACTGTTCTACAGGTCGGTGAAAAGGTACCGTAGAAATTGCATCATATCCCGGTGTGCAGAAACATTGGGAGTTACAGAATCATCCTTGTTGCCTGTTGATACAAAATCGTCACTAGGAAGTGACTGTGTGGTCAAATACCACTTTCGTCAGTTTTGCAGATTTGCCCTTGTGAGGCTGAAGCTGTGTTTTTTTGTAGTGATAGAATTTTTTGCAGTGTTCTGTAATGTCATCTGATTCTCTTTCACAGATTGTCACTGAAAAGATTGACAAGAACAACTTCCAAGCATGGAAGTTTAGAATGACGAATTTCCTTACGGGAAAATGATATTGGGAATTCGTTGCAGGAAATGAAGAAGAACCAGTTCTTCTTGATGTTCCCAATCAACAACAAATGTAGGCATTTTAAGGATGGCATGAGAGAGCCAGAAACGTTATGTACTGGCTGTCTATCAGTATTCCAAACTCTATGATTATGCATATTCAGGATGCAAGTACGCCAAAGGAGGCATGGGATACTTTGTCAAAAATGTATAGCACAAATACGTAAGCCAGGAAAATGCAGCTCAAGCAAGAGTTGCACAATGTGCAAAGAGAAAGTGTGAGCATCAATGACTACCACATGAAGGTGAAGAAGATTGCAGATGCACTTGCTTCCATTGGGTCGCCAGTGGAAGATGATGATTTAGTTTCTGTGACCTTGAATGGTCTAGGAAATGATTATGCACAGTTCCGAATATCCATTTTCGTCCGTGAAAGATTTCCTGATTTTGAGGAGTTGATTGCTCTTCTAATTTCTGAGGAGCAGAGAAATGGTGGTGTATCTTCTTCAGGAGGAACTTCAAAAGAAGCTGTCTTCTACTCAAATGCTCGAAGAGGTAGAGTGAGAGATAGAGGAGGCCGATCTGGAGGCCGTGGTAGAAATCAGAATATGCAGCAAACTCAAGAAAACCAGTCCTATGGAGGAGGATGTGGTAACTCTAGAGGCAGGGGGAGCCAAAGAGGTCGTGGTGGATGGCAAAGAGGCCAAAATGCAAACAGCAATGTTGAAAGCTACTACTGTGGTAAAATGGGTCTTATGGCTAAAGACTGCTATAAAAAGTAGAATGACATCATGAATGGAAAATTGCAACAAGGGAATTATGCATCTTCTAGTAGACAGGGTGATGACAGAAATGAGCATTTTTTTATGGTGCAGCACATGACCAATTCTGTGACAAGTGCAGAAGAAAGTAATGATGTGTGGTATGTCGACTCACGTGCATCAAACCACATGAGAGGTCATGCAGAATGGATGCAGGATGCAAGGAAAATGGAAAAACCAGGATTTGTGGAGATTGGTGATGATACTACATATCCTATTGTGCAGATTGGAAAAATTCCTTTGTCTATGCAGGATGGGAAAAAGAAATACCTGTCGGATGTATTTCATGTCCCGAATATCACCAAGAACCTGGTTTTTGTTGGTCAAATGGTTGAGCAGGGCTTGCAGGTCAGATTTAATCCTCATGGATGCTTTGTTGAGGATATGAAAAATAAAGGTCGCTTGATAGCAAAAGGAAAGAAGAAGGGCATAATGTTTACGTTGGATGCAGACATGCTTGAATTGAGTGCAGCAATGTTTGCACATGGGACCGGTGTAGTTGCAGATATTGATATTTGGCATAAACGAATTGGTCATGTTAATGTACAACGACTTAAATTAATGCAAGCCCAAAATATTGTTGCAGGATTGCCTAAATTCAAGGTTGCAGAAATGCATAAGGTATGTGAAGCCTGTCAATTTGGAAAACAGGCAAGGAAACCATTTCCTAGACATGTTTAAGAGAGTAAGAAGCCATTGGAATTAATCCACTCTGATGTGTGGACTACTAAAGCTGCATCTATTGGAGGCTGTCATTATTTTATCACTTTTATTGATAACTATAGCAGAAAAGTTTGGGTGTATTTTATGAAAAAGAAAAGTGAAGTGTTTGGGCATTTCAAAACTCTTAAAGCTATGGTTGAAAAAGAAACAGGCCTGCAAATAAAACGCCTAAGGTCAGATGGAGGGGGAGAGTACCTCTCAAATGAGTTTGCAAGGTTCTTGCAGGAGCATGGCATGAAGCAGCAATATTCATGCAGTCATACCCCACAACAAAATGGAATTGCGGAAAGGAAAAACAGGCATATTGGAGAGGTATCTCGTGCCATGCTCAACGAAAAAGACTTGCCAGATTTTTACTGGGCTGAAGCACTTGTTACAACAGTCTACATAATGAACAGGACTCCCACTGCAGCAATACATGGGATGACTCCAGAGGAGAGGTATACTGGTAGGAAACCAGATATTTCTCATTTGAAAATTTTTGGTTGCATTGCCTATGTTCATGTGCCAGATGAGTTGAGATCCAAGTTGGATCCAAAAGCTGAAAAGTGCATCTTTATTGGTTATTCTCTGCAGCAAAAAGGGTATAGATGCTATAACCCTTCTACTCGTAAGTATATAGTGAGCAGAGATGTTGTTTTTGATGAGATGAGTAGCTGGTATAAACCAGTAAATGTGATTGATGATGTAGATGCACAAAATGGTAATGCTGCACAGAATTCACAGCAGCAGTCACAAAATATTAGTGGACCTGGAGCGTCCTCTAGCAGTGGTTCACATTTTTTGCCATGGACAGGCAGATTGAGATCAGGAGAATCTTCTCCAAGCAATGCAAATAGTGGTATGTGGGTATCACGAAAAGGAAAGGAGAAGGTAGATGAGCCCATGTTTGATGTGAATGCAGGTCACTCTTATGTGGATGGTGAATCCAGTGGCTCAGAACAGAGCATTGATGATGAGTTGGGTATTCCTTCTATTGTTACACCTAGAGTAAGGAAGACCAGGGATGTTTTGAGAGCACCTGGGAGTGAACCTACTTTGCGTAGGTCTACCAGAGCTAGGTATCCTATGGATAGGCTGAAATATGATGGATTTACAGCCATTCACTATGCATATATGGTCAAAGTGATATAAGAACCAGAACCCACTTCTTTTGAGCAAGCCATGGGAAAAGAAAAATGGGAGAAAGCCATGGATGAAGAAATGGATGCCTTGGAAGCAAATGCTACATGGGAATTGGTACCTTTGCCTAAAGGTAAGAATGCAATTGGCTGTAAGTGGGTTTATAAGATGAAGCACAATGCAGATGGTTCTGTGAACAGATACAAGGCAAGATTAGTAGTCAAGGGGTATGCACAAATATATGGCATTGATTATGAAGAAACATTTAGTCCGGTTGCAAGGATGGCAACCGTAAGAGCAGTCATTGCTATGGCTGCATCAAAGGAATGGTCTTTACATCAGATGGATATAAAGAATGCCTTCTTGCATGGTGATTTGCAAGAAGAGATATATATGGAGCAGCCACCAGATTATGTGTATGCTGTTCATCCTGAGTTTGTTTGCAGGTTGAAGAAAGCATTGTATGGCTTGAAGCAAGCACCTAGAGCATGGTCTGACAAGATAGGATAGTATCTTGTCACTATTGGCTTTCAGATTTCTAAGGCAGATTTCTCACTTTATGTGAGAAAAACAGAGAAAGGTATTATGCTGCTTGTCATTTATGTTGATGATTTGATTATCACAGGTGATAGTGATGAAGATATCCTTCATGTGAAAATGCTATTGAAGCAGAAGTTTGAGATGAAGGATTTCGAAGAGCTGCGTTATTTCTTGGGCATTGAGGTGATTAGATCACCAAGTGGGATACGGCTCTTGCAGAGGCAATATGGATTGGACATGCTATCCAAATATGGGATGACAGGCTGTAAGCCTATTTCAGTTCCTTTGGAGCAGAATGTGAAGCTGAGCGCAAATGCAGGTTAGCTTCTGGAAGACCCTACTATGTACAGACGCATAGTAGGAAGTTTGATTTATATGACTATTACCAGGCCAGATTTGAGCTATGCTGTTGGATTGGTAAGTCAGTTTATGCAGGCTCCAAGGAATCGCATTTGGATGCGGCTAGACGCATATTCAGGTATGTGAAGTCCACATTGCAGTATGGACTATTTTATGAGACTGGGGTTCAGATATAGTTGCATGGATACCCTGATGTTGATTGGGCTGGTAGTATTTCTGATAGACGATATACTAGTGGATATGTGTTCTTTTTTGGGAGTGCTGTAGTCACTTGGAGCAGCAAGAAACAGCCTATAGTTACCTTGTTGAGCACAGAGGCTGAGTACAGGGGTGCAACAATGGCTGCATGTGAGGTAGCTTGGTTGCACAAGCTACTTTATGATATTCATCAGTCTACAGATGGGCCAGTTGTCATTTATTGTGACAACATGAGTAGTATACACTTGGCAAATAACCCAGTCTATCATGCTAGAACAAAGCACATTGAGGTGCACTATCACTATGTGCAGGAGAGGGTTTTACTAGGTCTTATTGATCTAGTTTATGTCAGCATAGAGGATCAGGTAGCTGATATATTCACGAAGGCATTGGGTGCAGAGAAGTTGCGCAAGTTCAGAGACCTACTTGGTGTGCAAGAATTAGGATTGAGCTGGAGGGGGAGTGTTGAGATATCGAGCTACACTCGTGATATGCCAGGGTAACCATTGTGCATTTATGTCACCGACTTGTTAGGTGCAGATGTGGTTGGTACACCGCCCATGAATAATAGCTAGATGACAGCTATCCTTATCTACTCTAGTTCGTGGCTTAGTTAGTATGCCACCTTAGTTAGTTGAGTTTGGTTTGAGACCCATATATAGGGTTCTTCTATTTCTCTGTATGAGAGTTCTTTTGGCTTACACAACTAAGAAGAGGAAAACAGTTTTCAGCCTCCACCTTTGTGTGTATTCCCCCATTATGTAAGTGAGAAAGCTACAAGTGAGACTCATTCCTTCTCTCCCACAATCTTGACACTTACTACTTTAGTTCTGCTCCCTAGGAAGATCAAACCATTCCTCCAATCTTCAATGACTCGAGCGTTTCTCATCCAAGGTCGGTCTAGCAGTATGTCGTAGTCCACTCCCTTCATGACAATGAAGTTCACGAAAAAATGCACACCTGCAATCTTTACTGGCTAGTTCTTTAAGACTCCGAATGGCCTTACCTTCATTCCATTTGCTACATGACATTGAACCTGGCAGTCTCTGCAGGAGGGTTTCCCCATGCCTCTAAAACTGCATGGTTCAATACGCTAACACCGGCGCATGTGTCTACAATTCCTTTCCTCTTCATATCTCCTAAGGCTAGAACAGGTAGGACTGCATGCATTTCAGTGCCTTCCTAGAAAGCATTGATGTGCAATGACTTAGGAGTTGAGTGTAGAGTTAGACTTGGGATTTGGGTAACTGCATCGTGATGTTGTTGATCAGCACCCGTAAGTCCTGTGTGTCCCTCCACCAAATCTTTTAACTCCTGCCATAAAGAAGGATTCTGCCTAAGCAGGTCTTCTACGCTTAGAGTTACTGGGGTGGACAGCAAGGTTACAAGGAGACTGCTGGGCTCTTGTCTTCCCCTAAGGCTAGCACTCCTGGGCCATGCATTCTGTCTGCCCTGGTAAGTCCCCCTTTGGCCTTGCTGCTGAGTTACACCCTGTGGCAAGGATACACTTTTAGTTTGTGGTTTTGTGGGTGAGACTGGTGTGCTCACGCTAGAAAAATTGTCCATTGGATCTTCTAGTATGGGTTCAGCATCCTTAAGGTGCTCGTGGGCATCCTTGACCCACTCCTTGACTTTGGCTATAGCTGCGAGTTGCCGTTTGGGATGGGGATATTCCCCTACCTTGGCACTCCCTAGCTCAGCTGTCTTCGGGGCTGAGGTCTTTGCCTCTGCATCCGTGACTTTCTTTCGTGTCTCACTAATGTCGTGGCTTCCTCGGTTTTAAGGGTTATCTTCATGTCTGTTCTCTTTTTCCTTCTCCTTCGGCTTTTCTTTCCTATTGAGGTTGCGTCAAGGTTACTTGGTCCAGGCAAGGAGATACATGCCTGCCTTGTTTGAGCTTGCGTCATAACTTATAGTGGGATAGGTGTGTCCTCACTATCAAAGGTTTCCACTCCAAACAGCCCTAGAGGTACTGGCAGTACGTTGGCAGAGCTAGCTGATGGTTTCCACCTAGGACAATCAGGAAACAGGTGAGTGATCCCGCATTTTGTGCATCAAAGATCCGCTTTGTCCTTGTTAGCCTGTTCCTTCTCTGGGAAATGTGATGAAATGTGGCCTGGATGCCCGCAGGTCCAGCATGTGATCAGATCTTGGCTTGGCCCTCCAAAGCCTCTGTCTCTTCCTCTACCTAATGCCATCACCGGCACCGGTCAATAGTCCATCAGGACTGGGTTGCCCTCCTTTTCATAGGATATGTACGGGTTGACATATATCTTCTCTTCACTAGGCTCTTCCACATAGTGAACTAAAGCATCGCTCGGTGGGTGGGTTACAAAAGGCCCTGGTGGTCTTTGTATACCTGTTGGGTTCATCTCCAGCCTAGGTACGGTAGGTCTTGAGTCATTTGGTGCAGGGAGTGCCAATTGGGCTCCCCTCCCAACGAAATTGGGTGGTCTATTACCTAAGTACGGAGGATTGTACTACTGTGCGTATGGGAATATCCTCGGCATCCTGCAATGCAATGCATCATGCATGAATCTACCACAATTTGAGCATGGCCTAGATCTAAGATCTTGGCATTCAGCTGGGAGGTGATTGCCGCCATAGTATATACACTGTACATGTGATTGCACAGGCTTCCTTATCAGTTCCTGCAGTCGTGCAATCTCCATTCTCATCTTCGCCATCTCCTGGCCTTGGTCCATACTCTTTCCCTTTTCCTGCACACTAGCGGTTGCTTTTTCTCCCGAAATAGTAGATCTCTCTGGATCCCTTTGATTTGCACTTTCTCGGCTGGTAGTCCTCATGCTTCGTTCCCTAAGCTGATCATCTACACGTATTGCCTCTTCGAAAACTCTAGCTAGCACGTCTTGTTGCAAGGTAAAGTTACTAGCCAAAGCCTTGTAGAGCTCCTCACTCCGAATTCCGTTCATGAATACTGTAGACACTGCCCTCTCAGTAGGTCGTTCATTGTCAGGGATCCTTTTGAAGAGGCTACGCACATGAGTGACATAGTCCCTGATGTCTTCCTTCTCCCTTTGGATGATATTCATCAACCGGACGATGAGGTTGTCAGAATACCCTGCCTTCGAGAATCTCTTGATGAAGAGGCCCTTAAGGCGAGCAAAGTTTGTACGTTTTGCGTCATCAAGGCTAGAATACCAGATTCTCCCCTTATCGCCTAAGCACAGGCCAAAAGCTTGAGAGTGTTGCGCAAGGTCAGTAAGACCATTTGCTTCGCATACTTGCTCGAACTGCTCCATGAAGGTGTATGGGTCATTGCTAGGCTTATACTTCGCTAGCTGTTTTGCTACGATAGGGATACTAGCATGCCCTTTAGCCCCTTGCGTGACTCCCAATCCCGAGAGTAGTGCGGTGGCTAGGGCTGTAGCACTCTGCTCAACAGACGTATTGTCCATGAGTCGCTTGGCTACAAGTTCGCTCAATGTCATGTCAGCCTCTGCTGCCCATTCCCTCTCTTCATTCGGTCCAGATTTGGCTGCCCCAGCTAGGTCTAGCACCCTTCTAGCCTCGTACATATCTACGTCTTGCTGTAGCTTTCTAGCCCTTTGCTCGTGGTTGTAGGCAATTATGCCCTCTAGCGCTCTCCTGATTGCTCTTCTCTCTTCTTCGAGGGTTGCTATCACTTCTTCTACAGGTCTGCCCTGGATCACGGTCCTAGTAAGTAAACCGTAGTCATGGACTAGTTCCTGTACTGAGACTGGGAATTCTCCTAGGTCTAGCCGGTCCTCTCCTCGGTCACCTCTTGATCCTGACATTGTTTCTGCCTCCAATTCCACAAGGCTGTCGAACAGTTCGAGTAGTTCTGGCAGCCTCTGATCCTCTATGTTGTCGTCTTTTGGATCCTTGCATCCACTTAACATCCTCCTGGGTCCTAACCCTGTTTGTCTGCTAAGTCTTGGGGTTCACTCCTATTGGTGGGTTTCTTGAATGATTATGTTCGAGTGTATTCCTTGTCATCACAACCAATCCTCAAATTATGTACACTTAGTGTGGTGTCTGTGCGTTCCGTGTGAAATCAGGCTTTGTGCTCTTTCAATGCACAACCAATGTGGCCTATTGTGTGTGCGGGATTACGGCACTCAAGTGCGATGTCAATGCTACCTTTAGCTCTTGGCCACTGGGTATGAGGTCAGCACACGGCTGCCTGGTTAAAATCTGGGTCTCTGCTGCGTCTCTCAGGTATGTGGGGGTCTAATATCTGGTCTGCTGTTGCGACTAGGCTACGACAACACAATCTGCTAGATTTCTTAGCCACAGGGCTAAGTTTTCTATGATTTTCTCGCACCTATAGGGTCGCACTAGTGTCGGCAACACGGGTCTGGGCTTAAATTATTAAAATAATGTCAAAAATGCATTTGGCCAAAATTGGCCCGAATGGCAGGGTTCAAATCCCAGAATCGGCGTCTGAACCGTCGAAGTTCGAATGTCTCGTTCGGCCCGGTCGAAGGCCAAATGGCCAAGTCCGAGGGCCGAAGCTCAAATGGCCGGGTTTGGGCGGGCTGATTCGGCTGTTCGAACACCGAATGGCCGAATCTTGAATTCGAAGGGACCGAACCGCCGAAGCCTGAATGATAAGGTCCGAATGGCTAGATTGCCCGAAGGCCGAACTTCGAAGCCCGAAGGCCTTCGTTCGGGCGACCGAAGCCCGAAGCCCAAACGGCACGTGGCCGAATGCCCGAAGGCCGAACGCCGAACCCTAGGTTCGGGACAGCCAACTGCCCAATTCTGGGGTTCGGATGTCTGAATGCGTCGGGGTCGGCGCACTTACGACAATGAAAATGGTGACGAATCTAGTGTTATATTGATGATTAGCTATTCTAGGCTGTTAAATACACACAAGGGCATGCCGGGGAAGAGATTTGTATACTTGTAGCACCTCGGAAGTGTGACGGAAGGGCGTCCGCTCCTCTTCTGTGCCTGTAGCTCTCTCACTCTCTCTTTCTCTCTCTCAACTAAGTCAGAATGCAAATGAGCTCTTCTCCCCTTACCCCAGCCTTACATAGCATTGCCCAACCACTCTCTAACCTTAGAGCCTTTCCCCGTTGCGATTTCCGCCTTAAAAAACACGATTTTTGCCTTCTTTTTCTTATTGCAACCAGATTTACAACAGCAAAAACCCTACCATTTCAGTTTCGAATCTTAATCCTATCCTACCTAATGCTAACAAAAAATCGCAAAACCAAGCATGGGTTGTATTTACCTACTCAAGCACTCATAAAAAAACTCAAAATACTTACTTGTTCCAACGATTAAACCTCCTAAATCTCCTATCTATCTCAAGTACCGTTTCAGGCAAAGGCCCTACTCCTATGCTCGATTTGATGTGCACGGCACTCAAGGCTCGATTCCGTCGGTCCCGGCAACGGAACCAAAATGAAGGGGAGCTACAAGCTCTACCCCGAGACCTACGGACTGCTTATTGATCAAGCGTTTCAAGTCAAGCGGCCATGGCTACCTCTCACATAGCCGACGCGCCATGCCTACCTTACGAGTGTAGTGAGCTTACCTTGATGCTCGATCGAGTACCCTCCTCTCTCTTGCACACCGGTAGCTCCACGATCCTTGTGGCAAGCTCAAGCAACCTCAATCCCTCTTCCATGAGCTCCATCCTCCATAGCCATGCGCGAGACAAGGGAAGAGAAGAGAAGAGAAGAAGATGGAGAGAGGAGATGAAGAGCTTCTTCTCCACGATCCCTCACTCTCACACACTCACTCCCTCACTCTCTTTCTCAAGCACAAGCAAGAAGGCAAGAAACAAGAGAAGAAGAAGAAGAAGCTTTAGCCACACATAAGAATGAGCTTCTCATTCACTTTTGAACTTTATATACATGCCCTCCCTTCTTTGGGCGGTCATCCCCTTTTTTACATGGCCGGCCATTGGCCTAAGCCCATTCTCATTTCCCACCATTCTAATTTATCCTATTCCCAACTAATGCATACAATTTGCATAGGAGCGAGCCTGGCACTCTTTTACAAGGATTCGGGAGCGCTTCCACATTTAATGGTATGCTTTTTACTCTTTTGCTTTCTCGGGGCGACACTGAGACTTCCCGGGGGTCGTGCCTGAACATTTAAAATTTTCAGGGTCTAGTTACCGGTAAAGGCGCCTTTTCCTTCTTTTATCCTGTGCCTTTTTTGCTATTTTCTTTTTTCCATTTTCTCACTCCTCAACTCCATTTTCCCGCTCCTCTGTGCTGTGGTAAACACGGTAAACAATGATTACTCACATTAGGTCTAGGCATACCCCATAAAGCAAAAGTCAAAATTCTTGGCTATGTTTTAGCACTGGCTTGCCTTCGTTGAGAACCAGTCTAGATAAAGGCTGAAATGCCTACGATCTAAAAATGGGGGTGAGTATTCGAGTAGTTTTATGACAAGAGAAATATTAAGCATTGGTTGACTACCCTGTACAGCCCCTCCCAGAATGATATGGCACATGAATAATTCAAGAGAGAGTCTATAGTATGCTTAGCCAATTAAGCTTATGGTAGCACTTTCAGACCGAGGCAATTACTATCGCCATACATTTGATTAATCGATCCCCATACACTACTCTTGACTATCAAGTTGTAGAAGAGATATCATCTAGAAAACCTCCATCATATGCTCATTTGTGTGTCTTTGTTGTGAGGTTTTCTACCATGTTTCCAAGAAAAAGTGTAATAAGTTGGATCCTAAGTTAGTGAAATGCATATTTTTTGCTTATGGGATGGAAGTGGGATAATCTATTACCTATGGGATCCACAGGCTTGGAAAGTCATCTACAGCTCCATGATGTTATTTTCCATGAGGAGAAAATGCATAAGCAGCATGAGCAAGTAGTTGAGATGTATAGGGTGATATTTCAAGAGGAGCCTCCTATTACTATATAACTAGCTAGACAATCTATTGGAAGAGAGGGAGAGAAACAGAGTGGAGTAGAAGATGAGCCTCAGCTCATTGTTGTTTTTCTTCCATTATTCTTCCATCATACTAATTGAAAGAGACTTACACACATAGGTATGACTAACCAAGTCTAACTGTGGTTAAGTCACTGACTACACCGACTTATTGAATGTCACACATGTGTACAGTTGTATCCAGCTAATGTCGATCACACACATAAAGATAGACTGACTGAAGAGTAATGGGAGCTTGATATTCTAACACAATCTACAAGAGCTGATGCTCTAGTGGCCCATGACCATGATGTTAGACAAGATGTATAAGATCTAGAGTGTATTTGCGATAGTCTACTAGAGATAGATATCATCTTGATTAGTTTGTGCCCTTTGTGGATTATGTTATGGTAATTGATGTTGATGAGCCTTTACCTATGATGAAGCTATGTGTGAAGGTGATAATCACTCATGGTAGAGGACTATGCAATCAAAATATGACTCATTGCAAAAAAATCATACGTGGAAATTGATTCCTTTGCCTAATGAAAATCATGCTTGGTCATGCAAGTAGGTGTAAAAGTTGAACAATATCCCCAGATGACCCAAGCTAGTGTATAAGGTTAGATTGGTTGCTAAGGGTTTTAAGTAGGAGCATGGTGTTGACTTCCATGAATTATATTCTCCTGTCATCAAGATGACTACTCTATGCTTGGTATTGGCTTTGGTTGTGCAACTAGATTTGGATCTCTATCGGATGGACATCAAGATGGTTTTTTTACATGGGGACTTGCATGATGAGATTTATACGCAATAGCTTAAGGGCTTTGAAGAAAATGAAAAGGAACATCTAAAGTGCAAGTTGAGAAAGAGCCTTTATGGCCTTAAGCAGACACTTAGGGAATGGTACCACAAGTTCGATGCTTTTATGCATTCACATGGATATAATTGCAGTGATATGCATATGTGCTTATACACAAAGAAGGCCTATGATGGTAGCCTTATAATTTTGGTACTCCTTATGGATATATATTGATTGCTCAAAGTGCTCATGATGAGCTTGATGCCTTGAAAAGCCAGCTCAAGAAGAACTTTGAGATGAAAAATATGGGATAGGCCTCATGTTGAAAATGCATGGATCTAGAGCATGACTATGGCAGATGGAACACAAAGACAATGTTCATGATGACATAGATTAGAGAGAGACCAACTGTTACTCAAGTGAATTAGGTTCCAAGATGGAAGCTTGGACTCATAAATGCAATCTTGAGTATGACATTGACTATGAGTGAAATGACAAAGTACAATAGTATTCCATCATTGAATGATAAGAAGGTACATCACTTTATAGGTTCATGGTGGTTTCCTTTTTCTCCACTTTGCTTGTGGGATTCAAGCATCCTGCATATCAGGTATCCTCTCTAGTGAACAGTTTGAGTCTTGCCTTATTGCTCCATACAAAGAGGCTATCACATGGGTGTGATTGCATAACTCTCAACACCCCTCCTCAATCAAAACCTGAAAGAAAGCACTAAGTGTACGGAGGTTTTCATGAGTAGAACCTTGCTAAGTGTGGGTATGCCACAAACATGGTAATCATCCCCAGAGGCTATCATAGAAAAGACTAAGTGTGGGTACCAAAAAACATGGCTAACATCCAGGGGCTATTACAAGGCCTCACTAAGTGTGTAGGGGCTGTTATGCATAGGCTACATGAGGAGTTTTACAAGGCATATATCAGAAGCATTAATGGCAAGTACATACAATAAAAAGTTTTAGTGAAAAGTGGAGAAAAGGATTGACAAGCCCTTATGGTTTTCTTCATCAGTTATGTCATGGTAGGTATAACAAATCTTCTTTTCTTTGTCTTCTTCTTTGATGTAGTCCACTTTGCTTTCTTTGATGCTCTTTTTGTCTTCATAGTCTTCTTTTTCTTGGTTTTTTTCTTTTCGATCTTCTTTTTCATTGAATTTGTCTTCTTCTTTATGATCTTTTTTGTCTTCTTCTTCATTGATTTTGCTTGCATTAGTCTTCATATCCATGTTGAAATGCATGGATCTAGAGGCTCCAAGGTGGGTAGGTGTAGTCTGTTGGCTATGGTTACCACAAGGTGAAAGATGAAGATGAATTTGAAGATGAAGTCATTAGCTGACACTGAGTTGGATTGAGGTTGAGAAGAGCTGAGAGAAGAGTTTGCTGAGCTTAGCCATGCTCACCATGGCTCTGATACCATGTTGAAAATGTATGGATCTAGAGTATGGCTATGGCAGATGGAACACAAAGACAATGTTCATGATGCCATAGATTAGAGAGAGACCAACTGTTACTCAAATGAATTAGGTTCCAAGATGGAAGCTTGGACTCATAAACACAATCTTGAGTATGACATTAACTATGATTGAAAGGAGTACAATAGTATTCCATCATTGAATGATAAGAAGGCACATCACTTTATAGGGAAATGATGGTTCCCATTTTCTCCACTGTGCTTATGGAATTCAAGCATCTCCTGCATTTCAGGCACCCTCTCTAGTGAATAGTTTGAGATTTGCCCTATTGCTCCATACAAAGAGGTTGTCACATGGGTGTGATTGCATAACTCTCAACACCTCACATATTCTTGGGATGTGCATCACACGTGATCATTCCAAGGGGCTCCTTTTACTTGTCTTAGGAGTACATTTGGAAGGTCCTCAAGTAGTTTGATATGTAGGATGCTAAGCTTATTGGTTGTCCTTTATCTTCTCATGTGAAGATTAGTTAGACCAATTATTTGTAGTCCGATGAGGAGAAGGTCAAGATGGCCAAGATCCCACATTTGTTGTGGGTAGTTTGATTTATGCCATGATAGCCACTCATCTTGACAACACTCCCCCTCAAGCTCAGAATGAGCTTGCAAAGGTAATACTTCAAGTGCACTCCTGAAACACTCAAACTTATCTTTACCTAATGCTTTGGTAAAGATATCAGCAACTTGGTCATTTGTTTTGACATGGACCAAGTCAACCTCTCCATCAATGACCTTTTCTCTAATGAAGTGATAGTGCACTTCTATGTGTTTTGTCCTGGGATGGTAGACTGGGTTCTTTGCCAACATGATGTTGCTAATGTTGTCACAATATATGATGACTCCACCATCAATTTCAATCCCCATGTCACATAAAACCAATCTCAGTCATGTTTGCTCACATGTTGCCAATGCAATACCTTGGTACTTAGCTTCTGTACTTGATAAAGAAACTGTAGGTTGCTTTTTGTTGCTCCAACTTACCATGGTTGATCCAAATGAAAATGCATAACCACTGGTGGTTCTCCTATCGATAGGATTACATGCCCAGTCTGCATTAGTATTCTCCAACATCTCCAAATAATATTGTCTTTGTACCAACCAAATACCATGAGGTGTATCAATGACCTCAAATGCCCAAAAAATATCTAAACAAACCAAGTTCCTTTATGTCAAATTCTTTATGAAGACCATGCTTAACTTCATCAATCTCCCTCTTAAGTGTACTTATAACAATGAGGTCATCAGCATAGATGACAACCACAACCATACCATCCTCTGTATGTCTCATATAGAGTGAGTAATCTTCCATACTCTACTGAAATCCCATGCTGCACAAGAATATGCTAATCCTCTCAGACCAAGCTCTTGTTGGTGCTTGCTTCAGTCCATACAATGCCTTCTTCAACTTGCATACATAATGTAGATATTTAGGATTCACATACCCTTCTAGCTGATCCATGTACACTTCCTCTTCTAAATTCCCATTCAAGTATGCCCTTTTCACATCCATTTGATAGAGTTTGCAGCCATATATAGAAGCCAAATCAATCACTGATCTCACTGTAGTCATCTTTGCCATTGGGATGAATGTCTCCTCATAATCTAATCCATATGTTTGTGCATAACCCTTTGCAACTAGCCTTGCTTTTCTAGAGAACCATCCAATTTGCACTTGACTTTGTACACCCATTTGCAACCAATTGATTTCTTTCCATGAGGTAGCTGTACTAAATCTCAAGTCTTATTTTTCTTCAATGCATCCATCTCCTCATCCATAGCTTTTCTCCATTCTTTGCTTTCCATTGCTTCCTCAAAGCAAGTAGGTTCCACATGATGTACATAAGAAACCATATAAGCATAATGAATCTTTATCAACCCATTATATGTCAATCTATCAACAAGATATATAACCCTTTTTGATCTCCTCAACTGAGGTTCAGTACTTGGAGTCTCAATTGCTTTTGCATCTGGTGGCACATATTTTCCTGCACTTCTAGTACTCAATGTTTTTACATGAGGAATGCCATACTCATCATTGATGGATTCATACTCTGAACTTTCAGCCATAGGCCTCTTGCCTTTTGCAATTTCTGCACTCTTTTGTGAACTCCTCAACCTGCCACTCCATGCACTATAGCTGCCATTGCTTTATGCATTCTCCTGAGGTCCAAACATATCTTCTAAGTGTTGATTTCCAAGCTTACCATTTGCTGAAATTTTCTTCCCATGAGCATCATCATCACCACTCTCAAAAGAATCCAAGTCCACTGCAATCTTGGGCTTGTACCATGATTCATACTCACTGAATCTGACATCCCTTCTAATGTAAATTTCCTTAGTCATTGGATCATAGCATTTATAACCCTTCTTTCATCAGGATATCCAAGAAATATGCATTTTATAGCCTTTGGCTTCATCTTCTTCCTCAAATCATCAGGAACATGAACATAACAACACATCCAAAAACCCTAAAATAGGCAACATTGGTTGTCCTACCATACATCTTCTCATACGGTGATACATGATGAGTCAATGCTGTAGGTGTCCTATTCATGATATATATTGCAATATGCACTACTTTTTCCCAATATGTCAATGGCATATTCATTTGGTTCATCATTGCCATAACAATCTCTGCAATGATACGATTCTTCCTTTGTGCCACACCATTCTACTGAATTGTGTACCTACATGTCACTTGTCTTTTGATTCCATGATCTCTCAAAAAATCTAAAAATTCATATGATATGTATTCTCCTCCATTATCAGACCTCAAGCATTTTATGTAACAACCAAATTGTTTTTCAACCATAGCTTTAAACTCCAAAAATCTTTCAAAGGCTTCACTTTTACGCTAGCATGAAATACACCCAAGTCATTCTACTAAAGTCATCAACAAAGGTGATATAGAACTTGCATCTCCCACTCAATAAAACATTTTGACATGGACCCCAAATATCAGAATGCACCATTTCCAAAGGACAACTACTGATTCTCCTCGTCTTTGGAAATGGTAATCTAGCTTGCTTGCCAAACTAACAAGCCTCACATGCATGATCATAAATAACATAACCAAAATGGGGCAAACCACAAACCACTTGTTTAGTTTGCATTTATTTCAGTCTTTGCAGGTTTACATGTCCAATTCTCCTGTGCCATAATTCAGCATCCTTATCTTGACCATGCCAACTTTAACCTGCCTTTCTTCTTCCCTTTTGCAATCAATTTGCTAGGCCTTCCATTTCAAAATTCCTCAATGAAACATCCATATCTATTGAATCTCACCTATATTCCTTGGTCTGCAACAACTGATGCTAAGTTCTTAGTGATTGTAGGTACATAAAATACATCCCCAAGCTTATTTTCAACTCCATCTCTAGTGACAAGTGGCACACTACCAATGTGAGTAATTTTATGCAAAGTGTCATCAGCCACATATTCTTCATTTTGTATTTGCTAAACCACTCAACATGATGAGTCATGTGATTTGTAGCCCCTGAGTCCAAAAACTGATCATCTTCACTCGGAGGGCGTGCCATGCTCCCTAGTACATGTTCCATGGAAAATAAATGGCCTCTAGTAGAGCCACCTCTAGATCCATAATCTGCACCTCCATAACCACCTACATAATGGTTATATTGAGTCCTTCCTTGACCCCTAGACATAAAATTCTCTATATATATGATAACATTCTGCTTGTGATAACATTCTCTTTCAAAATGTCCATATATTGCCCATAATAATTACATGCACCATCTCTATGTGGAGGAGTAGACCGCCTCTACCTCTAGAGTAAGCTCTCCCCTTGCCTCTAGGCATGAAATCACCACGAACAAAGGTACCTCAACTATGTGCAAAGCTATCACCACCACGGCCATAAGATGAGCCTCTAGCTCTAGATGGGCTGCCATGCCCTCTCTGATGATAAAATACACTATCTCCACTTGCATTCTTGCTACTGTTAGATGCATTCAAACCCAACTTTATTTCTTCTTTGAGTAGCAAGGCAATCAATTTTTCAAAGTCTGGCATAGAGCCTCCTCTAATTGAAATAGATGTATCTAAAGATTTATATGTTGGGTCAAGTCCATTAAGTGTAACTAAAACCAAGTCATCATCATCCACCACTGGTGCATTTATAGATGCAAGATCTTTTGCAACTTGTTTGATTTCTGCAACATAGTTACTGATAGTGTGGTTTCCTCTCCATGCTCCATGCAATCTTTGCTTAAGTTGTATCTTGCTTGCCTCCATACATGTCCCATACATGTCCCATACATTTTCTCAATGATCTCCCATGCCTCTTTACAAGTATTTTCCTTCTTGAAATGAGGAATCAAAGTCTTTGATATATAGAGATCCAACGCAAAACCTTCATGTTCTTTCCAATCCAATCCTTGTATGCCTTATTTTTCTATTCCGTGGGCTCCTCAAGAATCTTTGGACATGCATCATAACCTATAATGAGGTCCCAAAGACTCTCCCCATTAGAAAGTTCTCCATCCTGTATGACCAGACACTATAGTTATCCTTGGTCAATTTATCTCCAACAATCTAGGTATTTTGAGGTGTGTCTGACATTTTGATGGATGAAATTTCAAAAAAACTAGCAATATGTACTGTCCCAATCAAGCATTCAGCAACATGAACCAATCCACTGCCTCAAATGGTCAACCCAAGACAAAAAATGCACCATAAATAGCCCAAAGAATTCATGTAAATTCCTTTCCAAAAGAATGGCTGCTATACATAGGCTCAAATGCTATCATATACATTTATACATGATGCCTATACATCAAACATTGAATGTCCAACAAGAAACATCCAAAATGGAGCTCAAATGGTGCTCATATGACAAAAAAAAAAACAAAATATGGGCTTAAAATCGACCAATTTCCTTGCTATTTTTCTGCAATTATTTTGTGCCAAAAAGGAAGTCCCAGTCAAGCTAAAGCTACATAAAATTTTCAGGAACTTTTCTGCAAATTTTTGGCCTCCAAACTGGCACTCAAAAATGGCATAAAACTGGCCTTCTAGGCCTCCAAAATAGCTAGTTCAACTCTGCAGCAGTGTGAAATCTCAAATTGTGAACCGGTTCAAAGAATAACTAGTTCATGGACTCTCAAGTGTGAAGGCAGATCCTCAAGATAACCAGTTTCTCAATGTCCAATATGAACATAGCTTAGCAGGGGAGATTTTAAGCCTTAGTGATAAGGCTAATATGAAGAAGAAAAAAAACGTTTTCTGCAGGCGGCTAGAAATGGTGACGTTTTTCCAAATCACTCTACAGCATGTCCTCCAAAGCAATCGCCTTGATCAAACACATCCTCTCATCCTCAAAAAATAGGTATTGGAGATTCAAGCTCTCTCAAATGAGCAAATGGTTTCCTCTTTCTCTTCTCTGTCTCTCACAGACATAAACCACGTTGTCAAAGAGTTTACTGTCCATGATATAAATCATGGGATTCTTATAAACACAGAAGAGTTTCACTAGAAGTTGTATGAGATATTTGCATACAAAATTCAGGCATTATTATCCAATATCTACCTTAGTTATACAAGTTCTTTTGTATTTAGCATATAATTTGCAGTTATACCATGTACATTTATGAAAAATAAGACTATGGAAACCTATAACTTGGACATCTGGAAGTAATTGATAGTCTGCTGGATAAATCACATTAATTCAGGTACAAAAATATGGACAAAACCCAAAAAATGTTGCCAAAAACTGTCAAAAGTCCACTAGGTCCACATGGGACCAAAAGTAACTGACTTAGGTGACCAGCAAGTGACCTAGGCTGGTCAAAAAGTGACCAGGGATAGAGCAAAGAGCAGCCCGCATTTTTCGACGCAAAATGCGGGCTGCACTGTCTGAGGAAGACTGGAAGAAAGCTGGAGCTGAGATGCATGGAATGGAGCATGCAAACTGAAGATTAACTGTTCCAACTACTGAAGATGTAAACTTGGTGAGAGCTCCACTTCTCTGCCTCTTTGGTCTGATGAAAATGCATGCTGAAACTGTCTATAAAAGAGGAAAAATCTGAGAGAAGAGGATTGAGCCTGCTCTTATGCACGACTTCTCTCATCTTCTCTACCTTATTCTTGGTCCAATGAAGCCCGACTTGTGCCCAAGTACTTGAGTGACTTTGGGGCAAGCAAAGGGTGAGGATATTGAAGACTTATGGACTGTTATGGGCTGAAATAACCAGTCATAAACAGGGCAGCCCACTATTTTGATCTATTTTTATGAGCAAATATGGGGTTTTTATGATTGTAATAGAGGAAAATGACCTCTTTTCTTCAGGACATTGTTCATAGATGATCAAAAGTGCTTCTTCTTGAGTTTACGCTCTCATTTTGAATTTGTTTATGGGCTGAAATTTTCTGTTTTAAAACAGGGCTGAAGCTAAATTTATTCTTTTCCCATTCATTTCATGTATCTTTGGCCCAAATCTTGGATGCATTTGATTCTATCAACAATATACTTGACCCAAAGGATTGAAATCCATCTATGTATATGAAATAAATGCCATTAGAGCTTGCATTTGACATTCATAAATGAATTAGAAATCTGAAAATATCCTTTATGAAATGATGTATGCATCCTGAAGCATTTGATGTAATCAAGTTAGACTTATTTCTTCTGTTCATGTATGCTAAGTACAAAGTGAATAGGCTGAATTCCTCTTCCGTACGTAAATTCTTTCTAAACCCCGAATCTTATTAAAACCAAATCCATTTTTCCTTTCTGAATCTTGAATCCCAAATTCTTCTTCTGCACTAAAATCCCCGGTGGTAGACCTTCAATTCTTAACGCGACGACAATGCCGTGTGCTTCTGACAAGCTGCCCCTATGCTTGTGGCCTCAAGCAGGTCCCCTGCTTAACCTGGGGGTGTGCTTAAGCAGGCCCCTCAGCTTTTAGACATCCATTCATGAAACGATTTGAATCCAAAAACACCCAATGTCTTGCTATCATACATCATTTCCAGCCTCTTTTGGCTTACCAAATGCATCCAATGTGGGCTTCACTTGCCCCCAAATCCAAGCTTTAGCATCTCATCCAATCCATATACCTATTGTGGCTGATTTAGATAGGGATTTGTACCTAATTTTAATGGTGGATAGCAAGCCTTCAAGCCAATGTAGACCTCGATCGTTGAGCTCCTTGCTCCAATCTTTTGCTCCCATGCTTATGCTCTGATACCAAGAATAGATGAGAGATTCGATGGGAATGCACAACAGAAGGTGGTTGAGACACGGATATGGAGGCTCAAGATTTCTTCATTCTCTTCTTCTTCATTCTTCTCATTGTATCTTATCTATAGTCTACTTTTCCAAGTCTCTCTCTAGGAGATAGACCCTTTGACCTTTTGGACACTTTAGACAGCCTCTCACACACTTAATACAAGCATAGGATAAGGCTTAGGCTATGCCTTATTTCTCAACATGAGTTTGGTAGCTTTGAAGATGCTATGGATGATCCAAAGTGGATGAAAGCTATTGTAGGTCACGAATTCATGATTGTTGGAAGTAGATGAATGTGACAATATCAATCATCCTCTCTCAAATGCTTATCACTCTCTCACGACCTCTCACACCATAAAATATTTTTAATTGTGCTAATAAAAAATGTCTAGCATACCTAAAAATCTCATATGTAGTCATCTAGGGTCGAGATTCACCAAGTTTTAATTTAGAGATAAAACAATGAGTACCAAAGGTCCCCTCGAATTTGATTATTACACCCCCTTGTAGCTTTGTGGTCCTTGATCGACATGAGCTCTCTGCACAAAAGATCAAACTCCACAACTAGTTCCCCCAAGCTAAGAAGACTCTCTCTCCCTCTCACACTCTCACTCACACTCTCACTCTCACATAGTCAACCCACCATATCAAAGTCTCTCTCTCTCTCTCTCTGTGCATGTGTCAAAGTACACTTGTTAAATCACAGTCCTTGTCAATCACAGTGACCCGCTTTGCATGGAGAGCTACAAGTTGCGTGTTATGGCCGAGCAACCAAGAAATTCTGCTGTTCCTTCTCCAAAGAAGGATGTCATGGATGAGTTAATTAAAAGCATGTGGGATCTCCATCTTAATTTAACAGAAATTAATTCTAAAGCATATTGGATGCCCTTTACCTTCCAATGTGAAGGTCAGTCATGCCAATAGTTCCTAGTCAAATGAGTAAAAGACCAAGATGGTCAAGATTCCTTATGCATCTATAGTGGGTAATTTGATATCTACCATGATAGCCACTCATCTTAACATAGCATTTATAGTGAAAATTTTGGTACACTATATGGCTACACCTAGTCGGCAACATTGGGACATCATGAGGCCCCTAAAAGTACTATAAATGTATGTGTTTGCTATAATGGTGGCCAAGATACTACATTCATGGGTTACACTAACTTGGACTGTGCAAGATGACATGCACATAGTAAGAAGTCCACCTCTATGTCTATCTTCACTTTTGTCAAATGTATTGTTTCTTAAATGTCCAACGTGCAAAAATGCATGAACTTTTCTACTGTTGAGGAATTACTGAAGAGGAACGATGATGTCCCTAGCACTTCTAAGAAGACTAGATGGGATGAACAAGCAGCGCCACCTTCTAGACTAGGGCCTAATCAAAGTAAAGATGTACAAAAGAAAGAGAATGCTAGACCAAAAAAAACAAACAAGTTATAAGATTGCTTTAAATATTGTATCCAAATCCAAAAATATAAAAAAGTAACGTGTTTTACAAAAAGTGGATTTTTCGACTATTTTGAGATGATTTTCTCACTTCTATGTGAGTTGGCTTGTAGACCAAGTCTATTCTAGTCTATTTGAGTACCCAAATGTCTATATTTTGGGTTCATATGTAAAATTTAGAGGGAAATTGATGTGCAAATCGGATGTTGGATGCGTATGTAGCGAGCATCGGAAGGTCCCCAAGAACAAAGAACTCTACTTTAAGCTCAAAAATCAAGAGGATAGACTTGCACGACATGAGGCAAAAATACCAACTGGGTACAATCTCCCCCCATGCCTTGTGTGAGCACTCCATAAGGCATGTATTTATAAATTTATTCATCTCAAAGCTCAAAAATAGCCCAATTTTACAAATAATTGATCCGGGTTTTTTACAACCCGGATTATTACCACAAAATTTGGCCAAAGCCCCTATCAAGAGCTTACCATATCACTCTGGGTTTACTCTTCAAGCACTAGGTATGCTACATTGCTTCTCGATTACGATAACTCTAGCAAATGGGGGGAACAAGTTCTTAGGAGGTATGTCAATGTAAAGGGTAAAAGGGATGGTTATCTTAGTGAAGATGAAAATGGATTACACCTAGGAGTTGAGTGAATGCATAGATTTTTTCAAAGGACTAGCCTCCAACTACATATGGGCTCCGTCTGCATCACTAAGATTTGGAATCTATCACCATCATTAGAGGACACCTCACCCTTGCACACAAGTCAATATCCACATCATGGTGTCATTTGGATCTTGCACAAAAGCTTACAAGCATGGACCCCTTTTGTCACATGCTTATATGTATTTATATACATATGGGATACTAAAGTCAAAGCAGCTTTTGGAAGCCCTTTTTTATAATCTCAATAACTCCCAAGAAAAAGCGAATTTCAAGAAAATTCCCGCGTAGGCCGATCGGTTTCGATCTGGTCTACAAAGTTGCAGAAGAAACTTTTTCCAAATTCTTCACGGATTTGAAGTTACGAAGGCGCAGACTGCTGGCTATATGCAATTTTCTTCTCTCTTTCACCACACCAACTTTCCACTCTATCCTTCTTGTAAATATATTATAATAATGTGCTTTGGGTACCCACCTCTTGTAATCTAGCTCCATTTCTCTATTTTGTCTACCACCACCCTTGGCTTCTTGCATGATGACCAAGGTGGGGACTTGTCCCATCCACTACTCTCCATATTTTCAAAGATGCCATACATCATCTAGGATTATGTTAATCAAGAAGATTAGCTTAATCTAATCCCTCATGAAGGCTATATAAAGAGCCCATGGAGAATGAAGGAGAAGGAGGAGGGAGAATGACAAGTCCATGAGAGCACTCTACAATACCCTCATCTCTTTGAGGTAAGCTATGAGTGAGTTCTTTTATTATGTAGTATAATGGCAAGCTTCCTCTACCTCTTCTCCTATTATCTCCCTCTCTTCTCATCTTCTCATTCCATGTAGCATAATGGCAAGCTTCTTCTATCTCTTCTCCTCTTGTCTCCCTCTCCTCTCATCTCTCTCTCTTATATTCCAATATGGTGTCTAGTACATGTATTCTCTCTTGTAAATTTGTGTCTTGGTTCTCTTGATTCTCTTTGAGAAAAGAGAAGAAGAAGAATGACAAGTCCATGAGAGCATTCTAGAATACCCTCATCTCTTTGAGGGAAGCTATGAGTGAGTTCTTTTATTATGTAGCATAATGGCAAGCTTCCTCTACCTCTTCTCCTATTATCTCCCTCTCTTCTCATCTTCTCATTCCATGTAGCATAATGGCAAGCTTCTTCTACCTCTTCTCCTCTTGTCTCCCTCTCCTCTCATCTCTCTCTCTTATATTCCAATATGGTGTCTAGCACATATATTCTCTCTTGTAAATTTGTGTCTTGGCTTTCTTGATTCTCTTTGAGAATAGGGATGTCCTAGCCCATCCTCTCTTTGGCTAGGTGGTGCCCCTCTTTAGTTCTCTTAGTGAGGATTGGAGGTTGGATGGGTAAGAGGCAACCCGTTCATCATTTCAGCCCTCATTTTTGGTGCCCCCGCTGAGGAGTTCTCAAGCTATGCTCTACAACTTCCATGAAGAAAGAAACATCTAAGGAGTTGTCCTCTTCTTCAACGAGTGTTTGTCAAGAAATCACTAAGGAGGAATCTTCATCAAACCCTATTCAAGGGATTCGCCGCTCAAGAGTACCGCAATGGTCTCCAAAAGAAGCTCAAGAGAAGAAGGATCTTTATCGACAAACGGCACGTATGCGGGTAAAGCAAGTTAATTACACACATCCTTCTTTGCTTCATGAGAAATCTTGCTCTCATCAAGTCTCTACGTCAAGGCATTGTGTTGAGTGCTTGGTGTCTAGTGTAAAGACACTCCCTACGGATCTTCGTCTTCAAGTGGTGAAGGCGCTTTCAAATTCGGGGATTAACAAGTTTTTGGAGGGTGAGTTACACATCAATGGTGTGCGGTATTGGCAAGAGGCTACATATGGTAATGCGCTTCAACTACTACTAGCAAGAAGACTCAAAGTAATTGAAAAGATAGCTATCGAAGCCTATGAACTTTACAAGGCTGATGATGGTCACACAAAAGCTACGCTAATCAGCGGTAAGCAAGTCCTTCGCATCTCTCGAATGGTGGGATCTAAGAGGCCATAGCTTCAACGACACGCTTCATGAAAGTTTGTAGTGTAAATTTGTAGTTAATGCATAAATGACTACTCCTACTTTCTACAACTTTCAATCGGTTCAAAACATTCGGGTGGATGTGTGCATTAGTAGAAAGATACATTTTCAGCAAAGGTTGGTATTCTATTTTGGAGCTGAGAGGTTGAGAGAGATCTTGTTGTCACCTGATCCCATAATACTCCCTATTTTGGATTATAACATCTCCTTTAATGTACACATATTCATTCTACTCTAAGTGTATCCCATGAACCATAGGGACTTGTATGGACCTATCCGTCCACTTGCTAGACAAACCGTGCATATAATTGTTAGCACAAAGCTCAGGTTTCAAAATGTTATAAGGGTCTTATTGGGCCCTCGTCGTCTTGCTGAGATTAATGCATCTGTAAATCCATTTATTCTACCCTTAATAAGATATGACTTGGGCCTAGACGTGTTCATCTTTATTTTGTATTGAGCTAGATCAACATCTTCCTATCATGGCTTTTCCAAGTTTTTTTGGGCACAAAGGGGAGAAATCTCTGGACTTTTTGGATGACTTAGAAATGGCCTTTCTAGTCACAGGCCGGGATGACGAAGCAACCAAAGTACGGGCCTTCCCTTTAGTTCTAAAGGGTGATGCTCGAGTGTGGTATCAAGCTCTCCCGGAGGCTACAAGGGGTAATTGGGAGAATCTCAAGACCGCATTCATGCACAAGTACCAAGATACAGAGCCACCTGAAGATATTTGGAGACAACTCTTAAATCTTCGCCAAACCATAGCAGGGGAGTACCAAACCTATGAAGGCATGTTTATAAAATTGTGGGATAAATGGACAACCTCCTTAGCCGAGGGAGAAAGAGTACCTGATTGCCTTAAGAAAGATTGTTTTCTGGCCGGACTCCATCCTCTACTAAGGGATAAGGTCAAAGGAAAGTTTCCCACATCCTATGAAGAATCAGTCACTTATGCAAGGGAGAAAGATAGAAAATTAAAGTATCAAGCTCAGTTGAAGGGGGGAGTTGAGCCCATACAGGTTTTACCAACCATGCCAAGGCCTAGAGAAATAGCAGAGGCCCCAACTGAATCGGAGATACCACAGCAAGAGCTCCTACAACGCATTACTAATCAACTTGAAAGCCTTTCGTTAAATTTGGTGCAAGGAGTACGACCCCCTCCCCTCATAAATGAAGGCAATCGAGGTCCAAGAAGACAAGAAAGAGAGTATGTTTGCTATAATTGTGGGGAGACTGGCCATGGTATGTACTTTTGCCCTCATCCCAGGCGTTTTCCAGGAAATGGGTTCCAACCAAGAAGGAGAGGACAACAAGTGACACCACCTAGGGAAAGGTTTGTTCCACCGAATCCAAGGCCTCCACCACCGGTTCAAGTTCTCCAGCATCCTCGACCACTTGCAGAGGTGCCGCCCTTGCCTGTTCAACCGCCAGAGAATCATGATGTTAGGATAATTAGTTTAGATGAGAGTGATGTCAAAGGGAAGGCCAAAGTAGTAGAGGTTGAAGCAATGCCGGTGAAGAAAGCCCGGAGAATTGAGAAGATGGAGCCTACACCACCAAAGGAGGTTGAAAATATGGAAGAGAAGGCAGAGTCATTAGTGGCTGCAAAGACACGCAACAGTAAAAAGAGGAGGGCTCGCTCACGCCGACACATTGAGCCAGATGATTTTCCCTTGGGTAAAGGTACTAGAGCTTATGATTTGCTTGCTGATGTGAGGAATCAAGGGCCAAAAATTTCATGGCCACAATTACTACATCTATCTCCAACAGTGCGGCGACAATGGTCAAAGATGGTAAGCATTAGACCCATGAAGAATAGACATGTGAATGCAATCCAGGCTAGAAAGATGAAAGATATTGTACCTCTAGTGGAAGCCGAAATCAATGGGCAGAGAGTGCCAAAGACATATGTGGATGGAGGTGCATAGATTTGTGTCATGACGGAAAAGTTGATGCATCGTTTGGGATTAGAGGTAAATGAAACTACTAAATTTGGGGCCAAAATGGCTAACAATGTGGTAGTAAATTGTTTGGGAGTTATAAAGAAAGTCAAGGTAAAGGTGTGTGGAGTGCAACTGGAGCTTGACATGTATGTGATGCCAGTGAAGGGGGATGGCTATCCGCTCATTCTTGGGCGACCATGGCTAATGGGAATGAAAGCCAGACAAGATTGGGAGACAGGGGCTTTAGAGCTCAGGCCACAAAAGGGGCTGCATAAAAAATGGAAGAGCACTATCTACAACATGAAGGAGGGCCGACAGGAGGATCTTGTGTTAGAAACCACCGCTGATGAATGGAGTTCCAGCGAGGGTTTGTCATCTATGACAGAGGGAGAGTCTTCTAATGAGGAGGAAGAAAGCTCTCTAGAAGTGATGGGGATTACATTAAAAGGGCCTTCTAGTAGTGAAATTCCGCAGCAGCTTCCAAAGGTCGAGAAGGAGGGGTTAGAAAAAATGTTGGCTAAGGATCTATCAGTTGAGGAGAAGGCAGCCTACATGGAAGTGGTGATAAAACACTCGGCACTTTTTATTTCTGATTATGAACACATCACAGGTGTGACAGCAGTACAACATCACATTAATCTAAAAGAGGGAGCACGGCCAGTGGTGCAGCGACTACGACGATTGGGAGTAGTTCAACAAAACGCTCTACTCACTGAGGTGCAACGACTTTTAAAGGCAGGCTTTATCTATCCAATAGGGGATTCAGAGTGGGTTTCACCTGTGGTGGTGATACCCAAGAAGAATGGAAAATGGAGGATTTGTGTGGATTACAAGCCGCTGAATGCTGCAACAAAGAGAGATCACTTTCCTCTTCCCTTTCAGGATGAAATACTCAACGAGGTGGCCGGGCATGAGAGATACACTGTTTGTGATGGGTATTCAGGTTATTTCCAAATTCGAATAGCTGAGGAGGATCAACAGAAGACCACCTTCATTACACCTTGGGGTTGTTTTGCTTACAAAGTAATGCCATTTGGATTAACAAATGCCCCAGCTACCTTCCAACGATTCATGAATTATGTCTTCCAGCCATATTTTGGGAAATCCATCAGGGTCTTTATTGATGATTTTTGTATTTATAGTTCTAAGGCTCTACATCTAGGGAAGGTGGATGAAGCTTTCAACCGACTCGCACAAATGGGGGGGCAGTTAAACCATAAGAAGTGTCGCATTGGCGAAAGCAGTGTAACTTTGTTAGGGCATGTCGTAAGTGAGAGGGGCATTGAAGCAGATCCAAACAAAGTTAAGGCCCTATTGGCGGTGCCATCACCATCTTCTGTGAAGCAACTAACCTCTTTCATTCAGAAGGTGCGATATATGGGGCGGTTCATTCATCTCCTCTCCCAATTAATATTTCCACTGCAACAGTTAACCCACTCCGAGGAGCTCTTGTGGAGTGACGAAAGTGAAAGGTGCTTTCACGAGGTGAAGAAGGCTCTTAGCACCCTTCCTATAATTTTACAGCCTTGTTGGGATCAAGAGTTTTTTGTCAACCCGAGTTTTGGGGAAGATGCTCTAGGGGCAACACTAATACAAAAGGATGCTAAAACTGGCCTAATGAGACCGGTTTACTTTTCTAGTAGAGTAATGACAGCATCAGAACGAGGGTACAAGATGGTCGAGGTGATGGTTTTGTCTCTAATGTTTGCTGTAAGGAAGTTTCATCCTTATCTTCTCCCTAGGCCATTCACAGTGATCACGACAGAAGAGCATTTTCCCTATGCCTTACAGCACATGGATGTTTCAGCTAGAATCGCTAAGTGGGTGATACAACTCCAAGAGTTTGACTACACCTTCAAGGTGGAGGATTCTACTCGAGCTTGCCTAGCTGATTTGTTGACCCATAGATGCCATCAAAAGAAGGAAAAGGAGAAGGGAAAGGTAAAAGAGAAGACACCTCCTCTTGAGGAGCCGCCACGGGTGGAGAATGCCCATGCCCTCTACTTTGATGGAGCCTACAAGCGTATTAAAGACAGAGCGGCAGCAGGAATAGTGGTGTTCAGTCCCGTAGGTGACAAACTTTATGGAGAAGGTATCAGCTTGGAGGATGTCCATTCTAACAATGAGGCAGAATATCAAGCCTTGCTTTTAGGTTTGAAGTGGTGTCTCTCACATGGTATCACTCGGCTTAATGTTTTTGGGGATTCTATGCTCATTGTTAAGCAAATGAAAGGAATCTGGGCTTGTAAAAATGATAACTTAGCAGTGAAAATGAGGGAAGCTAAAACTCTCATGAGAAAGCTACAGAAAGCCCAAATCTATTTTGTGCCAAGGCGCACAAATGGCGACGCAGATGCTCTAGCAGCTGAAAAATTGAAAGAGGCAATGGTGGGCATCATTGCCGTAAAGCTTCCCTTGTTTCAAGGCAAGTTTCAACTACAAGATGTGCTTTATTTTCTTGAGCAAGGTGAGGCACCTACACATGTGAGTAAAAGTGAGAAAAGGTGGCTAGCTACTAAGGCCACTAAATACCGCTTGATAAATGATGTGTTGTACTGCAAAGGAAAGGATGCAGTGCTTAGAAGGGTGCCAACAGCAAAGGAGATTATAGATGTGATTAAGAGCTGCCATGAAGGGGTTTGTGGCGGGCATTTTGCTCAAGAAATAACCAGCAGGAAGATTCTCCAAGCCGGTTTTGTGTGGCCTAGTCTACATCGAGATGTGCAACATTGGTGCCGCACTTGTGACAATTGCCAAAAGGCCGGATCAAGGAAGCTAGTGCATGAGGAACAAAATCCCATAACTACATATGGCCCATTTGAGAAATGGGGGATTGATGCAATAGGGCCACTCCCACGAACTCAATCTGGCAAGGAATACATCATAATGGGAGTGGACTACATGACGAGGTGGGCAGAGGCTTCAGCAACTAGTAGGATCACAGCCCAAGAAGTGGGAAAATTTGTGTTTGAAAATATTTGTTGCAGGTTTGGCACACCTTTGGAAATTATCTCTGATCGAGGTCCTGGTTTTAGGGCAAACCTAGTAGGGGAGCTAATGGAAAGGCTAAAAATCAAGCACATGCATTCTACTCCCTACTATCCACAGTGTAATGGTTTGGTCGAAAAAGTGAATGGGCTGATTTGTAAGATAATTACCAAGCAGGTACACATGCACCCCAAGCACTGGGATAAAAAATTAAATGCAGCTCTTTGGGCCTACAGGACTTCATTTAGAACCTCGCTTGGCTATACTCCATTTCACCTCGTCTATGGCCAAGAAGCTTTGCTTCCTATAGAGGTGGAACTGGCCAGTTTGCGTGTTTTAGTAGCGAGTCAAGAGAAGAATCAAGATAAGAAGTTAGAGGAAAGGATCTTGGATCTGGAGAGACTAGAGTTAGATAGAGAAGCAGCAGTCCAACACTATTCCATGCAGGCTGAAGAGAGGAGGAAGACCTTTAATAAGAAGTTGGCTAGCAAACACATAAGGGAAGGATCACTTGTGCTACGTTATGATAATCGCTTTGATAACAGAAAGGATGCTAAACTTGTGTTCAAGTGGGAAGGGCCATTCATGGTCATAAGGAGATATTCAAATGGCAGCTATAAGCTCGGTGACATGGATGGGAAGGTTCACAAGACAAGGGTAAATGGATGGCGATTGAAGCCTTATTTTCAAAGAAATATGAACACTTTGGAGCAGTCATTCAATGAAGAGCCACCAATGAGGTGGTGCAGTCCTCGTTGCTCTATTGGACCATCATTATCAAGCTAGAGGCATGAATACCTCTAGCCTAAGGGGAGGGCTAATGATCCGGGTTTTTTACAACCCGGATTATTACCACAAAATTTGGCCAAAGCCCCTATCAAGAGCTTACCATATCACTCTGGGTTTACTCTTCAAGCACTAGGTATGCTACATTGCTTCTCGATTACGATAACTCTAGCAAATGGGGGGAACAAGTTCTTAGGAGGTATGTCAATGTAAAGGGTAAAAGGGATGGTTATCTTAGTGAAGATGAAAATGGATTACACCTAGGAGTTGAGTGAATGCATAGATTTTTTCAAAGGACTAGCCTCCAACTACATATGGGCTCCGTCTGCATCACTAAGATTTGGAATCTATCACCATCATTAGAGGACACCTCACCCTTGCACACAAGTCAATATCCACATCATGGTGTCATTTGGATCTTGCACAAAAGCTTACAAGCATGGACCCCTTTTGTCACATGCTTATATGTATTTATATACATATGGGATACTAAAGTCAAAGCAGCTTTTGGAAGCCCTTTTTTATAATCTCAATAACTCCCAAGAAAAAGCGAATTTCAAGAAAATTCCCGCGTAGGCCGATCGGTTTCGATCTGGTCTACAAAGTTGCAGAAGAAACTTTTTCCAAATTCTTCACGGATTTGAAGTTACGAAGGCGCAGACTGCTGGCTATATGCAATTTTCTTCTCTCTTTCACCACACCAACTTTCCACTCTATCCTTCTTGTAAATATATTATAATAATGTGCTTTGGGCACCCACCTCTTGTAATCTAGCTCCATTTCTCTATTTTGTCTACCACCACCCTTGGCTTCTTGCATGATGACCAAGGTGGGGACTTGTCCCATCCACTACTCTCCATATTTTCAAAGATGCCATACATCATCTAGGATTATGTTAATCAAGAAGATTAGCTTAATCTAATCCCTCATGAAGGCTATATAAAGAGCCCATGGAGAATGAAGGAGAAGGAGGAGGGAGAATGACAAGTCCATGAGAGCACTCTACAATACCCTCATCTCTTTGAGGTAAGCTATGAGTGAGTTCTTTTATTATGTAGTATAATGGCAAGCTTCCTCTACCTCTTCTCCTATTATCTCCCTCTCTTCTCATCTTCTCATTCCATGTAGCATAATGGCAAGCTTCTTCTATCTCTTCTCCTCTTGTCTCCCTCTCCTCTCATCTCTCTCTCTTATATTCCAATATGGTGTCTAGTACATGTATTCTCTCTTGTAAATTTGTGTCTTGGTTCTCTTGATTCTCTTTGAGAAAAGAGAAGAAGAAGAATGACAAGTCCATGAGAGCATTCTAGAATACCCTCATCTCTTTGAGGGAAGCTATGAGTGAGTTCTTTTATTATGTAGCATAATGGCAAGCTTCCTCTACCTCTTCTCCTATTATCTCCCTCTCTTCTCATCTTCTCATTCCATGTAGCATAATGGCAAGCTTCTTCTACCTCTTCTCCTCTTGTCTCCCTCTCCTCTCATCTCTCTCTCTTATATTCCAATATGGTGTCTAGCACATATATTCTCTCTTGTAAATTTGTGTCTTGGCTTTCTTGATTCTCTTTGAGAATAGGGATGTCCTAGCCCATCCTCTCTTTGGCTAGGTGGTGCCCCTCTTTAGTTCTCTTAGTGAGGATTGGAGGTTGGATGGGTAAGAGGCAACCCGTTCATCATTTCAGCCCTCATTTTTGGTGCCACCGCCTCCTGCTCTACACATCAACTGAAGCATTCACAATTGTTTGAAAATAATAAAATTAAAACAAAAATTTTGAATACCTAGCAATCTTTGGCTACAAAATAAATAAATAGGTTGGAACTTTGTCCTAACCTTAATTTAATATGAGTGGACTCTAAACTCATAAACGTCCATTAATTTAAATATGTATTTTGTGGAATCACCCGCTATGGAGTCACCCACGTGCACATTAAATTAATATGACGCCCGAAAAGGACAGGCGTCCCCATCAACTTCTCGCACAAGGAATCCACCTTGTGTACGAGCCCCAGCAAATAAATATAGTTTTACGGAATCCACTGTGGAATAAAAAACTCACGAAATCTACCGTGGAATATCCCTCATGGCATCATACCCCCGAGGTGGGATAGCGATTGTCCTCAATTGCTATTAGCTCAATGTGGAGGAGCAATGAGGGGTAAGCACTTAGGTCACGGGCGTGCATCCATTGGGCCTCTTCAACATGATGATTTTTAAACTTAATCAAATATCTAGAATATCTACGGCTCATAAAGTCAGTGTCTAGATTAGTTTCGAGCTCAAGGATTTCAATTTCTTCTTCTAACAAAGGAGGGTTTTCATAGACAAGGTGAACAGGTAATTGGCCTCTAAAAGGTTGTAACAAATTGATATGAAAAGTATTGTGGATTTTCCTGTGTTGGGATGATTCTAATTTAAATGCATTGTCATTAATTTTGTGAATGAATTTGAAAGGTCCATAAAATCTAGGGGTTAACTTAACAATAGGGTGTTTCTCAACACTTTGTAATCTTCTCTTTTCAATGCGTAACCAAACATAATCATAAACTTTGAAACTCATAGCTTTTCTTTTCGTGTTAGTTTGTTTATTTTATGATTGCTGGGCTTTTGCAATCATGTCTTTGACTTCAGCAAAAATAGTAGCATGCATATTGGCAATATCATCAGCAGCTTTAACTTTGTTTGACAATGATGTAACAGGTGTAGTCAACCTATTTCCATAAATGATTTCGAAATATGCTTTCTGTGTAGCTATATGTGATATATTATTGTATGCAAATTGAAGTAAATGCAAGTGTGTATCCCATGTTTGTGGTTTCGAAATTGTGTATGCATGCAAAAGATCTAAAATTGTATTGTTGGTAGCTTCTGTTTACCCATTTGTTTCAGGATGAAATACAGATGAAAAATCAATCTTTGTACCTAAATTATTATACAAAGTAGTTGAAAAATTATTGCAGAATCTAGAATCACAGTCAGAAATAATAACTTTTGGCAAACCATGGTTAGTGAAAATAGTTTTCAAAAACAATTGAGTAGTTTGAGATGTAGTTAACGTTTTCTTGCATGGAATGAAATATACTTGTTTGCTAAATTGATCTACAATAGTCCAAATCATGTCATGATTAGCTTGGGTGTTAGGCAAACCAATAATAAAATCCATTGAAATATGTTCCCATGGTCGTTCAAGAATTGGTAAAGGCATTAATAAACCATATTGATTACCATGGTGTCACTTAACTCTTTGACAAATTAAACATTCAGATACAAAGTTAGAAACATCAGATTCCATTTGTGGCTAGTAAAAATCTTCAACCAATGTACGTAAAGTAGAAATAATATCTCTATGGCCTTGATATGGGGAACAAATGAATTTCGTGCAACACAAATGATTGAAATGGAAAAATTACACACAACCTTTTATCATAAAACATAAACCCATCAATATAAGACAATGAATCTATTGGAATCCAATTATTTGTAATTAATTTATTCCAAACAGCTTGAAAGCTAGGGACTTGGTCATAGGTATCTTTCATAGGGATAAGGGAATCAAAAGATATAACAGAGATATTATGAATAGTTGGTCTTCTACTCAAGGCATCGGCAAAAATATTCTTTTTTCTGTGTTGATATTGGATAAGTGGGTGAAAACTTTGAATAAAAGCAACCCATTTAATATGTCGGTCAGAGTTTGTGGCTGAATAAGGAGATGTTTGATACTTTGTTGGTCAGTTTTGATCATGAATTTAGATCCCATTAAATAGTGTTTCCATTGACGTAAAACTTATACTACGGCTAGCAATTCCTTATCATAGGTAGAATACTTGAGTTCTGATGGTTTAAGTTTGCAACTAGAGTAGGCTATGGGATGTGAATCTTGCATAAGGACAGCTCATATTCCAAATCCACTAGCATCAGTAACTACTAGGAAGAATGGTCTATTAAAGTCATGTAATTGCAAGACAGGGGAATGTGTTAAGACATGTTTTAGTAAATCAAAAGACTTTTACTGATTTTCAGACCAATGATACACAATACATTTCTTTAATATTTTTTTCAAAGGTAACGCAAGCAATGAAAATTTTCTCACAAATTTTCTGTAAAAGCTAATAAGACCTAAGAAAGAACGTAATTCATGCACACTTTTAGGTATCGGCCAATTCAAAATTGCTTCTATCTTTTTAGGATCAACTTTAATACCGTCGGATGAAACAATATGTCCTAAGTATTCAATGTGGGTTTGAAAAAATTCACTCTTTTCAAGATTAGCATATAATTGATTTTCTTTCAATAATTTGAAAACCAAAGATAAATGTTCATAATGCTCGTTCTCATTCTTACTGAAAACTAATATGTCATCAAAGAAAACAATGACACAATGTTGATGCTTCAAAAATATGTAATTCATCATACGACTGAATGTGGCTAGTGCATTAGTTAGACCAAAAGGCATAACAAGGAATTCATAATGTCCAAATTGTGTTCTAAATGCAGTTTTGAAAATATCATATGTGTCCAAACGTACTTGATGGTATCCAGATTTAAGATCTATCTTGTTAAATATTGTGTCCCCTTGTAGTTTATCCATGAGGTTGTCTACCCTAGGGATTGGATATCTATTCTTGACAATGATCTTATTTAGGGCACGATAATCAATGCATATCCTATAGGTGTTATTTTTCTTTTTAACTAATAGAACATGTGCACCAAAAGGAGAACTACTAGGCCTAATGAGTCCTCGGGTTAACAATTCTTCAACTTGGGTTTGAATTTCTTTCTACTCAATTTGGTTATGTCGATAAGTGCTTTACATGGTGGTTGAGAACCTGGAACTAAGTCTATTTTATGATCTTCAAGACGTGTAGGTGGTAAGCCAGGTGGTAAGTCAGCAACAAAACAATCTTTAAATTGTGAAGGAAATTGTGCGTGCCTAGGATGCATATGATTTTTCTTAGCTTCAATTTCATTAGCCTATGCTAAATAGGATTTGCTACCTTTTCTTAATGCACGTTTAGCTTGTGTGTGACTAAGCAATGAAAAATTATCTAAAGTGTGGGTACCATGTAATGTGATTTGTTTCCCATTAGAATAAATCTTCATTGAATGCATGGAATAAACTATATCGGGATTATATTTATGATGCCAAGGCATTCCTAAGATAATGTCACTAGATTGCAAAGGCACAACCAATAAATGTATGTGCTCAACATAATCTCCAATTTTAATTTCTAAGTCATGAACTTCTTGTGTACCATTGTATCTAGTACCTAAGAATGCAGCCTTGATGCAATAATGAGTTGAAATAGTATGTAAATTCAATTCTTTGACCAATTTTGCAGAAATAAAATCATGTGTGCTCCCTTCATCATGTAAAACAATCTTTTCTCTACCGTGCACAAGACTATTCATCGTTAATAAAGAATGAATATTTGGCATACCTAGTAAAGTATAGGAAGTAGTACATGTATCGTCATCATCTTCCATGAAATCTGGCATTTCTTCATGGTCTTCATCTTCGGTCGCTCCCAAGTAGTTGATGTGAACAGTTGGCTTTTTGGATTGACAATTCACCACTAGATGTCCAGGTTGATGGCACTTATAGTAGACTACGAGTTTGGCTTTGGAAACATTATTGATAATGGCTGGGAGTTTAGGTATGTTGGGATTTGGCTGGAAAGATGGCTTAGGATTTGGATTTGTGTTTGATGGTAAAGTAGGGGTCATGTCCAAGATTTATGAAAAGAAGATGGAACAAAACGATTTTGATTGAATCTTCAAAATTTAGAATTGAATTTCTTTGTATCAAAGTTACCATTAGTTGGGTATTGTTGTGGTTGCTTCTCTCGTCCTTGAATTTTATCTTCAACATCATGGGCCAAAGAAATAGCATCCTCGAGAATGGTTGGCTTGAACATGTTCACCTCCATATAAAAGTGACCAAGCAAACCAGACATAAACTTGTGCTTGTGGATCGCCTCGGGTACATCTTCGAGCATTCGAGATTCCATTGTTTGATTGTTTTTTCATGAAATTGAGGTGGAAGAAAATCCTGCAAAAATTACTTTTGAAAAATCTCCCAAGTAGTAGGACAATCAATACTTTTACGGACAATAGTCCACCATAGCGATGCTCTATCCACTAAATGGTTAGTGACACAATTGAGTTTATCTTTTTTGGCATAGTGTTCTTCATATGGAAATAATCATCAAATTGACTGATAAAAGCGAGAACAGTCTTTCCACCACGTAGCCCATTAAAAGTACGGAATTTGAAATTTCTTTTACTTATCTTGGCTTCTTTCCTGATAGATTGTGCTTCAAGTGTCGCATTGATCGTATGTCATATAACATCATCGGGTTGCGGTCCATCTTGTTTGACAGTAGATCGTTGAAGAGTGGCCGGTTGAGCTTGCAAAGTTTATCGTGCTCTTCGTTCTTGAAGCTGCATTAGAATTAGGTCCAATTTTTGCTCCACCATTGGTTCCGGTAAATCACCTTCGGTCATAAAATCTTCCAATATATGATCGGTCATCCTGCAAAATTTCAAACAAACTCACACACTCGAAATCTTGTTAGCGGGATGAGCGTAGCTCAAAGTTGGGTTCACAAGTCTTGCTTTTTTAAAAAAAGGGTTTTTGTGTTTCTTCTTTTTGCGGGCACAAAAGTTGATGAAATCCTTCTTCAAGCAGAAAATATACTACATGTATCAGTTTGCTTGCTGGAAACTGTCTCTGTCAGAATGCAGATACGAACAGGGGCTTGCTGGAATTGCAGAATCGGTTCGAAGTTGATTTGGAGAAAAGCTTAGTGTGAACGCCCGCTAAGGAGAAAATTAAAGAGTAAAGTCCTTAAGCTTTAAGCTTTAGTAAGCTTAAAGAACTTAAGCTTAAAAAAAAACCTTTATGTTTTTGAAATCAACACGACAGGACGACGGTATGTTGACGCCAGATTCGACACCATGCAGTTTGTCCTTCCGTACAGATGATTGAATTTTGGGGGCTTAAGTAAAGCTTAAGCTTTTATAAAGCTCTTAAGCTTATTGTTAGTGAAATTCTTACTTTCTGTCTCTAAGAAGAAAAATGACTTTCAAAGAAACTTCTTGGGTGGTCCTCCGTCAATATGGAGTGGTCCTTCGCGATCCAATAGCACAGCAGGGGGTTCTTCACTGCCAGGAACACGCTGGTATTGACGGATCGTCGTGAGACTAACTGTAGAGCCCTTTCATTCCAGGAGCTTTGCCTTCATACAAGATGGTAAGTGATTGGAAGCCCTTGATCTCAATCTCGCTCTGATACCACTGGTGCGCAAATCGGATGCTGGATGCGTATGTAGCGAGCATCGAAAGGTCCCCAAGAACAAAGAACTCTACTTTAAGCTTAAAAATCAAGAGGATAGACTTGCAAGACATGAGGCAAAAAGAGCAATTGGGTACAATCTCCCCCCATGCCTTGAGCGCTCCACAAGGCATGTATTTATACATTTATTCATCTCAAATCTCAAAAATAGCCAATTTTTACAAATAAGCATGCTTTAGCTTTTTTGTTTTCTTTTGTCCAAATAAAGAATAAAGCGGTTGGGCGGCCCAAGAGTCGACCTGTGTCCAAATACAATGTCCAATAATGAAACATTTAAACTGTGTACCCATGCACATATAAAATAATAAATATTTGTAAAGAACTTCAATAAATAAGCACGCCTAAATAAATATTAGCACTACGCCTTTAATAATAAGACACACGCCCATCAAAAATGATAATTTCTTCTAGGTAATTTGAATACACACTATCACCCAGTGCTTCCCAATGCCACCGTCACCTGCTCTACACATCAACTGAAGCATTCACAATTATTAGAAAATAATAAAATTAAACTGATAAAAGTGAATACCTAGTAGTCTTCAACTACAAAATAAATAAATAGGTTGGAACTTTGTCCTAACCTTAATTTAATATGAGTGCACTCTAAACTCATAAAGTTCCATTAATTTAAATATGTATTTTGCGAAATCACCCGCTGTGGAGTCACCCACATGCACATTAAATTAACATGATGCCCGAAAAGGATAGGCGTCTCCATCAACTTCTCGCACAAGGAATCCACCTTGTGTATGAGCCCTAGCAAATAAATATAGTTTTACAGAATCCACTGCAAAACCTCACAGAATCCACCATGGAATAAAAAACTCACTGAATCCACCGTGGAATATGCCTCCTGGCATCAGAAATGAAGTTATAGAAAAAATTTAGGACATGATTGTACCCCTAAGGTCTTTGGTATAGATTTGTGGCTTCTATCAAAAGAGTGTTTGTAATGCAAGCGGGGTCTACAATATACTAAGTCTTTTGTAGATTAATATACATAGGTTTTTTTTGTACTCTTGATTCTTCCTTCCATCTTGGATATTCTTTTGAACCCCTATTGTTTGTGGCTTGATACGTATCCCCTCAACAATGCAATAAAAGTTGCAAACGTACTATATTTAAGTAACCCTTGAAAATGCTATGAAATGTGTAGATGGAGTGTGTTTAAAAACACAAAGGTTATGTTTACAATAGGTGAATAAATGAACTTCCAATATGGGTCTTTTGATGGGTCTATAATCACAAGTATAGAAGCATCCATAACCTTAAATTGCAAGTTTTCTTAACTATTTAGGATAAACTCAATACGATAGAAATTATTTATATATAAGATGATCAATGGTACAATAATTAAAAAACACTGGACATACTATCTGTTATGCAAGCACAACACTTTAGGTATAAACATGTATTCATAGATGTACAAATAAAATTGTAAATTTTTATATAAAGAAATTGTTTCTAAGGGTAAATATATGTAAATTTAAAGCTATGCAAAAAAAGAAATTATTTTTTATAATTAATGTTTAATAATATTTTTAAATTTTTATAATTAATACTTAAAAATACTTTTCAACTACTCTAACATAAATTCATGCAATAAATTTCAAGCTAGTTTTAAACAAAATATATTACATATAGACATAAAATAATAAATTTCAATTTTTTGAATACATAAAATATTTTGTAATATGATTACATATCTTCACGATTATTCTCTCTCTCTCTCTCTCTCTCTCTCTCTCTCTCATATAATTGCTATGGACTACCAGTAGTGGTACTTTCAGCAATGTAGAGATGACATTAAGTCAATTGCTCTTGTAGATGAGTGGATCCACATCAATCATAACTAGTTCACTAATAGATCTCACATACTTTCGTAATTGTGTAAAATGCACAAGGACATGTAGTGAACTAAGACAATCACCCCCTATATCCTTCTCCAAAAGTACTCCCTTTATTCATCTCCTTTCTGTCCCTTGTATATCCATCATGTCCTTCCCAAGAAGGATGTACAACCCAAGAAGGAGGTTGTTACATTCTGTTATCATATGTGGAGTTGTTGCCTTATATGGCTTTCCAACCTATTGCCAGCCTGACAGCTCATCACATTTGCTGCCATTGTGGCATCACCACATACATCCCCCCTGAAAAGTCGATCAAATTCCTTGGCAAGAGCTAGAGTTTCATTTTAGTGAGGGGTTGCATTCCTTCCTTGTGTATACTCTTTGAGTTCAAGGTGGAAAAGTTTATGTTTTAGCTAGGCTTGTTTTTTGTGGTTTCCTTTCTTGATGCTCTCCTCTTAGTTTTTATTGCTCCTAAGGTTGTCCTATGTGTTGCACTAATTGTTGGATCTCCCTAGTTGGTTTGGTGCTACGTAATGTTTCTGAGTTCTTTGGTAGTGGTGCTTCTATCTCTTGTATTTGTTGTTGTGGTTACTAACATTGTTGTTTGCTATGCAAGTTGCTAGAGATGTGGTGTTGCTATTTGACTTCTATGGTGCTACATCTCATTCCAAAACTTGCTTCTCTTATTATGCTCAATTTTCTTCCAAAAATGAGACAAAGTATGGCTTGATTCTTTATCTATGAGCATACATGACCATTTCTTTTTCAAATTCTTGGCCATGTATGTATAATTTGTTATCTTATCTTCCACTTTAGTAAGGCCCAATCCACCTATGTTGGAAACACTCTGACTATCCTAGTTTACAAAGTGGGTATATATTATGATTAAAACTCCCTTTTTGTAACCTTTATGATGATTTTTTGGCCATATTCTCTCTTTTGTCTGGATTGTGCTTGTTGTAAGTTCTTGTACAATGTAGATCTAATGAATGGTTGCCTCTAAGAGAGGTTTGCATACCAATCCATTACATCTTCATACTATGGATTAATTAGGACTATTGTCAAATATTGTGGAAAAATAGGGTCATACTTCCACCTATATGGTCCGATTGGGCGCATGTGACCAGAACTCACGCATATTAGGGTTAGACTTGCACACAGAAAGGATTGATGCCTTGAAGTGTGGGCTAGATCCGCCGGAATAGACAGTTACAATCAACAAGATGGCATGATCATGAAATGCTTGTACAATGTGCATGTGTGGGCTGAAAGCTTAAAATGCACATTTCTTTGCATAGGAAAATCACATGAAGATTCTAATACCGTTTTTGCGATGTACATGGAAAAAGCTTTCATATGACACCCATATTGGGGGGTCCCTAAATTTTAGGAGCC
This sequence comes from Lygodium microphyllum, assembly GCF_053477565.2. Lineage (NCBI taxonomy): Eukaryota > Viridiplantae > Streptophyta > Polypodiopsida > Schizaeales > Lygodiaceae > Lygodium > Lygodium microphyllum. The sequence continues at coordinate 45,619,421 of NC_141138.1, forward strand.
TCGAATTAACCTAAAAATGCTAGTCCTAAAAAATAGGGATGTCATTCTAAAAATAGTAAATTATGTACTCTGACTGTGCTTACTAAATTTGGTTGTTTCTATTCTTGATAGTATTCAGCCCAAAAAGGAAGTCCATAGAGAAGAGACAAGTGTCAAGACACTTGTCACACAAGTTTCCAAGTGTCCCACCACTTGTCACATCTCATGACATGTGGCTGGACACTTGTCTTGTGCTACTCCACTTTTCCCTTTTGTACTAGCTCTTCCCTCTCCTATAAATAAGAGCTCGTTTTTCTTCATTCAGCATCATTTTTCTTTGTTGTAAACTCATGTACAGCACCCACAGATAGCCAGAAACTGGCCCCATCCATCCCCATCATCATCCCCCACTTCTCCATTATCAAATTCCTCCATATTCCCTCTTCTATCACTGCTGTTTTACAGGACAACAAGCCTGTAAATTCATTACATCACCTCCTTCTCAAGCTCTTTCTTCCATATTAGCAATAAGAAGCAAGCCCTATCCATGTACTGCTGATCAACGATGGAGAAAGGCTGATTTCCCCTCTTTCTTCTCTCATACTGTAAAGAAATCAGTTCTTATCATTGCATAATAGATAATGCATGTGTGTTTGTACATCTTTGCATGATCTTGTGAGAGTGAGAATTACTTCTCCTCACTCTCAGGTTGATTGTAACTGAGCTCTTCCCTAAGGAACTTGGGTTGAGCAGAAATACATTCCTTCGGGGGGGGGGGGGGGGGGGGGGTTTGCCCATCTTCAACCCTCAATCTTGTCTCCATTAATTTTACATTTTCATGGCTGTAATTTTGTGAGTAATTTTCATTTTCAGCTTTAAGTATTCATTCTCTTTTATATTAAATCTCGAAAACAAGTGAATATCATAATTGTTAAGCATACTACATTGTTCGGGACGTTTACACTTATTGCTGCCCACACTATTGCTAGCAATCCTTATTCTATTGTGCTATAATCTTCTTCTACTTTTTTCAAGGATTGGGTTACATAAGACATTGGCTGCCAACCTTTGTCTTATATTTGTTATAAGAGAACTACTCCCAATCCCTCATTTGATACATATGTCTATAGCTTGAATTTTTTATAAACTATGGATAGCTTAGTTTTGTTGTAGATTGCATATCTTTCTTTAATTGTTGAAAACTCTTTTCACATTGATCAACCCACTTGTATTTAGTTCCTTTCTTCAAATGTGTTCTTAAGGGTTGTGTTTTTGCTGCTACTTTTGGGATAAATTTGGTTAAAATGTCACTAATCCTAGAAGCTTTGCAACTTATTTATGATTGTTGGGTGTGGAAATTTTTGGATTGCATTCACCTCTGTGAGGTCTATGCAAATTCTTGCTATGGATATCATGAAACCCATCAATTTGAGACATGGATCTCCATCAACACTTTCAAGGTTGCAACTACAAATTATTCATTTGTCATGAATTTCAATTGTAGGTGTTTTGTTCAATACATAGACAAGAGTAACCATTGCTTCAGTCCAATAACCATTTGACAAGTTCTTTTCATTAACCATTGCCCTGGCAGCTTCCATAAGAATATGATTCTTTCTGTTTGCCACACCATTCTACTATGGTGTCTAACTACATGTGAGCTACCTTTTTATGCCATATTTTGCCAAGTACCTGTCAAACTCATTAGACACATACTCTCCACCTCCATGGATCTCAAACATGAAATATAATAGCCAAACTCATTTTCATCATGTATTTTAAAATCCTTGAATACATCAAGCACCTCATCCTTGTGCTTCAGGATATATAGACATGTATAACAACTAAAATCATCGATAAATGATCGATAAATGACACATAACACCTAGCACCACCAAAAGAGGCATTATGGCTGGACCTCATACATATCTGAATGTATCAACTGTAAAGGTTGCGAACTATTTCTAACATGCCTCACAAACAAAAACCTTGCTTGTTTCCCAAAGAAACTAACAGGCGGAACATACATGTCCTAGATCAATAAACTTAAACTTTGGCAAGCTAAGTACAACATGCTTTTGTTGCATATTTTTTAGCCTCTGGATATTTACATGACTAATGCGTTTGTGCCATATTTCTATGACCCTAACCACTCCATTATCGTGGGAAAACATGGTTGCTTTCAACTTAGGGATAGATGCATCCAAAGTGAACATTATGCCATCTCTCTTACCTCTAGTGATCAATTTGCAACCATTTCCACGCTCTTTAATAAAATAGCCATCTCTATTGAATCTGTCTTTGCAAATTTTGCTCTGCCAACAAATAGTAGATTCTTAGTGATCAATAATACATTTAACACATCATACAAGCTTTTCTTCTTGCCATCATACATGACTAGTGGAACCACATTTGCATGCTAGATATCATGTTGTGCGTCATCGCCAATGCATACTATCCATGAGACCCTATTTCGACTCATCAAACCACTCACCGTTGTCGCAGCGCATAGGGTTGAAGGTCGCCACAGGGGTTTGGCAAGAGAAGAATGTATGGGGGTTCAAGAGCTTAGACTTCAGAGATGATAGAGATAAGAGAAGGGTTGAAGGTTTCAAGCCAAGTTTTTGAAGATAAGAGACAGCAGGGTGTAGGTAGATTCAAGGAGAGGAGTAGACAGAAGAGAAGGGGTTCGAAGAGATTGAAGATGTAGAAGAATACTCTAAAAAAGAATTAGAAAATATAGAAGAATACTAACAGAGATGAAGCCTGTCAGTTTCTTTCAGCATTATGAGAAAATATAACTCTAATAGACAAAAACGTATACAAAATAATACCTTCCTCTATGCTATTCAGATTGCCAATGCTGTTCACTGCCTGAAAACAACGATCGCGGATCGCACGATTTCGTTAATCTCTTTTTTTAAAACATAAAATCCTCTCAAATTGGTTGAAAGCTACATGCTTTCTTTTACATGTCCTCCTAATCTAGAAATTATCTATAGTTTTATGGATTTTTACAAGAGAAAATATCTAGAATATCAAAAATTGACTAAAAAACTTGTCAAAAAAAAATCTAATATTTTGAACCATGGACACTAATACTAAATTCTAAAGTGATATTGGCTCTCTAAATCTAAAAGGAAGCCACACTCTAGATTTTTTTTTACACGGTGTGCGCGTAGCGGCATGCCATTCACCCCTCCTAACCTGTACATCCTCTGGCATGTGCCAAAGTCTTACGAATTTGCAATGTCAGAAGAAGTATCTTCTACCGTGTTAATGTCTTCATCTTCTGCCTCTTCTTCTTCCTCTATGTCTTCATGCTCTTGAATTATATTCAAGTCTTCCAGCTCATATGTTGAACTTTCTCTTCGTTTGAAGAGCTTGATTATTTTTTCAACTATGGGTATCTTCATGCTTGTTCCATCCAATTCAGCCAATGAATATGTGGCATTGTCATGAATGACCTTTACCACATATGGGCCAAACCAATGCTTTACCATCTTCCTAGAAGCACTGTATTGATTGTCTAGGCTGCTGTCATAGACAAGCACCCAGTCATTTTCTTGAATTGCTCTTGGCCGAAGTCGATGTCGCTTATCAAATCTTCTTTTGTTCTTTAGTCTTGTTATCTTTAGCTTCTCAGAACATCTTCAGGCCTTCTTTCTAGCTACCATATGCGCAAAGTCAGCAACTCTTCTCTACTGATGCCTTACTCCCAAGGTAGAAGACTCCATGTGAGAATAGATTCTTCAATTGGCATAATTGGTTGTTGTCCATGCATAAGTTCAGTTGGCATATAGCCAGTCATTGAACTGTGAGTAGTCCGGTCAGTCCATAATGCAAAAGGTAGCATTTTAGGCCATTCTTTGATCTTTCCTCTACAAGACTTTGCTAGAGCTTTGAGAATGTTTTGCCACCAATATTTTTCTTTGACTTTACTAAAGGTTCCCCATATGCCTCTATGGCCAGCCCACAGGCTTTCATGAAATTCCTTCATTACCTGTTGTTGCAATCTTTTGTTACCTAAAACTTGGACAGGCGCTCCTTTCTTCTTCTTTGCGTGCTTCCATAGATGTCATTCTTTAAGAAAAAAACCATAAGCTTTTCTCTTGATATGTTTGAACTCCTCATCAGTCCAAATCTCCTTCTTCATTGTGCTCAAATATTGGCCGATCTTTAGCAAATCTTCTTCATAATATTCTTCGAGGAAATGAACTAGAACTTGAGCAATGCAATGAGCATGCTGGCTTCTAGTTGACCATCCTGTTGTTTTCAGCTTTGGACCAGTATATGCAGTAACTGAAAAGGTATTTTCAGCAACCATGGAATGAAATTCAACAAGTATAGATTCTTCAGCTTCATCTTCTTCCATCAACTCTTCTTCATTGTCATATCTTGCACATGATAGCATGTCAGCAAAACTGGATTCGCCTTCCCTACAATATGCTTTAATTTAGGGTTGAGAGACTTAATATATGCAATCCATCTTAGCATAGCAATGTCGGGTGTAGAGCAGTTGGCAATCATGCCCAAGAGTGAAAGACAATCAGTTTCTACCAAGCACCTATAAAGTATTCACGATCACACTTTAATGATGTTACAACTCCCCACAATTCCCTTTTTACTTGTACATACCTTCTTTGACGTTCATTGAAAACTTTTGCTCCAAAATGAATTGCATACCTGTTACCTTCAAGATCCTCTTGGCCAACAGCCCATCCTTTCCCAATGGGACTTGTATCCACAATAAGGATGATGGGTTGACCATTTGAATAGTCAGCCCTTTTGAGAGTGGGGACTGAGATTAATAGCTTCTTTAATTTACGCATAGTGAGAGTATGCTCTTTATTCCAAGAGAATCTTTGGTCTTTTCTTAATAATTGATAAAGATTTTCGGTACATGAGCAAAATGTGGTATCCATATGAGATAGAATACACATGCACCAAGAAATCTTCTCACCTCTGAAACATTTGTGCATTTTTCTTGCATTCTGCTAATGGCATATATCTTGATTGGAGAAGGTTTGCGTCCATAGAGGCCACATAGATGACCGACCACTAGGACTTCTTCTACTCCAAAAATCGACTTAGCTTCAGAAAGGATAAGATGTACCTCTTCTAGCCTTGTCAAAATCCTGTCACAATCTTGAGTATGGTTAACTACAAATGTCCTGCAACCATCTTTGTCAAGCTCCTCATTCTTTTCATTGACTTCACATCCCTTGATAGGTACATCATCAAGAAATGGAAGAGTAAGTTGTGGAATAAAGTCCCTTAAGACTTTGTGCATGGCATTCATCATATGGGCTACGGAGTTTGTTGCACCTTGTGGTAGAGTGCACATGCAGACCAATCCAAGAGGTGTCTTCATTGTGGTAATGTCTCAGCTTTCTAATGAAAGCTGAAATTGGTCATATCCTAAATATAGTTCTCCCATAGAATAAATTGCTCTACCTGCAAAAGCTTCAACAAACTCATCAACAATTCGACCCGAACCAACATTTCGGATTGTGACACGATTGATAGGCTGTAGATCTTGAATGAATCGTAAAGATCCATTTTTCTTAGGCACAGTAAACCATCAGTTTGAGTAAGGTGCTGAAGAAGGTTCTAAAATCTTCATTCTGATCTTCTCATTTAGAAGTTTCAATAATTTGGGCAAATGCACCCTTGGAACAGGAATGGGCTTGAGGTTCCAAGGCATATGTGGGACTGTAAAAATGACCATAGGAACCACAATATTTGGATCCACACAGCCTATTTCACTTGGTTGAAAACCAAAAGCTTTTCCATGTTTCATTAGCATTTGCATAAAAGAGTATTTTTCAGCCGGCAAAAGGAAAGAATTTTCACCTATTTTCAGCTCTTTTATACTTTCAGATGTGAACTTGTGACCAATGTTGGAAGGATCACGAAGACTTGGCTGATTTGCTGCCCTATCAGCGAGCCCTTTACTTTTAGGAGACAGTGGGACTGCCACATGTTTGACTTTCTTATCCACTGTCTTGTATTTTGTCTCCACTTGTGCTTCAGCCTTGTTGAGTAAACCATTGTCTTTCTGTTCAACAAATTCTTGAATTGTTTGATAAAAATCCAATGTACATACTTCTATGGACTGATTTTCTGCATGAGCAGCTGCATATATTTCAGCCAATGTGTCAGTAGTAATCAATCCAAAAAAAATGCCCAAAATATCTTCATTTTCAGCCATCATGTCATAAGTTTTTAGCTCCCTTTTTACATGACATTAATATTTTCTTTCAGCCTTAGTCATGGCCGGAAGAGACTTATAACAGCCTATACTATTGGCTGTACATACATATAAATTTGCTAGAGACACAGTTTCTGTTGCATGAGGAGGTTCAATCTTTTTACATGATGCACTACCATAGCCTCCCTTTATAGTAGTGCAACCCGAAAACCCTTGAATTCTTGGGCATTAGGAGGCACAGGATAATCACGCAGTCGATCTCTGTTTCGATGATGGTTAACACACACATTAAGAAATTGGACAGCTCGTTCATTATCCTTGCTCGGATTCGAGCATAGGAAGAACCATCATTAAGAGCTTTTGTTTCCAAGCGGGCTTCAGAAATGTAAGGTTGTCCAAGAATGATAGAGTAACTACAAGATTCTTGAACAAAAAAGTGAAAATTGTCTTTTATGTCTCCAATGGTTACTTGCACTTCAGGACATGCAGTATATAACTCTCCAGAAGAGTTGTTTGCAGCTCTCATTCGCCAACCTGGATCAATATCTATGGGCCATCTGTCACTTTCATAGAGACTCCTTGCCATGACGTTTATCTCCGAGCCATGGTCTAAGAGTGCAATACATGGTGTTTCTCTTTCTCTAATTTTGACAACCATCTCCGTTGTTGCTCTTGCCCAATGCGTACGGGAGTAATGATTGCTTGGAATGAACCGAGCCTCTTCTTCCTCATGCATGTGCTGTAGATGGCCTTCTTTTTGAGAGGTGGGCTGCCCAAACTAGTTTGGACCATCCGACCATTACATTTTCAGCTTTCACTTCTTTAATTTTTACATTCATGTTTTCTTTATCTTTAGCTTCAATTGCTGCAATTAATTCTTTAGTTGCTTCAAGTTGAATTCCTTGTGAAGTCAGCTTCTCTTCATCTTGCACAAAAACTCGAAGAACTTGCAAAAAAGCATGCATTGTTTCTTCATCACCAATATATTGTCTTTTTCTTTTGATTACATTAATAATTACATCATGGAATTCACATTTGGAAATTTCAAGAATTTTTCCTAAGGTGAATTCAATTTTGCTTCCTAGAATTCGTTCTTCTAGGACTTGTTTGAGATCGGTTTGCAGATTCTATGTCAGACTGCAATTTGTACCCTAGCTGCTTGGCTTTCTTCTTTTCTTCAGTCTTCTTTGTTTGTGGCGTATCTTCCATCTCTTGATCTGGGGTTATATTTTCAGCAAGCTTTGGTTATTCAAGTGTTCTTCTAGTTACCTGTTTTGGAGGGCTAGAAGAGGAAGGCCATGGTTCATCTTTTATTCTTCTCTTTTCTTCAATCAAGACTTCTTTATGATTGACGTTAGTCAAATGTGCAAAGGTAGAAAAAGAATCTACCGGTTCTTTCCAACCAGTTATTTCTCGAATATACTGACTGGCATTAGCCAAATATTCTTTGGCTACTTTACCACGTTCCATTTGATCTAGTGCCTGCATCCATACTTTAGATTGGACATTAGCTTTACATGCTTTCAAACTTGATTTAATTGGCTCAATTTGCAGCCCATAGGTAGCTGCATCAATTGCTGCATAGGCATTCTTTACAGCTAAATCTTCTAATCTTTTCTTCATTCCACCATTGCCAAAATTTGGCTCCAATGGAAGACCAGTTTCAGCCGCATGAATTTTTCCGTCTTTCCAAAAGATGAGCTTCTGTGCTTCAGTCTCACGGAAGGCAGAACACTCCCTCTTGTCATGTTGTTGGCTGTCACACCAAATACAACGCTTAAAGCCTTCTCTCATGGGTCTTTGAGTTGATGCTCGTCCTCGCTCTTCGACTTTGACATCCAGCTTCTCTACTTTGGAACTAATTTCTATAACATTCAGATGAAGGTCACACATGCTTTTAATGAGTTCATCCATTACATCATTTTTAGAAGGAACAGAAGAAGAAAGAGCTGGTTGATTAGTCAAAGGAATAGGGGATTTTGAAGGTGGAACAAGCTCCATCAATGGAGTTGTTGAAGTTGAAGTAGAGCCCAATCTTAGTTGCATCCGTTCTCTTCGAGCAATCATGTTAACTACATTAGTAACATCTGTCCATCAAAACGTATACAAAATAATACCTTCCTCTATGCTGCTTAGATAGCCAATCTGATGCTTCCAATGGCTTCGAAAGGGGGGTTAAATAGCAGGATACCTAGCCAGAATCCTGCCAGATCACTCCTTCATCTCCCACTTTCGGAGTGTTGTTCACTGCCTAAAAACAACGATCGCGCATCGTGTGATTTCGCTAATCTCTTTTTTTTTACATAAAATCCTCTCAAATTGGCTGAAAGCTACATGCTTTCTTTTACATGTCCTCCTAATCTAGAAGTTATCTATAGTTTTATGGATTTTTACAAGAGATAATATCTAGAATATCAAAAATTGACTAAAAAACTTGTCCAAAAAAAATCTAATATTTTGAACCATGGACACTAATACTAATGTCTAAAGTGGCATTGGCTCTCTAAATCTAAAAGGAAGCCACACTCTAGATTTTTTTTTACACGGAGTGTGCATAGCGGCACGACACCGTGCGTAATCATGTGATTAGATGCTCTTGAGTCTATATACCACTTTTCGTCCTTACCTTGCCTAGTTATATCCCTCTTTGTCCAGATAGTAACTAGCCAATGCCTTACTATAACTAGCAATAACTCCACTCCGGCCTGAGCAAAAAATGCTCAAAACAATTTATAAAGCATTTTACAATTACCAATCACCATGGTGGCATCACTAGAGATCTATATAAACTACAATGAGTGTTATGCAATGTAATACATGCTATCCAGATTTAACTACATCACTATGTATATTGTGTTCTACATATAACTAAAGCCAACCAACTTCTCAAGATACCCAACCAATCAAGGATGATTCCCATATCAATACTTTCTCAATCTTCAATGTCTAAACCATCCACTAATCAAGTAGAAGCTTGCTCAATATGTCACAGCATTGTTCGCAATAAACTGACACACTCTTGCATGTCATCCTATCCTGAAACTAATGGAATGTTGGTTTCTTTAGCTGATAACATTAAGCCCTCACTAGTGCTAGATAAGCACCACTAAATCAGCATGATACTCATTGTGTTGCAAGACATAGCATAGCTACTTTTTTGGACTATGATGGTCCCAATCAACTAATAGATGCATGTGGAGTTTTGGGCAGATCACACTAACTATAAGGAAGCTCTAGATCTAGCCATGATGATCAAGTACATCATAATGCTTAAATGGCTCTAAGTAATACTACTTAACATGAGTCACAAGACATTACTCTTTAGCACAACACTCCTCAATGTTGCTCCAATAAGCATTCCAAACAAGTGCTTTCAATCCAGATCCTCCAACAAGCATTCCAAATAGGCACCTTTAGTCCATATCCAGGTTCAATTCCCGCTTCTTATGCTAGCCTCAAATGAGTGCTTTCCAAGCTCCAATGCAAGCTAATAATCCCCCTTTACAAGCCTCAATAGGCTTTGTTCACTATGTAGGTCTTAAATAGAACATACCTAGATCTTGAGCTATGGCTGCCAGCACTCTAGGACAAGTCTTCACTTCTACAGACCACTCATAGGTCTTTACATTCTAGCTCCTTTAAGCCGAGCTCTTGTGCACTATGAGGTCAAGCTCTCCTACTCTGATACCATGTCAAAATAGAGGAGGAGAAAGATAGACAAAGGCATGGAGTTGCAACAAAGAACAATGTACTCTCATGTTCCCATTATTTATTCATGTATTACACACTTAGTCTACAACCATAATGTAAACGACACGTCTAGCAAATGGCCATGATTGACTAACTAAGATTAACCTACCCAACTTATTTAAGGCACACACAAGTCTAGTCCAACTAAGCTACAGCTCTCTAGTGTCAGTGACGGTGACATAGATGAGCTTGAATCTCAACAGTATTTATCTCTTTCAACATGGTTGGATCTATGAGTAGAGTAGTTGGCTTAATCTTATTGTGAATTGTGCAATGGCTCTTTTTTTTTTGTTTGAGATTTCCATTGTTCAAGAGCTTTTTTTAGTTATATTTTGCTTAGCAAAATCTCTTATAAAAGCTTCTTTCATGAATGACCAAGTGGACTTGGTTTGTATAGGTTGTTGCATAAACCATGTTGCTATGACACCCTCAAGAAGTGTTTTGATATTTAGTGACTTGCGTTCATCCAACAATGCATAATAAGTGGAAACATTCTCTAAGTGATCAATCTGGCTGAGGGCATCTTCAATTGGTTAGTCCATTGAATGGTTTGGATCAGACTTTCAGATGTGTTCTATGCTTGCCGATGGCCAAAATGTCACTACATTGCTGCCAAGAATTGAACCCACTCCTTTCGACTGTTAGACAGGCACCCTACCATCTCACCCATGCGCGTTAGTTGACATGAAATGAAATCTTTACATTTATATATTAAAAAAGAAATGTGGCCCCCAAAAAGCGCAAGGTCACCGACACGTGGCCTGTCTACGAGCGATAGCCCATAGCAGGCCAATATATAACGTGAGCTGCTGCATGCTGGGCGGCATGTATAGTAGAGAAAAAAGATTCAAAGGGGATGTGTGTCGAGATCTGCCCGCCATCTCCACTCATGTGAAGCGCATAGGGACATGCAATGAACCGAGACAATCACCCCCTATTTCCTTCTCTGAAAGCACTCCCTTCATTCATCTCCTTTCTCTCCCTTGTCCGTCCATTGTCACCTTTCCAAGAAGGAGGTTGTCACATTATGTTATCATACTTGGAGTTGTTGCTTACATGGCTTTCCAACCTGTTGCCAGCGTGGCACTTCATCATGTCTGCTGCGAACGTGGCATCACCACAATTGCAACAATTTTATTTAAAAATTTTTGAAGATATACACACAACGAGTTTCAAATGTGGAACCTTTATAATCTTCTGGAAATTCAACGCTTATCTGACTTTCCTCTTATACATTCGGCATGCAACTTAAGACTATGGTCGTTCAAGACCTGCCAAATAGGAATGTTTTAACCAATGCGTTACGTTGAATGTATGCGAATGAATCTGCAGTGTGTGTTTTGATCAAGGAACGTGTATTTGTCGATACTGCCCTGCCTTATCAGATACCTTTAGAGAAAGGACGATCACGTCGCACATCAATCAAATGAACACTAGTTAAGGACATGAAGCGTCAAATGCACGACGTGCCTTTTGGTTGACATTAACAGCTGCAACCGTCATCGCCTTCTACTGTCTGATTTATCTGCAAATCAACCGTATTACATCATTTTATGTCGATAATCAGCCTGCCTGTCGTCATGCAGATGGCGAACTAATTAGGTGATTGACGATAAACTGTCATCATCATGCAGATGGCCAACTAATCACGTGATTAATGAGAATGGTAATTATTTTCTAGTCGCCTGATTATTCATTATAGGAGTATTGGCGCAGAGCCGCGTTGGGATCAATGGAGGGTCTCGATGCCAGTTTAGATGGCGACAATGTACTGAGGCCCGTCAAGTCAAAGACAAAGAACAAGCTTGGCAGAACGTCGCGGTCAGGCAGCATGTCGACATGCCAACCTGACAGTATCGATGACACTAATCTAAGCAGCAATATCAACACGAACGGGCCATCAGTTAAAAACCCCACTAATCCTATCGATTGTCGCGCCGCTAGCAGGCATAATCCTGACGATGACGACTATTCACTGTCGGCCATCCTTGCGAGCCTCCCCCCGCTTGTTGACATTCCGGACCCTCTTCCGACAACCATGTACAGCCTCTATCAATTCACCATGCCCAACAGCTCCAATAGCTCTAATCCTTCAGACACTGATCCTTCTCGAGCCGCTGCCTTTAATGGCAATACTACTGCCAAGCCTCTGCTCTTGCACAGCAGAACCTTCTCCCCTATTTCCACAAACCCTAGACATTCGTTAAGTACCGCTGATCCCTCTGGCGTCGCCTTTACCAGTGCCAAGCCTGTGCTCTTCCGTAGTAGAACATTTTCCTCTTCCACAAGCCCTAATAATCCTCCTCAACCTGCATTCACTAATGCGAACCCCGTGTTCTACAAGCGAACAATATCCCCTTCTCAAGATCACCTGAATCAGGACGATGACATACCTAATGGCCATCCACAGCCTATAACCTACAGTGCAACATTTCTCCCTGGCAATAACAATAGCCCCATCATTAGTGACCCCAAAGACGAGCCTGCTAACTGCTCGCTTTATCCACTTGTGACCACACATCGGGGCTTGCACCACCGTGCCAATACCAGTGATGCCATGCCTTCAAATGCTCGATCCACTACGAAAGCTTCTACCCCTGCTAAAGTCACTCCTCTAAAGCCCACCCAATTCTCCTCCTCACGCAAGGCTTGGACTAGACGAACTTTACTTATCCTCATAGGCCTAGTGTTTGTCATTGCAGTGACCTATTCCATCCTCTGGTTCATCAGGTTCAAGTCAAGCAGGATTACCATCATTACGTCCAATCACCACTACTATCACCAAGGAGCTGAAGTGAAGAAAGAGTAGTGCACTAAGGGAAATGTCTTGAGTACCATGGTCTCACCGGAAAGTTGTGTACAGCCATTCTAACTTTTAAAGAACTCTATGAGCATTTTTCCTTCTAATGAAAGAGGAAGGAACATATGGGATTTTCAAGAAATTATTGTTGTACACCATGACGATACGATCTCAAGTTCTAAGAATACTTGTAAAAATTTTAAGCCTTCGTCAATACAACTATTTAGAGAATTTCTATCTCCAAGTTTGATGGAAATATTGGCAAGATGCACTAGTATAGTTTCACATACTTATCGAATGGTTGAAAGTAAATGGATATGTGCTCTATTTGTTCTTCTTGAATATCTCGTGCATTGTGTCATCTCGAAACCAAGGATCTCAAAATGGCATTGTTTCATTGTAAACTTAATATTTTTCAGAAATATGATGTTCCTAAGTCTATAACTTGATCGTGAACCTTAAATCTCAAGTAAAATAAGTATATCAATGGTTTCACAATAGCTTGCACTTCTCTCTTCATAGATATAATTTGAAAAAATATGTTTTGCATAGGATATTCAAGTTTTATCAAAGAGTAGGAGTCCAAGCATTTAGAATAGAAGCTACATGTGTTTCCTAACAATCAAGCATAATGCAAAAATTATTAGTAGTTGCCAATAGCTTTTGACATAGGATGGAAGCACAAGAAATAGAGAAGCATGTTGCAAAAGTTATTACTAAATGGCAAAAGATTTTGAAATGGAATGGAAGTACAATCGTAAATGTCTTTTAGATTGTAGTACTAACATGACATTTTATATTTTGAGTTTATTGGAAGAAAAGTATTAATACTCATCATTTATGTAACATTAATCTTTTACCAAAATTTTATCAAAAATCAATCTTATTAACAAATATATGAGATTAGTCCATATATACAAACATGTGGTCACATTTATCTCCTTGAACTTCATTTCTTGCATACTTATGGATGTAAGCCTTATGCTTCACCTTGACATGTATAAATTTAGCACATGAGCTCCTTGGGCTATGTCTTCAATTTAAAAGAAATTTGTAAAAAGTAAACTTGCAAGACTAGCTTCAGTCACTTTAGTTAAAAAAGAATCTAAAAATTAATTATCAAAGAGAGGGGGTCATTGCATTCATTGGGATGTGCAAATCTAAGAAAGCTTTCTAAATATTTCTTTACATATGCAACATCAAGAAATTCTTAGCAAGGCAACCACCAAGACTCACATGCTAAAGAGTGGATATGGGAATTACAAACTTCAAGCTTTATTACATAGTCATTAGGTGTCTTGCAATGCCTTGTTCTTATTTTGTGCAAGAGGAGTACCTATGTTTAGACAACTCTAGCTAACTTGAACCTTCAAGAGTGGCCTTTGTATGTAGGATTGAAATTTCATTCAACTATAAATAGCATATTAGTGTAATACTGCAAAACTATAATTAATCTATTGGATATGACATAGTAAATTACAATGTTTAAAAATATATAGGCATGCATAATAGATGTAATTTTAAAGGGGGTGCATGCATGTAGGGTTATAAGTGCATTTAAATTAAAATATAAATGCAACTATAGACATGTGTAATAGTTTGACATTCAAAACCCCCAAATAACTCATTTTTTGTTAAGTATAGCCTTTAAAAAAAGAAGAAGGACAAAAAGAAGCAAACATCAAAAGCGAGCACCAAGGGGGATCATTCTTACATCCCTAATCAAAGAATAATAATGTGAGTCCCCCAAAGATTAGACTAGATCTCCTTCTTCAAACCATAAAGTGTATTTTTCCCTTTTGTTCTTCCTTTCTTTCTCTTGTATTCCCCTTTCCTTTCATCTCCATATATGAGAAACTATGTACTCTATGCCTAGATCCTCCTAGCCTTCGTGCCGGGAGAATTCTGGTGCTTTGGACTAGGGTTCAAAGTACCAATGTCGATAACAATTAGAGCACTCTATGTCCTAATCCATTTGTTTGGTGGTTAGGTTTCATGTAGGGTTTCAAGATAAGGAGTCTAACATTTTCAAGGCCGAGGGGTTGGGATTGATTGGGGAAGATAGCTAGAGTCATTGTATGGGGCAACTAAACTTGGAAGGGAGGGGTTTGATGTTTTGGGAGGACCTACATCTGTCGTGTTGTATACACTTTTATTAGATCACACATGGCCATTACTCACATTGTTAAGTCATCCAGACTTATAAAGTGAATTGATTGTATGTACTTTCTCACCATGCACTATTATAACATCTTAATATAAGGTACATGTTGAAGAAAAGTCATTATACAAAAGTAACAATACATTGGGTTTTTAAAAGTTAGATATACACACACACAAAGGGACTCCCAATTGGTTCTTCTTATTCGATATTGCCCAATACGCACTCCTAGACAATGGCTTGTCCATTATCTCAAGCATATCTCATAATGTGTTCAAGTGATTGTTCAATGAATACCATGGGTTTCTTTGATTTTAGTGCAAGACCTATACAAACTAAAAGCTTTGATAGCTAAAATTGGAGTTTTTTCCCTTTCAAGTGATTGTGTCTTTCAAACAATCATTTAGCGTATTATGTAATGATGCCCTAAAATCCCATCATTCCTAGGAGTATAAGCAAGTTTACATAGACACGCTTCAAAGATGGCCAACACACAATTATAGATAACAATTGAGGTTGTTCTAGAAGTGTGAATTGCAAACAATCTCAAGGAAAGACACCATGCCAAAAGAAGTTAACACGGCAATAAATGAAGTTCATACAACAAGAAAGGAGCTAAAATTATAGGCGGGATCAGAGGGGTTTTAGTCGAAAGGCCGTATCCACCGAGGATCAGAGAGAGAAGGAAGTAGAGACTAGGTAATAGAAGAGAAGAAAAAAAGAATAGACAAGAGGTACACAAGATCTCCACAAGATAAAGAAAAAGTACAATGAATCTTGAAAGCATTATGTATTGATAGAACCTGACAAGATAAACAAATTCCTTGTCTGCCACTACTCAAAAGCAAACTCCAAGCATTAGATCTCCTAGAGCTCCCTTATAGACCAAAAACGTGCATCAAACATTAACTTCCTCTCTGCTACTCAAACCGCAAATTTGCTTGTTCTATTGGCTCCGAAAGGGGGATAAAACTATAGGATACCTGCTCAAAATTCTTTCAGATCACTCCTTCTCCCTATTCAGAGTGTTCTTTGCTGCTTGTAAACTGCGATCGCACGTCGCACGATTTCTCCAGTCCTTTTTTGCATGAGATCTTCCAAAACTGGCTAAAAAGCCACTTACTTTTTACATGTCAACCTATTCTAGAATTTTTTTATACCTTTTTAGGATATTTACAAGAATTAATATCCAAAATATAAAAAATAGACTAAATTTGTCCAAAATTCTAGTATTTCTTAACCATCCATACTACGGACACTGACACTAATGACTAATATGGCATTGACTCTCTAGATTAATATAAGAAAGTCAGATGATGATGCATTCCATATTTTTTCACACTATGTCCGCATAGCAACACGACATCAACCCCCTCTGAAGCTACACATCCTCCAATATGTACCAATGATGCATCCATGTGGATCAAATACCCATAGAGTCAACTTGTCGCTCATCGTGCACATAAGAAGGCATCCCCCTAGATCATAGATCAAAATACTCAGTATTTGTACAACTCTTGAACCACACCTAGTATCCCCTCTAGGGTCATAAGGCCTTGAGTGTGCATCATACACTAGAGGTTGTGGAATCTCCATATACAAGCTACCAATGCACCCATCAACAAATACATAGCGACATGCCTGCTCTTTCAGAGTCCAATGTATGAAAATCTACTTATACTAACAATTGTTCACTATTAGTAGCTTTTCTCTTTTCAGTTGCATGCAAAGCATGTGTCCATATTGCAGCCTTCGAACCAACCATCAATTGGCCATGCATTCTACCCAAATGTAGACCAAAAGTAGAAGTATGTACAACCACATAAGTATTTCAAACAACTAAGTCTTTCAATAACTATTGCATACCTCCCTTTCCAAAATTCAAAGCAAAGAGGCCATCCCATTTCTTATGCATGGATCTTGCCATCTTTCCAAAAGATGGGCTATCGTGCTGCCAAGGCCTCATGATAAGCAGCACAATCCTTCCTTTCATGCTGCAAACTATCACACCACATACATTTTTTTCCTGGTTTAGGGGTTGTTTCCCATTCCCTTTCCTCTTGTCCTTTGTCATACAATTTTGCGACCTTCAACTGAATATCCCGCATACCTTTGACCAATTCATCTAAAACATCTTCCCTAATAGTGGGAACAATAGGTGCATCCATAGAGTTAGCCATAGAAGTGGGTGGCTTACTAGATACATCAACTATTTTGCATGTAACAGTGAGCAAACTAGATACATGTAATCTTTCTCTTCTTCTATGCTTTTTCACCAATGCAGTAACAACTTCCTTAACATACCTCCACTCTATTTTAAGCCATGTCTCTGTGGCTTGATCCTCTAACAAATTATCAAGCTTCTCTTGAAGCTTAAGATGATCTGCTGCTTGTAAAAACAATTTATTTTTCTAACTTGGAAGAGCTTGTTGTTCTACAAGATCTAATTGCTCAAACTGACTTTCAGATTCTCTTAATAACTCTATAGCCACCACAAGACCCTTATTGGGTTGTAGAACCCACTCTTGGAAAGTCTTGTGGGTGATCTTCAATGTAAAATAATTCCCTGAATGTCTTCTTGAAAGCTACCCAGTCAGCATCCTGCATGTACAATTCAGTAACTCAGGCTTTTAATTCATGTACAGTGACTCATACAAAATACAACTCCATGCAAGTTGAGCTACCCCAAAGAAATCCATCTTTTGAGCATAGGTATGTAAATATGCAGATACATTCTTGACATTAAATAACTTCATCTCACATTGTATTGCCAGCAGAGCATTTATCACAATAGTTTATGTTTGAGCGGAAGCGTGCATCACCTATTGCTATTTTTATAAACCTAAGAGAAGATAAACAAATTCCTTGTCTGGCACTACTCAGAAGCAATCTCCAAGCATTAGATCGCCTAGATCTCCCTTGTAGACCAAAAACATGCATCAAACATTAACTTATTCTCTACTGGTTAGATCCCAAATCTGATGGTTCTATTGGCTCCGAAAGGGGGGGATAAAACCCCAGGACACCTGCTCATAATTCTTTTAGATCACTCATTCTTATTCTCCCTATTCAGAGTGTTTTTTGTTGCCTATAAACTACGATCGTGCAAGCATCGCATGATTTTTCTAGTCCTTTTTTGCATGAGATCTTCCAAAACTGGCTGAAAAGCCACTTGCTTTTTATATGTCACCCTATTCTAGAAGTTTTCTACACCTTTTTAGGATAATTACAAGAAATAATATAAAAAATAGGCTAAATTTTCCAAAAACTAGTATTTTTGAACCATCCATACTACGGACACTGACACTAATGACTAATATGGCATTGACTCTCTAGATTAATAAGAAAGCCAGATGATGATGTATTCCATATTTTTTCACACTATGTCCACGTAGCAACACTACAACGGGTTTAAGGATTGTATATCTAAGGAAGAGTAATTATAATAAAAACATAAGGAGATGATGATGCAAGCCAAGCTACAAAGGCACCATTCCCAATCAAGGGTTTATTGCAGTAGAGCTATAGGTGACATGAGGTCATCAAAGGCAACATTATGATTTATGGGGGGAAATTTTTGCAAAGGAACTAAAAATAATGTCCCTTTTTCATGCCATGCAAACAAAATGACATTGTATTAACGCAAAATTTTTATCTCTATAAAAAAAAGTCCTATATACATGATCCCCAACCTTTTATTCTTTCATGTTTCAAGTTGCAAGATTGCTTCAAACAAAAATCTAGGAAAGAAAAGAAAGACAGATTAAACCTAAGTCTTTGCACGATCCATCTTTCACTCTACAACAAATCCTCAATAACTAAGCACTCTTTGATGAGAAATACCATTTACCAAATTGGCTTGTAGGACACACCATGTGATTCATAGGATAATGATTATGCATTCTTTTACTACCACCCTAAGTATGTATACACATGGTGTTAGTGGGTACTATATATCCTACCTTCAATTTCCTTATATAAATATGACATCCTCTAAGTGCACATCTTCTAAGCAAGGATTGGATATTTACATAATTGTTTAAAATTGTATATTATATAGAAATGTTATCACACTTAAGCAAGTAAAAGGCAATTTGTAAACTAGCTAAAAGCACACCAGGATAATTAGTATTCTTGGAGGTCCTAGTACTATTGTATCCGGACAACCCATCAAGCTCGACAAGAAGCCAATCTACAAAATATATGAAAAAAAGGCCTATGGGGTCTATTGGAATTCATTTGTAATATGCCTCTAGGTGCTCTCTCTCTCTCTCTCTCTCTCTCTCTCTCTCTCTCTCTCTCTCTCTCTCTCTCTCTCTCTCTCTCTCTCTCTCTCTCTCTCTCGTGTGAGTCATTGAGTAGACCTACCAATTTTGGCATGCATCATGAATTCGATATATGCATGTTATGAGGTAGTCTTGTCATATCACTTAGGTGTGTGTGTGTGTGTGTGTGTGTGTGTGTGTGTGTGTGTGTGTGTGTGTGTGTGTGTGTGTGTGTGTGTGTGTGTGTGTGTGTGTGTGTGTGTGTGTGTGTGTGTGTGTGTGTGTGTGTGTGTGTGTGTGTGTGTGTGTGTGTGTGTGTGTGTGTGTGTGTGTGTGTGTGTGTGTGTGTGTGTGTGTGTGTGTGTGTGTGTGTGTGTGTGTGTGTGTGTGTGTGTGATAGAAAGATCCATTCGATCAGCGTGTGTCGTGAATTTAGCATATGCATGTCATGAGAACTAATGAGCGAATCATCTACTATTACTCATTTTGTATATGCATATATGCTTTCCATATGCTTGCATAGTAGGAGATGTTTCCAATTGGTATGCATTATGCATGTCATGAGGCAGTTTCCCTTGTCATGCATTTTTTATATGTGAGATTTTTTTTGCATATATGTATTGTACTTTCACTTGTGAGACATGTGGATTGGCATGTGTCATGTATTTGACATATACATGTCATGATGCCTCTGTCTTGCACTATGTGTTCATAGGGTCATATCAAATACACACTCAATTGTGAATTTGATAAGTGAGTGTTTTTTTACAAGAATGTCTTAGTCTACTTGGCACTATGTCATGAACTTAGCATAGAGGTATCATTTAGATTGTAACACCCTCCCTTTTTCCTTGGATATGGATGAGCACTTAGTCATGAATTTAGCTAGATGTTGTCCTGAGGGGTCACATATGAATAAGCAAAGTGATGGGCATTTGGTTGTGTATTCAGCTAATAATGCCATGACACATTAATTGTTTGGTATTGTTTGATAGGATAAGCACTTAGGTCATGTATTTGGCCAAACAAATCCTCACCTACATGTTGTTTTATTTTGAAATCTTGTAATATTTTTTCATTTTTTAACTCGGGTGGATTCATGTAATTGTATATTTTAATTGAAGAATATATACATCTCTAAATTAACTTCAATTAATATTGTGTAATTATATTGTTTATTAAACCTTGTATGCAACCCTTCATTAATTTATAAATATTTTATACAATTGTGCTTCTCAACTAAAAATTGAGTTATTTATCTTAAGAAAGAAATATGACACACACACACACACACACACACACACTCTCTCTCTCTCTCTCTCTCTCTCTCTCTCTCTCTCTCTCTCTCTCTCTCTCCCCTTTTTGAACATAAATAGCAAGGACTTAAGGCAACAACACCAACTGAGCACTTAAATCTCATGCAAATAGGATGAATCTTTCATACAAATTGAGTTATTTACCTTAATGTCATACGAGTAGGACAACTCCTTCATGCAAATTGGGTTATTTACCGTCTTAAGGAAATAACATCAACTACATGAGCACTTAATAGTACGCAAATTGAGTTAGTTACTTTAAGAAAGAAACATTACCTCTCTCTCTCTCTCTCTCTCTCACACACACACACACACACACACACACACACACACACACATGTTTTTTAATGTAAATAGCAATGACGCAAGGCAACATCACCAACTATGCAAACACTTAATTTCATGTATGAATTAAGGGAATAATAACAACTACATGAGCACTTAACTAAATATGGAATAAATTCATGTAATTTGCATAGCATTTTTAATATTTATTATATCATGTTGTTGGTGAATTTACATTGAAAATTATAAGAATTTATTTTCATATATGTGTGTTTATCAATTGTGAATCATATTTGTGAGTTTGCATACATACAATCTTATGTTCAAATTAAGTTGGCCTATAATTCACAGATTCAAAATGCCACTATGCTTAAATTCTTATTCTCCTTTACTATAAAAAATTATAAGAATTTATTTTCATGCATATGTGATTCTTAATAGTGAATCATATTTGTGAGTTTTCACACATACAATCATATATTCAAGTGAGATTCACTTGTAGTTTGTACATTTAATATTTGTCATTATTCTTACACATTTATTTTCCTTTACTCATTAGGAAAAAGTGAACAAAGAAATAAGTTTTTTACCACCCCTCTCTCCTCCTTAAAAAATGAAAATTTGGAGAGAATAATAATAATATAGTCGTCTTCTCTCTCCACTTTTGCAATCTCATTTTGCCTTTTTTATATTATCCACAAAGGTTTTCAGATTCCTTCCATCTCCTCATTCAATAGCCCTTTTCAAATTAAATTTTATATTAAAAAAGAAGTTAGCTACAAGAGTGGAATGCTTGGTTTTCAATGAAAAATATTCAATAGATATTAAGAAATTCATTTTTATGCAAAATCAAAAAAATAAAATTTTGAGAGTTTCTTTTAAGATATTTTTGAGATTTTTTATATCCCCACTTTTGGTCCACAAACAAACTCTTGAACAATTTTTTCGTTCAATTTTTTGTTCTTTAGAAATATTTTTTGAGGTAAAATCAATTTTTATTTTAATCCTAAAACTTTAGGGCATTCCTTCTCTCTAAATTGTTCTTCTCCAATTCCCTATTCTCTCATAGCTCTATTATGAGCTTTTCTGTGTGTCTATCTAACCTACCTTGACACAATGAACTACATTGACCTCTTCTGCTCATCACCGTCAATCTATCTGTGTCTATGTACTCTCCTTTCACTCAACTATTCCATTTCCTTGAAATCTTTGTGTGTCCTTCTATCCTGCCTTCACACACTAAGCTACCTATTTTCCTTTGATATTTCTGCATGTCTATTTGTGTCCCTCCATTCTACCTCTATAGATATCAAAACCCCTATTTTAATTAACATCTCTATGTCTATTCATGCCTCTTTGATCTACCTCCATAAAATCAAGTGCTCTAATACCATTAACAGCTCTATGTATTTATTTGTTCTTTTTCGGTCTATCTCCGCAAACATCAAACACTCTATTTTCATTAACATCATTGTATGTCTGCCTTCATATGTCTATCTATACCTCTTCACTTTACCTACATAGACTCTAGCCTATTTTCATTAGCATATCTATATGTCGATTGTGGCGCCTTTTTAGTTTACCTCCATTAACATCCCTCTATGCCTACCTGTACATCTCCAGTTTATGTCAGTAGACTCATCTTCCCTACTTCACATATCTATGCATCATTTGTCCCTCTCTAGTCTAACACCATAGATATCAAACCCCCTATTTTTATTAATATATGTGTATGTTAATGTAGAGTACATTGACATACTCAACATATCCAATTAAATAGTGTAATCTAGTTCAGTTCCTTCATGAGAATGAAATTCCAACAAGAATTAGACACTCGTGATTTTGATCGGTTAATCCTTAAGACTCCAAATAGTCTCACTTTATTGTCATTGGCTAATGCCACATTAAAATAAATAGTCTCTAACGAGGGACTACCCAAATCAAGGTTCATATTGAGATAGAGCTTGAATATACCCCATTATTCAAAAGAATGGTGAGAGAAATTTTTTAGAGCCCATTTTTGAAGCAGAAAAGTGTCCGAGATGCGTAAAAGACTAATTTTTTATGAAAAATGAAACGGTTGTGGATGGATGAGCTAGAGTTTTCCTACATAGAGTTTGATGCCATGAATGCAACGCAAGTCTCAGTTTGTGGATCAGAATTCGTTTGACCCCCATTTAATCTCCACAAGGTTTCGTGTTATAAAGCAGCTATGTGATCTAGGAGCCGAAAAGTCTGTGTGATAGAGGCTAGTTGATAGATTTCGATGCCACGGAGTCACCCTACTAGTCGGATCTCAAATCCGAGTTTGTTTGCCCCTACAAAATGCAAAAATCCACTTTGCCGACAGTGTGAGAACTCCAAAATTAAACTAGTTTTTTGGGTTTAAAGACTTAATATCCTAATTAAATACTAAAGCCACAAAATATAAATCAAGGGAGAGGGGGGCGCTATTTTTTTCGGCGCCTTGTTCTTGAAAAAAAAAATGATTTTTGTGACCCTTGGTATCAGGCTAAGGGAAGAAGGTAGCAAGATGGATATTTTCATCGCTTCCCATTGCAAGAATCAGATCAGAAAATTATGCATTTTATGAAGAGATCTGTTTCTAGTGTTTCTCTCTCCTCCCTCCTCTTGTTGTGTATTTCCATGCTTGATTCTATGAGAGAAGGGGATGGGCTAAGATTAAAGATTTTGATCGTGGGATGATGCTAGAGTGTAAAGGAGTATAGATTGAGGTTCAAAGGATTGTCAACAACTATTGGGAAGTGTCAGCAGGTCTCCAATCATGAGATATGTACAACATAAAGTGTGGTTTTATGAGTAAGTCGTAAATTTAATTGTTTTATGATAAATTCCATTGATAGTTGAAAATGGTTGCATTTGATTGTCAGTGTTGTGATTGATCAGAAATGTTAAGGAAATCAAGAAAAATTAGGCAATACTTTCTTTATAAACATGCAAAACCCACAACATTACGGTTTTAAGAAAAATCATGTGGTTTTGGGGTTTTGTTGTGTATATAGTGTTTGCATGGGATGGAATGAAATAGAAAAAAAAATATCAATAAGATTAATCAGTCCAAATCATAAATCGAAAAAATTGGCATTTATCAATAAATAAATAGAGAAAAATAGGAAAAAAATTAAAAAATAGGTTGAGGCATGAGGTTTAGCCTCAGTTCATCAGCCATATCTCTATGTTAAAGTGGATATTTATTGCTTTTATGAAAGAAAAATACATTTAAAATGCTCTCTAAACCTACCATTGAATGCACAACCTTAAGTGGTGGGGAGAAGGGGGGATGTTAAGTACTTATAATACGTTGAATTCTAGTATTTTTCTTATGCATGGCATATAAGACACGTGGTTTTGAAAATTAAGAAGGTCCAGTAGCGTGAGCACGCTTCGTGCTGGTCCTAGATCATACATAATTGCATTGCATGCCAAACATGGTCACATCCTGGATACATAGCAATTTTTTTCATGAACGATGATGACCTACGTTGAGGAGGTGAGGTACCCTAAGCTGTAGGGTTCGTGGTTTGTTCCTTGGGAAATATTCAATGAGGACTATCTATTATCTGTTGGACTGATCAATAAAAAGAGTGGAACATGTGTCGTATGTGCTCTATGTATGAGTGGTGCATCTTGGGGCCAATCCCCAACATGTAGGAGAGTTGTAGTGGGGCCGTGGCAACTAGCCAACGGCTGCTCCCTTTGTATATGCTTAAGTGGTGTATTACATCGATATGTGTAGGGACTTTCTTTGAGGAGTGTGGAAAATCTTATCTGTTGGATTACAATCCATACAAATGCAAAGTTCTATATTAGAGGTTAGGGTAGTATACCCCTTAGACGCTCCTGGCCGTGAGGCCATGACGGGTGGTTTGGGTGCATAGTAGAGGCCTGGCTAGTGCCATAGAGCCAATGTCAGGAATGTTTTAGGTCCCAACAAGTGGTGTGTTTACCGAGAGCCACTAATGAGTGGCAGACTTCGAATCTTGGTCGATATAGGGACCAGTTTATTAGTGTTGGCCAAAAGGTAGTGAGATAGATCCAAAAGACCATCAAGCTGAGCTTCAAAAGCACGAAAGAGCTGAATGGGATAGACAGAGGGCCGAAATTATTAGGAGATATTCTCATTAACGGAGCAGTCCAATATCCCTATAACTGATGGGTCTTAGCGACCCTAGTTCCACGCATAGTCTATTAGGAGGAGGAGAAAGTTCTAGTACTTTTCCTCTTCCATTTAGTCAATCCACTTCGAGTAGAGTAATAGTTTCCATCATGCAAACTAATTTAGCGAATCTGATTGTCACCATGGTGCAACCCATTGCAATCCTTATAGCAACGCCAGACTTGCCAGCCTTAGGATTTCCTCTACCCATTTTTAATGGGTTAGCAAAGGAAGATGCATAAATTCATATTAATGAGTTCCAAAAGCTAGTGTTCAACTATCAAATCCAAGATGAAGGACAATTGATTATGTTCTTTAATATGACTCTGAAATAATGAGCTATGGTATGGTATCACAACCGAGAGGCTAGAACCATAACTACAATTGATTTATTTTTTGTGGCCTTCCAAAGAGATTTTTCACGTGAAAGGGGAGGTTAGTATTGGCTTTGTGTTCTCAATGTAACATATCAGAACCTCACGAGATTGTTTGAGGCTATGCCAAGAAACTGAAGGAAGTATTTTGTAAGTTGCAAACCTATATTCCTATTCCAATTGCTGCTCAATTGCAATACTTTCTACATGGACTAGACTTTAACATTCAAGTGCAATTGAGCAATGTTGCTCTTGCTGACATTGATACGGCTATTACATGAGCAGAGAATGTAGAGTCACAATTACAAGCAGCATATACCTCTACGGCAAACTAAAATCCAAGTTTAGATGTTAGAAAGTCTTTGGCACTGACGTCAAGGGATGCCTATGAGTACTTCTAATTGGAGAGGAAGTATGATTCCGAATGTGCCTATGTTGTCGACTCCTCCAGTGTGACCATGTCTATGGCTAGTTAGATGGATCCACCAAGTGTTGGAGGCCAAATGATAAATCCTAATGTTGTTCCATAGAATCAGTAGCTGATTCCCAATCAAGTGGTTAGGCCAATGGAACGACAAATAGACAATTGCGGCTATAAGTCAAATGCCTTAAATGCCCTTAATGAAGTTAAGGATATGATGAATCACTATATTGACATGATCATCGAACAATATAGGCAAATATCTGTTAATGTCAATTTTCAGAATTCGATAAGGAGTCAACACCCTAAAGAGGATGTCCCCTCAAGATTCCTCTGTAAGTGGTGTGGCAGCCAACATTTCCCTAGGAATTGTCCAAATGTTAAATGTGACGTATGCAAAAAGTCCAGCCACTTAGCTAGTACCTATTAGAGAAATATTAGCTCTCTCCAAAAAGGAAGTAAACAGCTACGTCCAATCAATCATTGAGCACAAGGGAATAATCTCCAACAAGATGACGGACCAAAGAAAATATTGCAAAGAGGGAAGGCTATTGTAGAAGAGTTGCGTAGTGGCAGTGGAGTCAACCTTATTGAAGTTGTGCATGTCAATGGCACTAAAGTTTCTAATTTACGGATCATTACAAGAGGTCAAAAGGGTAAAGATGATGACAAAGACAAGGGGGAACCTGTCGAGAAAAATCATAAGCAATATGATAAGGAGACGCAAATCCTTAATCATGACATGGAAGGTGGACCTCTAAAAGCTATTGATGGTAAAGCTTACCCCACAAGAAGAATAAGGTATTTCCAAAGAAGAAGGAAAAAGCCAAGAAAGAGGCACCAAAGCATGTTCAAATACCAAAGGAGAGAATAGTTTGGCGGGAGAAAAGAGCTATTGCTAACTATCATGAATTTGATTTACTAAGTTCTCTTTGTGAAGTTAAGCTAGATGTAAACCTCCTGCAGCTAATTAAGCTGACTCTAGGAGTGTGTAAAGATTTTAAGAAGATTCTTTGCACGGGGTATATTGTGGAACCCTTGGGAATAGCCCGAGTAGGAGATGATTGGTTTGAGCATGTTGAAAAGCATAGGAGATGATTGGTTTGAGCATGTTGAAAAGCATTGTCCAAGCATTGTCCAAGGGTAGCAACATAGGTTGATGGAATATTAGTGGATCATGCCATTGTGGACATGGGATCCTCTATTAACATTATGAATTCAGAATTGATGGAGATGCTAGGTCTAGAAATAAAAAAAGATGCCTCCATGATTCTCCAAATGGCTGATGACAGCTTAAGACAACCTGAAGGTTGTATCACTAAAGTCCGCGTGGCTGTCACTAATGTGGAATGCATTTTGGACTTTAGGGTTATCAAGTTTGCAAGGCGGCCCAGCTATCAAGTATTGCTAGGTAGGTTATGGATCTTACAAGTGGAATGTCAAGTTTATATACCCGCTGGTTAGTTGATCTTCGATAGAGGTGCTAGATGTGTAGTAGTAGATGCCTACCTTGAATCTCCTCAAAGTGAGAGAGTTCCTTTTGTTACAACTATATATATCATCTCTCACTTGACTTGGGTCTCACCTATATATACTAAATCTACATCAATATGAATCATTCTTTGGGAGCATGTCCTGTGTATCTCTCTCTCTCTCTCTCAACATGGTATCAGAGCTATGGATGCGTAGCAACAACAAGGAAGATAAGTTGTTTCATTGTTTATACTTGATTGAATTCTTTGCACAAGTGATGATTTGATACATGAACTTGTTCAAATTAGAAGTATTAGTTAATATTGTCTTTAAAAACAAAACCAGGTCTAGGTGCGTAGCTCTCGTTGTGCTCTCGAATCTTGTCAAAATTGCTTGTCAATCGGAGTTCTGGATCAAAAGTTATGACAATTCAGGATTCAAGACAACAATTCTACTCGAATCTGCGATTCTTTATTTAAAACTATAATTCTAATTACAGCTCGTTAATCCCCAATTACAATTCGTTAATCGCTCGTCTTTGTTAATGACGTTGATTATGACAAGCAAACATCTTGCTATTTTTAGTGATGTTTTATTCTCGTTCACGTTCTTTGTTCGACCAAAATAGCACTTTTCTTATATGCATCATCTCGTCTTGCACGTTACGTCTCTGTATTTCGGGCTTTCTTTTTAGTCACTCAATACTTTTCGTCGTTCTTATGTGCATCTCCCTATTTTGATTGTCACGCGTCTCAACTACGCTCGTCTTGTTCATGGTTTGCAGATTCTGCGATCCCATCTTATTTGTTTTCTCTCGAGATACAGGCATGGCCAATTGCGTAATTGTTAACGGATATCCGTCTGGCCAACATTCGGTTCCCTTCTTCCAAGGACAAGGCTTTCCTGGGTGGAAAGCAAAGATGATGCTAATTCTTGAAGCTGACAAATTATTTGATATTGTTTTGGGTGACCTGTCTTGTCTAGTTCAACCTGACAATTCTCTGATTACTGATGGCCCGTTATTTGAACAATGGAAAATTGATCATACTAATTGGATTTGTCATGACAAAATGGCTCGTCGTTATATATTGTGTGCACTTCCTGACTCACTTATGTTGGATGTCTTTCATATGGAAACCTCTCATGCTGTTTGGGAGTATCTTATCTCAACATTTGAGAAGAAATCGGTCACCGAAATTTTATATCTCCAAACTCATTTGAAGAATCTTCAATATAAGGTTGGTACTTCTATGCACTCTCATATCAAGGCTTTTAAAGACATTATCAATCAGCTTGGTGCTGCCGGCGCTCCTGTTGCTAAAAATCAAATTGTTACTCAACTTCTTCATACCATCAAAGATCCTTTATATGACAATATCATCAATATTTTGTCTAACAAGGATGATATCCACTTTGACAAAGCATGTATATCTCTTATTGAATATTCTCAACGTCATGCGCATCATTTGGAAAAATCTAATGCTGTTTTGGTCACTCACAAACAAAGTGATTTTGATGCTGCTTTTGTTGCTCGCAAGCATCCCGCTTCACGTTTTCAGCAGGGTGGACACCCTAATCAAGGTGGCAAATCTTCTTGTCTTGCTTATCCTAACAAACATTGTTCTTATTGTGATAAGAAAGGCCATGTGGCTTCTGATTGCTGGGCACGTCAATATGATGAGGAGCATGGAGTTACTACAAAGCAACCTCGCTCGTCCAAAAGTTTTCCTCCTTGTGATTATTGTGCATATACAGATCATCCATCTCGTAATTGTTATAAACGCAGATATGATGAAGAACGTTCTCGAGCTTATATTGTTCAACAAACTACAATTGATGATGATCATACTCATCAGGAGCTCAATTTCGTCCATCATGATATCTCTCCAGAAAAGGTACTTCATGTTCATGATGGTTCTCTATTTATCGTTGATTCAGGTGCCACTAGAAACATGACATACCAATCGCAGTGGCTTCACAATTATCATTCTCTTCCTGTCAAGAAGTTTGTTTACCTTGCGGATGATACGACTTGTCAAGTCAAAGGAGTGGGTGATTTATATCTGGGGACTGTTTCATCCACTAGAATATTAAGAGGAGTTCTTCATGTTCCAGATTTGCAAATAAATCTTCTTTCTGTTGCTCGTCTAGTTGATCTTGGTCTGTTTGTTGGCTTTGATCATAATCAATGTCGTATAGAGAAAGACGGACATTCTATAGCAGTGGCTCCTCGACATGGTTCTATTTGAGCTATCATTGAACGATACGGTTGCAAATGTTGTTACTGCCCCTGGAGATGCAGATTGCAAATTATGGCATCAATGATTTGCACACTCCTATTTTGCCAAAATTCTTGATCTTCATCATCATGGTCTTGTGCAAGGTATGGATCTTAAATCTCATCCACGTATGGGAATATGTGAGTACTGTGCACTTGGAAAACACCATCATTCGCCTTTCCACACTTCTACTTCATCACATTCCTGTGCTCTCTTGGATTTGGTTCATACCGATATTTGCGATCCTTTTCCTGCCTCAAAGTCTCAATATCGATATTTTATAACTTTCATTGATGATTTCTCACAGTACACACATGTCTATCTTCTTTGACATAAGTCTGAGGCTTTATCTATATTTAAACAATACAAGATAAGTGTGGAGCTTCAAACTGGATTCTCTATAAAGACTCTTTGCAGTGACAATGGCGGTGAGTATGTATCCAATCTATTTGATGACTTCTGTAAGGATCAAGATACTCATCATGAGTTTACAGTTCCTTATTCTCCTCAGCAAAATGGTGTTGCTGAGCGCAAAAATCGCACTATTCTTAATGCTATACGTTGCATGCTTATACACTCTGGTTTGTCTCAAAAGTTTTGGACTGAAGCACTTCTAACAGCCGTTTTTATTCAAAATCATCTTCCAACAACTACACTTGCTGGTAAAATTCCTATAACAATCTGGACAGGGAAGACACCTTCAGTCTCTCACTTTCGCACATTTGGCTGCACTCTCTCTCACTTTCTTCTCTCTATCTCTCTCCCCCCTCTCTCCTCTTTTTTCCTTTTTTCTTTTCCTCTC